>NC_071101.1:592500-907500 GCF_024256425.1 Clarias gariepinus | reverse complement strand
GACTTAAGACTGGGGATCCAGGATCCAGTCCCTCACCAAACATTATCCCAAGTACCGCTAAATCAGCACAAAAATCCAATAGTAGGCAGGCGAGAGGAAGCGTGTCCAATGTCACACCGGTTATCGGCTCAATATCAACTGCAGATGTCCCACTTTAAACTTCAACCTGTCATAATGTAGCATCTATTTTAGAAAAAGTGAGTGAGGACGAAGACACAGAGGCTCCTAATTACATAAGGGCCAAAGTGAGGTCATGTCAGAAGTGTGGGATTTTAGAGAATGTTCCAGACAAGGAGCACTGTGTAGGGAAGGTGCTGGTTACAGTGATCAGTCAAACCCCTACACCCACCAGCAGTGAGGTCGAAGAGGAGGATGAGGAGGAAAATTAGTGGAAAAGATAAACGAGAGCTGGGAAGTGGTAATAAAATACCAGATTTTGGGGGAAAAGGAAAAAGAGAAGATGGCAGCAAAACAACTCTGAGAAATTCCCAAGACACAAAGCAACAGGAAGAAGATGGTCTGTATCCTGACATTGATCTCTGTATGAAGCGTCAGCTCCGAGTCAACATCCCAAGACTGGAAATGAAAGATTACTCTCAACGGTGTTGCTGAAGACCAAGACCGAGGAATGTGCTACAGTGTCTGCTGCCATTGAGGTCGTGTCTGCAGTGAAAAAAGCAAATGCTGGGAAGCAAAAGAGGAAGCTCAGTCTCTCAGCGACCCCTAAGACGAACCTGACCAGCAATATTGATATGCAGTGAGAAAGGCTCCTTAAATATTAATACACTATAAATAGATGTGGAATATTCTGCAATTTCAGCGATAAAGAGAAATGGAGGTGACTTGTGTGTGAAGTGTAGAAATGGTTTATAGTGATCATAAATGAACATTTCCTGGTATCTTTTAATAATACCTGGGTATTCTTTTTCTTTTCATGTAGAGTTTATGCTGGCTCTCCTTCTATCCCTACACTCATGTCTTTAAGGATGGAGAATTCAGGTAAACATGAAGTTAAAAATATCAGATAAAATCCACGATCGTTGGAATGAATAATTAAGATTTTTTTTTTTAATCCTAAAATGCGAAAATGATTACACACAAGAGGTGTTTAAGTGAAACTGAGACTTTTTTTTTGTGCCCAAAAACAACCATTATTAGAATACAATAACTATATAATCCTCTGCTAAACTAATGCAATTGTCCCAGTGTTTCATTAGTGCTTGGATACCATCAAGGTAGAAAGTTTTCTCAGTATGCCAGAGCTGTGATCAGACTACCTGCTTCACATCCGAGAAGCTGGCCTCCCGGGAACTCCTTCAATGGCCCAACCGTGTGGAAACAGCTTGGCGTGAGGTCAGGAATATATGAGAGATGTTGCAATAACTTCCAGCTGTGTTCCTGTAATGTGCAAGTGGTCTTCGTGAATGATTGTGTGGACAGATCACCATAGACAGATGCGTCCCTTTCGCAAGTTAGCGACAAATCGATTTCCGAGGATCAGACGTTGGACGTTCACTGGAGCAACTTCAGTGGGCTCTGAGCCACCTTGGCCAGGATTGTCATTCGTGGACGTACGGCCTTCTTTACGATGTTTGCACCATTTACATGTTTTACTTTAACTAAGAGTCTTATCACTGTACTGTGCTTAAAGTCTATTGTAAATGTCAGTCGGTTTTACACCTTCATAACAAGCCCCGGTTTGACGTAAACGCCACTTGTATATTGAAATGCTTGCCTTTAGTGGTTCTGTAGATTAAAAAAATATATATTATTTACTAGTACAGTTGCAATTACTTACGTTGATGGCTTACAGATTTCACTGTTCACTTGTACAAATAAAAACGCAACAGCTTTCTTTTCTCGTCCAGCAAAATTCAGTGGCGTATACATGAAAGATCTGATATATAATGAGCAAAGACAAGAAACGGTGGCTTGACAGTTCCACAATGCAGTACAGCTATGTGGTGTTGCAGAAGAGACTGGACTTGAATGAACAACCTATGAGATGATCAGGATGGTGATAATCAGGATAATGTGATGGTACACATTTGTAGAAGCTGACATGTTTGACAGAGTATAGAGACAAGGAGCTGAGAAAGTTGGACAAACTGACAGCTTAAAGCGCACATTTGCTCTGTTTAGGTAGAGATGAACACCTGCTGGATTCCCACTGAATTAGTGTACAGTCATCAGCATTGTGGATGTAGGAAAACCACTAATGAAAATTAAAGTACACTGGACAGAACCAGTTGCCAGGAAACCAAGTGTTGTCAGCACCTGTAAGGGAACGGGTATTGCGTGGCTCCTCGCTGTCTCTCTCTTTCCAAATTTGGACTAACTCAGCACAGAGCTCCAAGAGGATAGCTCTTGGAAATCTGAAACGGATAATAAGCCAGTCATCATCGTGGCCCAGAAAATCACTGTGATCCCTAAAAACACGTCCCTTCGGATTCGGCCATTGACAATGTCCTCTAATAAGGCCAACACTGCCATTGTCATAGACTAAGGGTTGTATACATTTGCAAATGCTTTTATATGTTCTAAATCAAATAATTGCTAGAAAAATATTGTCAATTAACCCATTTTATCAATTATAAGTTAAAAGCAATGTTTTTCACATGTGTTGGTGCGATACAGTGTGCAGTTGAACATAATTGCCTCTAAGAGTCGCCAACGGAAATAAAACAAACACACACAAGAAATACACGTACGCCAGACATGAAGTTGGTGTGGAAGAACGCACATTCTCACGTTAATTTCACTGTTAGTAAATCCGACCGTGAGCGTAAAAACTGGCGTAAGCAAAGTTTTCGTGCATACACAGCGTTGATACATGAGGCCCCTGGTGATTCTTGTCATCCCATCCCATACAGAGTCACAATACTGGAGCTCAACAGATGAAACGTGTAGCAAGCAGGACTGGCCTGTTTTTACACATGGTGGCATTCCCTTTTTAAGGACTGATTGCAGATACGGGAAGTCACTGAGTGGTATACAGGCTTAGTCTTAATAACACTCGTTGATATGCAGGTAATTCAGGGTGGATTTGTTTTGTCTAGTGAATTTTTAAAGATTATTATTATCCTCTTTGAAAGTCTGTAACTTCACAGAGTTTTCCTTTCCATGATTATCAATAATGATGGCATCATAGATCAGTCAACCTAGAGAGAGTATCCACGCTCTGCTTTTCCTTAAACCAGTATTTTTTCTATTTTATTAGAAATTTAATCTAGGTAACAAAACTTTTTTTTTTTGGTTAAAAACTGTCATGTGTTGTGCATTGTCCAGAGCCTTGCCCAAAAACTCAAAAAACCTGTAGCAAAGAAAGAGCCCTTCCAAGGCCAGGCTACAAAAACTGTTTGTATTAAGATCTGTGAGTGATCTTTAGATTGACTCTCATGTGGCAGAGGCAAACATCTCATTCTGTTGTTTACTGATGTTCTGTTCCTAAAAATGGAGTCTGATTTATGATACGGCTTGCTAAACCCTTCTGTTTCTTGCAGACACGGTGTCTCCTGTAGGTAAAACCTCAAAAGATGTTATTGCAGATTCAGAAGATGAAGCCACTGAGAAGGTTAAAGGAAGGGTTAGTACATGTCCGGTATATAAAAGCAGAATAAGCGAGGGATACAACTTACTAATGTGATACTAATAGTTGTGAGATTTGCTTTCTTCCAGCTGTTTACAAAGCGATACTGCAAGACAAAGATTGACACTTGTATTCCAACTTTACACGAGTTCTGGACTCCTGCCTTCTTCCGCCGTGACCTCCTCTCTCCAGGGAATGCCTGCAGATGAGGTTTGGTTTGAAGACCATTTGGCTGAATTTTACACAACTGTTTACTCCCCACAGTGTAGCTTTTATTATTATAGTTATTATTGTTTGTTCATATATGAAAGCATTCCTAAGGTTACCTTGTCATTAACTGTTTTCAATTTATACAGTACATTTATCAGCATAAATAATTACGCTTCATTACCAAGTAGTAAATGGACAAGTACTTTATTACTTAATGAAGAGACTCACTATATCCATGCTTACTTAGTTTGACTTTTATATATTTTATTTGAAGTCTCATATTGGATGCTACTTATGGGAAAATGTATTTAAATTATCAATGAATATACTTTAACAAAACCAGGAAGTGTTTTGATGTTGCTTTCTAGAGCAGAAAGTAAAATTTGTTCACTGTTAAAATTCTCACATGTAGCTCTTTAAAAACAAAAATCTGAATATTAAGTAGAAATGGTTTATTGCATTTTATTAAAAGGTGAACAATTTTATATTTCATAAGTAATACTTAGACATTTAAACATCAGTAGAGTAATAATGTACAAAATTAAATGCTTCTTAAGTGCATTTTCTACACCATGCTTCACCCCCACAGTCTGCAGTTCATTTCCCCTGTGATTGTAATAGTCTCTCCGGTGATGTAGGAGGCGTCGTCTGTACACAAGAAAGCGATCACGCCTCCGATGTCCTCTGGTTTCCCTAACCTAGGAGCCTATCATTCATGTTATTTTGCGTAAAAATTTTAAATCTTTCACATTTTAGTTAGTTTCAGTGCCTGCCACTAAACACCGCACTTTTCTATCACATGATTGGCAAAATCAAGCAACAGTACAGTGTTGTCATACATTATGGACTTTTTTTGCCACATGCATTCTTGCTTTAGTATAAAAGATGACATCACTAGTGTACTCTGATCAGCTGCTTGTTATTGTATAGGTCCTTTTGCCACCAAAACAGTACTGACCTGTGTTCTCATAACCAGAATACCAGAACCAGTTTTAACTTTTTCAATTTTTTTTGTCACTTTATTTTTATTTAAACTACAGTAACTCTTCTATTAGATCAGACTACATGTTCCAGCCTTCACTCTCTATGTACATCAGTGAGCCTTGGCAACGCATGACCCTGTCACAGTAGCTAAAGTAGTTTGCAATATCTTGTTACAATGGCATCTGGGAAGAGGGTGGGATATATTGGGTAGCAACTAAACCTTTCTTTTCAAGAGGCTCATGTGTTGAATGGGCAATTATAATGAGTTCAATTCAATTCAATTTTATTTATATAGCGCTTTTAACAATGGTCATTGTCCCAAAGCAGCTTCACTAAAAAAAATTAAAGATTTTTTTTTTTTTTTTTTTTTTTAGAAAAGAAAAGAAAATATTTGGAAGTGTGTATGTGTGAGAAAAATGTGTCTAGATAATAATGAAATGAATGAATGATGAATGAAATGTCTCTGATGAGCAAGCCAAGGGTGACGGGTGATCTGGGTGATAACAGATAGAAATAACATCAAGTGTGTTGTGCAGGTGAAAGTTCAATATATCAGAAGTTGTGTAGATTCAGTTCAGCAGTAGGTGCAGAGGGCAGATGGGGTCTGGATCACTGGAAGCACAGGAGCAGGATGTGTAGCTCCAGCCATCATAAAGCAGAATCTAGCTGGAGCAGGTCCTTCTCAAGATGCCTTAGAAACCTTGCAGGGTTGGCCTTTGTCTACTGAAGCTGGCACAATCTCCAGATGCCTCAGGATGGGTAGAAAAATACAGAACAGATGGAGAGAATTAGCGTAGTTGCCATTCAGGATAGATGTACTGGAGTATGAAGTTATGGGATGAGTTACGCGTATGCCAGATTAAAGAGATGCGTCTTGAGTCTACTTTTAAACTGGGAAACTGTGTCTGAGCCCCGAACACTGTCTGGAAGGCTATTTCAAATCTTAGGAGCTAAATATGAATATGCCCTGCCCCCTTTTGTAGATTTTAAAATTCTGGGAATTACCAGAAGTCCGGAGTTTTGTGATCTTAAGGGACGTGGTGGATTATAGCGTATCAAAAGACTGGTTAGGTATGTGGGAGCTAAACCATTTAAAGCCTTGTATGTAAGTAGTACTATTTTGTAATTAATTCTAAACTGAACAGGTAGCCAGTGCAGGGATGATAATATAGGTGTTATATGGTCATATTTTCTGGATCTAGTGAGAACCCTGGCGGCTGCATTTTGGACTAACTGTAGAACTGTAGCTTGTTTATTGAGGATGCAGGACAACCACCTAGTAATGCATTACAATAGTCCAGTCTGGAGGTCATGAATGCATGAACTAGCTTTTCTGCATCAGATACGGATAGGATACTCCTAAGTTTGGCAATATTTCTAAGATGGAAAAAGGCTGTTTTTGTGATATTGGAAATATGATTTTCAAAAGACAAGTTACTGTCTAATATCACGCCCAGGTCTTTTACTGTTGAGCTGGTAGTAACAGTACATCCTTCTAAACACAGGCTGAATTGTGAAAGCTGTTGTGTGCTGGTTTTTGGGCCGATGAGCAATATCTCTGTCTTATCTGAATTTAGTAAAAGAAAGTTATTGGTCATCCAATCTTTTATGTCCTGGACACACTCTGCTAATCTAGACAACTTGGGTATTTCATCTGGTTTTGTTGAGATTTATAATTGGGTATCATCAGCATAACAATGGAAACTAATCCCATGCCTTCTAATGATGTTTACCAGGGGAAGCATGTAAATTGAGAACAGGAGAGGTCCTAAAACTGACCCTTGTGGGACCCCATATTTTACTGGCATTACATCAGACGGTACTCCATTTAGATCTACAAAATGATATCGATCAGACAGGTATGATCTAAACCATTTTAATGCCTGCCCCTGAATACCTATGAGTGACTTTGACAGGTCAAAATGTCTATACGACTGCTTCATGCATGGCCAAGGCTCATTGATGCAGTAGCTCATATTTAAAAAATAATAATGCTGGTTCCGATAGAAAGGTTTAGAGCACACAGCATACTGCTGTTCTGGTGGCAAAATAGGACCCTCCTTAACAACACCTGGGTGGTCATAATTTTATGGCTCATTGGTACATAACTGTTTTTACTGCAAAAATCCAGATACCTTTTTATGCTTAGCTCTTCAGAAACTCGGACGCGATTTCTTCACTCTGCCAAAGCTGCAACAACATAAAGGAGTTCAGTAAAAACAAACATATGATTTATAACGGTTAAGGAGATAACACATGAAGAGAGGATCATGGAAATAACTACTACTTGATTTATTATTTAAAATCATTCAAGCTTGAGACAGTAACTAATGTATACATGTATAGTCGATGTATGAATACTTACTGTGCAGCAGAACTGAAGCGGGTCTTGATGATTCCTGGAGCCACACAATTCAATTCAATTTTATTTTATTTATATAGCGCTTTTAACAATGGTCATTGTCTCAAAGCAGCTTCACAAAAATGAAAGAAAACTTTTTAGAAAAGAAAATATTTAGAAGTGTGTATGTGTGAGAAAAATGTGTCTAGATAATAATGAGATGAATAAATGATGAATGAAATGTCTCAAATGATGAGCAAGCCAAGGGTGACGGCGACCATGGCAAGGAAAAACTCCCTGAGATAGTAATAGGAAGAAACCTTGAGAGGAACCAGACTCAACAGGGAACCCATCCTCATCTGGGTGATAACAGATAGAGATGATATAACACCATGTGTGTTGTGCAGCTGAGAGTACAATATAACAGAAATTCTTTAAATTAACATGAAGTCCAGTTCAGCATAGGGAGTCAGTAGGTGCAGAGGGCAGATGGGGTCTGTATCACTGGGAGCACAGGAGCAGAATGTGTAGCTCCAACCATAATAAGGCAGAATTCAGCTGGAGCTGGTCCTTCTCTGGATGCCTCAGGATCCTCACAGGGTTGGCCTTTGTCTACTGAAGCTGGTACAATCTCCAGATGCCTCGGGATGGGTAGAAAAGTACAGAACAGATGAAGAGAATTAGCGTAGTTGCCATTCAGGATAGATGTACTGAAGTATGAAGTTATGGGATGAGTTATGCATATGCCAGATTGAAGAGATGCGCCTTGAGTCTACTTTTAAACTGGGAAACCGTGTCTGAGCCCCGAACACTGTCTGGAAGGCTATTCCAAAGTTTTGGAGCTAAATATGAAAAAGCCCTACCCCCTTTTGTAGATTTTAAAATTCTGGGAATTACAAGCAGTCCAGAGTTTTGTGATCTTAAGGAGCGTGGCGGATTATAGCGTTTCAGAAGACTGGTTAGGTATGTGGGAGCTAAACCATTTAAAGCCTTGTATGTAAGTAATACTATTTTGTAATTAATTCTAAGCTGAACAGGTAGCCAGTGCAGGGATGATAATATTGGTGTTATATGATCATATTTTCTGGATCTGGTGAGAACCCTGGCAGCTACATTTTGGACTAACTGTAGCTTGTTTATTGAGGATGCAGGACAACCACCTAGTAATGCATTACAATAGTCCAGTCTGGAGGTCATGAATGCATGAACTAGCTTTTCTGCATCAGATACGGATAAGATGCTCCTAAGCTTGGCAATATTTCTAAGATGGAAAAAGGCTGTTTTTGTGATATTGGAAATATGATTTTCAAAGGACAAGTTACTGTCTAATATTACACCCAGGTCTTTTACTGTTGAGCTGGTAGTAACAGTACATCCTTCTAAACGCAGGCTGAATTGTGAAAGCTGTTGTGTGCTGGTTTTTGGGCCGATGAGTAATATCTCTGTCTTGTCTAAGTTTACCAAAAGAAAGTTATTGGTCATCAAATCTTTTTTGTCCTGGACACACTAGGTTAATCTAGACAACTTAGGTTTTTCGTCTGGTTTTGTTGAGATATATAATTGGGTATCATCAGCATAACAATGGAAACTAATCCCATGTCTTCTGATGATGTTACCCAAGGGAAGCATGTATATTGAGAACAGCAGAGGTCCTAAAACTGAACTTTGTGTGACCCCACATTTCACTGGCATTAAACCAGACGGTTCTCCATTCAGATCTACAAAATGATATCAATCAGACAGCTAAACCATTTTAATCCCTGTCCATGAATACCTATGTAATTTTGTAGGCGATCTATGAAAATATTATGATCTACAGTGTCAAAGATCAAGTAAGACTAGTATTGAGATGCAGCCTTGGTCTGAAGCTGTTATGTACCTGACACGGAGAACGTAAGTGCAGATGAGAAGGTTCCTTTACCAAAGTGTTCACAAACACGACAAACAAATCCGACAAGGAGAATCCCACTCGTAAATCCAGATAACAGGCAAGGGTCAGGTGATGTACGACAGGCATGAACTGGGACAGGCTAAACTCGTTAATGTGGGGACAGCAACAAAGATCAAATTCCGAAATAGCAGTCAAAATACAGAAAGCTTGGTAACGACACTGGAACAAGTTCACAGGGTGCGTATACTTCGCGAAGACCGGAAGTACGCGAGTTCTTTCAATCTGTTTCCTGTAATTAACCTCAGGTGAGTTAGAGTGTTGCTGTTGGGAGTTGTAGTTCTTTTTTGTAGTTCTGACAGAAGATAAAAACAAGTCATTTGCAATCTTAACTAGTGCAGTTTCTGTACTATGATGGGGCCTGAAACCTGAAATTCTTCAAGGATGTTGTTTTCCTGCAAGAATGTGCATATTTGAGCTGATACTACTTTTTTTAATACTTTTTATATATTTTTGAGTTGACACTGATGTTACTCTGAGCGAGTTCAGGAGCGAGAGCTTGTGTTAAACCCAACAGTGCTGTTTTACTCATGCTGTATGGACCCAGACCCTAATACACATTCGATAAGATCACATGAAGGCTAGTCTTGAGCATGCATGACTTATTTATTCAATTCTAAGAAATTATATATATTTTTTTCTTATCACTTGCCGTCATTGGCTGATAGCCTGCTATTAAAGAAACGATGATCACTGAGCCACCTCTGAAAAGCAGAATGTTAATTAATTGTGGTGCAATGATACAGGCATTCTAATTAATACTACTTGATGTGTTGAAATTTTTAAGGAAAAAAAAAAGAATCCAATTTTCCATACTAAACGATAACTCACCAGTAAGAAATTCTGACAGTTCCAACTTTGATATATTATGTTTAACTGAAACCTGGATTAAACAGGACGAGTATGTAGCTCTAAATGAAGCTAGCCCTCCTGGATACAGCTACATACACCAGCCTCGGTTTACTGGTAGAGGAGGAGGCGTCGCAGTTATTTACAGCGATAATCTGGCTATCGTACAAAAACACAGATTTAAATTTAATGCATTTGAAATTCTCTTTAGTAACATAAAGTCAGCTCAGACGATTCCGCTAATCATCATTTACAGAGCTCCAGGGCCGTACTCTGAATTTCTCTGTGAATTTGCAGATTTCCTTTCAAACCTTGTCGTTTCCGTAAACAAAGCGTTAATTGCTGGAGATTTTAATATTCATTTTGAGAATCCAGAAGACCCTCTGAGAGCAGCATTTATGTCCATCCTGGACTCAGTAGGAGTAAATCAGTGTGTAGTAGGACCCACTCATAAAGCAGGTCACACTTTGGACTTAATATTATCCTTCGGATTGAGTATAAGAAACATAATTACAATTCCACAGTCTGAAGTTATATCAGATCACTGTCTTGTCTCGATTAAAGTATCTCATAGTAATAATGTACGCACAGCACCGCGCTACCGCCTTAAACATACATTCACATCAAATACCACACAGAGCTTTATCGATAATCTTCCAGAGTTATCAACTTTAATTCGATCGCCATCTGATTTCACAGAACTCGATCAAGCGACCGAATATCTAGAGTCAACACTTCGTCATAGCTTAGATAATGTAGCTCCAGTTAAAAGAAAAATGATTAGAGATAAGAAACTTGCTCCTTGGTATAACGATCACACACGCACTCTAAAACAAACCGCTCGGAAATTAGGACGCAAATGGCGTCAAACTAAATTGTTAGTTTTCTAAATAGCATGAAAGGAGAGCATCCTGAACTATAGAAAAGCTCTCAGTGCTGCTAGGTCAATGTATCTCTCCACTCTTATAGAAAATAACAAAAATAATCCTAGATTTTTATTTAATACCATAGCTAAATTAACTAAAAACAAGACCACTGCAGAAATCTCCACAACAACAACATACATTAGTGAGGATTTCATGAACTTTTTCAATAACAAAATCATAAATATTAGGCAAAAAATTCAGGCTTTAAAACCAGACAATTTAAGTGATACAGATGATAAATTAATCACATCACATCAGAACCTAGAATACTTTACTCCCCTTCAAGCGAGTGAACTAATTTCACTCATCTCCTCTTCAAAATCGTCAACCTGTGAATTAGATCCGATACCGACACATTTTCTCAAGCAGATAGTTCCAGCAATAACAGAACCCCTGTTAAAAGTAATTAACTGTTCACTCAGCAGTGGGTATGTTCCTAAATCCCTTAAATTAGCAGTTATTAAACCACTAATTAAAAAACCTGACCTTGACCCCTGTCAGCTTTCCAATTACAGGCCGATATCAAATCTCCCGTTTATCTCTAAAATTCTGGAAAAGGTAGTATCACAACAGCGATGTTCATATCTACATAGGAATAGCATACATAAATTGTATCAGTCAGGATGTAGGCCTCATCACAGCACAGAGACAGCACTCGTTAAAGTAGTAAATGACCTCCTAGTGGCATCTGATCAGGGTTGTCACTATACTTGAGTTACTCGACCTCAGTGCAGCTTTTGACACTATTGATCATAATATTCTCCTTTACAGATAAGAAAATGTAGTAGGAATTAAGGGAACGGCCGTCTTATGGCTCAGATCCTATTTGACTGATCGTTATAAGTTTGTAGATTTAGATGGTGACCATTCCTCATGTTCTCAAGTTGAGTTTGGTGTTCCACAGAGTTCTGTTTTAGGCCCACTGCTTTTTTTCCTTTACATGCTTCCTCTAGGCAACATAATTCGTAAACATGGTATTAGTTGACACACAAGTATACGTTTCAGCAAAACCAGATGAGAAAATCCAGCTTACTAAAGTTGAGCAATGTGTGCAGGACATAAGAGATTGGATGTTAATTAATTTCCTTCTGCTTAATCCTGATAAGACAGAAGTTCTAGTCATAGGACCACAAGCAGCTAGAAGTAAGCTTTCTGATCACACTGTGATTTTAAATGGCCTTTCTGTTCCATCAAGTGCAACAGTAAAAGACCTCGGTGTGATTATAGATTCAAGCCTTTCATTTGAAGCACATGTAGATAATATTACCAGGATAGCATTCTTTCACCTCAGAAATATTGCCAAGATAAGAAATATATTGTCACTAAACGATGCAGAAAAAGTTCATGCTTTTATCACGTCTAGGTTGGATTATTGTAATGCCTTACTGTCTGGTTGTTCAACTCGGTGCTTAAACAAGCTTCAATTAGTCCAGAATGCAGCAGCGAGAGTCCTCACCAGAACCAGAAGATATGAGCACATCACCCCTATCTTATCTACATTGCATTGGCTTCCTGTGAAATTTCGCATCGATTTTAAAATACTACTCTTGACGTATAAACATTAAATGGTCTCGCGCCGCAGTATCTGAGTGAACTGCTAGTGTCTTACAATCCGCCACGCCTACTTCGATCAAAGGATGCAGGCTGCTTGTCAGTACCGCGTATTATTAAAACTACAGCAGGGGGCAGAGCTTTTTCTTACAAAGCCCCTAAGTTATAGAATAGTCTTCCAAATAGTGTTCGGGACTCTTCAGTCTCAGTGTTTAAGTCCAGGCTAAAAACCTATTTATTTAGCCAAGCATTTTTATAAATAAATTAGCCTTAGGTAAAGGAGCAGATCTGGGGGACTCATGGACGTAGAGTATTAGGTGAACGGGTATGTTTGGATGCTGTCTTCCCCACTCTCATTGATCACTCAGGTTTGTTGACGGTGAGGTGATTGGTTGCCTTACATCTCTGGAAGCCCTCATGTTTGTGTTTCCTTCTGGCTCTCCCTTTTTAGTTATGCTGTCATAGTTAGTCCTGCCGGAGTCTCTGCTTGCACTCTGCACTAAATATACATTCACTTTTTACATTGTTCGACTGTGAACATACCTGTTATTTCTCCATCTCTTTGCTCTCTTCTTTTCTGCTCTCTCCTCTCTCTCCCTCTCTCCTTTTTCCTCTACCTATCTCTCTGTCGAGCTATACATGTCGCTCCTGAGCTGCCAGTGATCCAGACCCCCTCTGCCCGCTGGACCTCTCTAACTCATCCTGGAGTCCTGCTTCTGGTTGGAGATCTCATCACATGGATGCCCCCGTGTGGTCTGCCTGGAATGCGTGTGGTGACTGGGGTTGGTTCCACTTTTCCATGAAGGTGGTCCTGGTCTCGACTGATGCAGACAGCTGTTCTCTGAGGACCTGTGACTTCAGTCGCTCAATAGTTCAGGACTGAAATTTTTCACAGTCTACCTGAGCCTCCAGGAACAAACTGGACTTTAATCTTACACATCTCCTCTTATATTGAACTTCCAGTCTCGCATATTATTATGCACATCAATCCCTGCTATCTGTTTTCACCCAGATGAGGATGGGTTCCCTGTTGAGTCTGGTTCCTCTCAAGGTTTCTTCCTATTACCATCTTAGGGAGTTTTTCCTTGCCACTGTCGCCGTCGTCCTAGGCTTGCTCATCAGGGACAATCAGGGAAAATCATATAATTTTGATTCATACACATTCACATTTCATACAAACTTAGTTCTTTTGATTGTGTAAAGCTGCTTTGTGATGATGTAAATCGTTAAAAGCGCTATACAAATAAAATTTAATTGAATTGAATTGAACTTTGTTGTGTTCAACAGATGTAGTAGAAAACTACTTAAACACCCTTTGAGGTTTGGGCTTTGCTAGCAACATGCTAAGCAGCTTACTTAGATGAGTGATGTACATTTAATTTAGATTTAACAGATGAACGTCTGTAATCCAATTTATCGAAAGTTGATATTTTAATATACAGACTTTTTTTTGTAATTTGAAAATCTGTGAGCAGCCATGTGGATTTGATGTCATTCTGTAAACAGAGAAAAAAAATTGGTTTTGGGAATAATACCCTGCGTTGACTTCTGTGGTAGTAGCATTTCATGTCATGAAAGACTTGCTCCTTATTTACTATGTTGAGAAAGAAGGGATCACTGAGCCATCAGTGGCAACAGAAATTTACAGAAATATTTTTTTTTTTCTCGGCCTACGGTTCAAAAGATCCCAGGTTCAAATCCCACAACCACCAAGTTGCCACTGTTGGGCCCTTGAGCGTGGCCCTTAACCCTCAACTGCTCAGATGTGTAATGAGATAAAAATGTAAGTTGCTTTGGATAAGAGCGTCTGCCAAATGCCTAAATGTATTGCAGAGGCATTTTATTTAATTCCGCCTGTTTTTATTTCAAAATGTCATTATTTATTTTAAAATCCCGTTTTTCACGATGGCCTATTTATTTTATAATGTAGAAACTTTAGGAGGAACCAGACTCAACAGGGAACCCATCCTCATCTGGGTGATAACGGATAGCAGGGATTGATCTGCACTCATACTGTGTGTTAGGAGGCTGGAAGTTCAGTATAACAGGAGATCTGGAGAAGTTCATATGGAGTCCAGTTTGTTAATGAAGACTCAGATGGACTGTAGGAAACTCCAGTCCTGAACTATCGAGCGACTGCAATGACGAGTCCTCAGAGAACAGCTGTGTCTGTATCAGCCGAGGACAGGACTGTCTTTATGGTAAAGTGGAACCGTACCCAGTCACCACACGCATCCCAGACAGACCACACGTGTGACGAGATCTCCAACCAGAAGAGGGACACCAGGACAAGTCAGACAGGTCCAGAGGACAGAGGGGGTCTGGATCACTGGCAGCTCAGGAGAGACAGGTGTAATGAGGGAGAGAGAGAGAGAAGAGATTACTGTTAGGTAGTCAGTCTGCTTTCTGTCTGTCAGTAGGTCTGTTAATGAGCTGATTAGTCCGGTGTGTTTGGAGCAGGTCAGACACTAAACTTCCAGGACTTCCAGTGGGATAGGAACATCAGTCTGCCTTCACCAAGAGACGAGGAGACACGACCTGCCCAATCAGCTGATGTGACTCTACAAGACGGGCTCCGTACTGGACTCCTCAGTTACTGTGTCACTCAGCTCTGACTCCTAAGACTGTGTGATCAGGACCTGTCTGTCCTCCCTCATGGTCCTGTATTGGTCCTGGGTCAGTTAACAGGCTGGGAGAACCATAAGGATCTCTCACACTAGAGCAGGGACCCCATCTTCAGACTGTCTTTATTGACAGAACAGAACAGAACACTTTTCTAACTATAAGATCGCTGTACTCTCGTGTGTGTGTGTGTGTGTGTGTGTGTGTGTGTGTGTGTGTGTGTGTGTGTGTTTAAGGACTCATCATTATTATGTTGTGTTGCTAATCTAAAAAGTAAGTCAAAAAAGATTTCATGGAGGGATCTAAAATTTTTAGCATAGGTGCATTTCCACTGTGAGAGACAGAATCTAAATGGAAAAATCCGGAAATCACACAGTATGATTTTTTTAACAATTTATTTGTGAACATCCCAATCCTGTGAGTTCTCATCACACTGTTTAATAAGTTAAGTTAATCCTTTATTTGTTACATATACATTACTATATATACAGTCCAAAGTTAAATTTTTGTAGAATGGAAATAAACACATTGTAACTCTTAAAGAAATTAAAAACATGTCTTTTCTCCAGTTCTTTACAGGTAAACTTATTCATTAATCTTTAATAAAACAACAAAAACGAATACAATTCCACACAAACAGCCTGAGACCGCAATAACCAATAACTATGTTCTGAAAATTAGATCAAGTTTCTTGGTTGGGAAAAACTCCTCATGACATTTTTAGAAGAACGGTTGGATTTCCAGTGGCTAGCTAACCCCAGTACCATTTATTGATGTTTTTAAATACTCTGTAGCCCTGGTAGCTTCTTATATAATTACAACTTCGGCAAGCATGTTCAAGACCGAAAAATGAACCTTCAACAATGAAAATTTTTCTCCAGTTGAAGTACTGCTCATACTTCTCCTTGTTCTGGTCCAGAAACGTGAGATATTCTGCCAGTTTTTGAGGAGATTCGAAATCGTCCACATGAATGAATGAATCTGCAGGAATGAACTCCTCATAGTTGTCCCTGGGTGGCCCAATAACCACAGGAACGGTGCCGACTTTCATGGGGTCAAACAGCTTATCAGAGAAGTAGTCCTGGTAGATGGAGTTCTCGAACGCTAAGTAGAATTTACAGCTTGGTAAAATCTTGTTGTAATCATCATCGCTGACGTACCTGTTGAAGGCTCTGCCGTAAGCCTCTACTTTAATGTGCTGGCTGAGTTCATTAAAATATTTCACTCTCCTAAAGTTGGGGTTCCAATTACTGACGATCCAGCAGACGATTTTATCTTTTGGTGGTATTTCAAAGGTTTTATCTTTCCCCGTTGTTTTTTTGATTCTCCCATAAGGCACCCAGACATCGGAATCTCTCCGATAATTTGATGTCAAATTAAATGCATCATCTAGCCAGTTTTGTCTGCCTGAATTATCAGGAGACTCCATGTTCATCCACACCCACTTTTGATATGGAGGTCTCGGCTTGCTTAGCAGGTTTGCAATATCATCACCGATATCTCTGTGATGAAACAGAACACCATCGGCTTTGTCATATTGGCTTCTGTCATCTGTAATCTGACATCCTGTAATACCAAACTTTGGGCTACAGGCGTTTACATCAAATTTAAATCCAAATGGCCAGGTCCAGATTAACATGATGATGTCATTGTCATGATTCTCCTGGATTTCTTCCCCGGCAGGTGGTTTAGTGACTGGTAATTGTGGTAATTGCGGCTTTACTAAAGTGTAGTTGTGAGTACCCGTGGTGTGGTCTTCGGGGCAGACTTGTGTTTTGACTGAAGCATTAGGACATGATAACCAGCTCATAGTGAACTTGTAGTAAGTGTAAAATACTCCAAAACTAAAAAGCAGAAAGAGAGGCAGCACTAGATGCTTAAAAGATGCTACTGAATGGTTGGATGTCATCTTTCACCTGTTAGAGAGGATAGAAATAAAACAAATAAACCTCAGTTAATTTCAAGGTCACCAACTCTTACACCCTAATTGGTTATATCACTTTATCCTGTTGTTACGAACCGTACACTGTTTTTCCTTGTGTATGTTCTATTTTCTGTTTAGCGCTTCTAGGTACCGCCTACTTTCAGAACACTATTGGTGGATGTGCCTGTCAATCATCGTTGGTCACCTGTGACGTTGTGTGCTCTCCGCCAATTGCGATCTGCTCCGATGCACTTAAACGGAAGCGGCAACGGGCAGATGGGAGCTGCTTGACATGGCGTGTCACTGGTTGTGTTGTGTTGTTTTGTCCGTTTTCTGCTTCTACTTTAAACGCTTATGAGACTTCTGAGAGTTGTTAGAATGATCTGTGTAAAGTTTGTCTCTGGTGACACCTGTGTTTTCATTGAACGAGTGCCTTTGACACCATTTGCCCGCACAAGCTTTAATTAAACTAACTGCTGTCTATCAGACAACGGAGACGTGAAACAGCCTAGTAAGTCACGTGACATACACACATTGCACGTAGGAGTTTTTTAATGTATTGGATACACTAGTATAGTGAAGTGCGCTAAATATGTATTTTTGTGTTTTTTAGTTAGAGTAAGTTCAGGGCGCATTTGCGCTGAAGACTTTTCTTCTTTACAGGACCGGGAGGAGACAGTGGGGGTTCTTTTTGTTATATTTATTTCTTTGATTTTCTAGCACCACTTCTAGTTCCTTCTCCCGTTTGTCTTGGTTATACAATTTATTATTAGTTATTACTTTTGTTTTCTTAAATGTTTGTAAATATTCATGAGTTGGGAGCAATAAATCTTTGCGGTGCTAATTTGATTGTGCCGTGTTTCTCTTGCCACATACTTAAGCTTCTTCCCTTGGTCATCTCAATGTTACTCCTTTTTAAATTCCTAGACAAAATTTCCATCAAAGGTTGTAAAATTTAATGGGGGCTCGTCCAGGATCGTTTAAAATAATTTTGGAATAGATATTACCGGATGGATTGTTAAACCCGTGGGAGGTAAACAAAAATGAACAAAGAAATAGCTACGGTGGTGGCAATAGAATTGGTTGGCTGAGTAGTAGGGTATCATAGTAAGTAGCAGTTTTTGTAGCACTTTTGAGCACGTGACACTTTAATTTAAAATGTTCAGTTTAGAGGAATTTGTTAGGAGTCCGTTGTTAGAGCTGCTTAACGTTTGTCGGAAACAGGACTTGTTTTCGGTGGCTGATCATTTTAAGATGATAATTAACAAGCAGGATCGTAAAGCTGAAATTAAGCAAAATATAATAGGCCAGTTACTTGAGCTTAATGTACTTCTCATGCCAAATATTGAAATGGAGGAGACGGCTGATCGTCTAAACCCTGGTGATGAGGTGTTTGCTTCTATTGGAATAGGAGATAAGAACTTGTGTAGTGGCAGAACTGATGCAGATGCAGGGGTGGAGGCCGTTGCAGATGCTGGTATTGGACTGCTACCCTTTGAACCATTCTCTCCACTTTCTGTGGGTTCGCGAGACGATGCGCGTCCGAAAGTTCATATGGCACGTCTATATTATGATTCCCAAGAGCACACCCGTCGGGCTGAACTTGATACGTTTGCAGATACCCAAACTTGAAATCGAGGCTGAGATGCAAGTAAGGCTGCGGCAGCTCGAATAGGAAGCTTCAAAGAAGGCTGCGGAGGCTTATCAGCCATATCTAGTTTCTCCTTCAAATGGTTCTTCTGTGTTGATCTCACCTTGTCCCAATTTTGACGTGAGTAAGCACATTACTCTTGTTCCACAATTCAGAGAATCAGAAGTTGTTTTGTATTTTAAGGCGTTTGAACGGATTGCAACTTCTTTGCATTGGCCACTCGAATTCTGGTCTCTGTTACTGCAGAGCAAACTTGTGGGAAAGGCTTTAGAGGTGTACTTCACTTTGTCACTTGAAGAAAGTTTGAAGTATGATTTAGTCAAATTAGCAATACTTCGTGCATATGAACTAGTTCCTGAGGCGTACAGACAAAAGTTTAGGTCGCTCAGAAAAACTTCTAAACAAACTTTTGTGGAATTTGCTAGAGAGAACGGCACACTTTTTAAAAAGTGGTGTGTAGCTAACAATGTGGCAGATTTTAATTCGTTGCGCGAGCTGGTTCTCCTGGAAGAATTCAAGAATTGCTTACCAAAGAAAGTGGTTGTTTACCTAAACGAACAAAAGGTAAATTCTTTATCACAGGCCGCTGTTTTAGCTGACGAATTCATTTTAACCCACAAAAATGTCTTTATTCATGTGTGGAAAATGCACCTGCTGTTCCATCTTTATCTAACACACAATTTGTGCGCTCGAAAAGCAATGCACCAAGAGTAAGTGAGGATCGTGACTGTTTTTATTGTCACAAGAAAGGACATGTTGTTGTGGATTGTCCCCGACTTAAACGAAAACAAAACTCACAAGCTAAACCGGTAGGTTTTGTAAAGACGTGTAAACAGACTGTAGCTGTACACTCCAAAGAGGTTGTGGATAAAATGTTCCGTCCTTTTATTCTTAAGGGGATAATTTCTTTGACTAGTTGTGATAAAGATTGAAATGAGATCACAATGCTTCGTGACACAGGTTCTATACAAAGTTTTATTGTTAAAAGTACAATAAAATTTTCTGATGAGACTTCATGTCATTGATGTGTAAAAAGGCCCCTGCATAATCTGCATTTGAAAAGTGACTTGTGTTCTGGATTTGTCCGTTTTGCAGTTTGTACTTTACTGCCGATGAAAGTCGTAGATTTAATCCTAGGCAATGATTTAGCCGGAGGGAAAGTGATGCCATTATTGGAAGTTCTGGACAAACCAACAGAATGTGCATCTGATGAGGTTGATGAAGCTTATCCTCATGTTTTTCCTGCCTGCGCTGTCACTCGCGCACAGTCGCGTAAAGAGATTGCTTTGATTGACTCTTTCTTTTCTTCTGTCATAGATGGAAAGGAAAATTTGGACTGTGAGAAAAAGAAACCAGAAAGGGTGAAAAATTCTTATTAAAATGACATGAGTTTGTCGATTTTAAAAATCACACGGGAGAAATTATTCACTGCACAGAAAAAAGATGAAACCTTGACTACACTTTTTAATTCTGTAATTCCGCACGATTTGGCTAAGCAGAAACAAAGCGCCTATATTTTAGAAAATGACTTGTTGATGCGTAAGTGGTGTTCATCACATGACCACGCCGAATGGGATGTTTTTTATCAGGTTGTGGTACCTGTCCCATATCGCTCACATGTGTTGTGCTTGGCACATGATCATCCACTGTCGGGTCATTTGGACATAAGGAAAACTTGCATCCGGATTTTACAGTATTTTCTGGCCTGGACTGAAAACAGATGTAAAGCTCTATTGTCGATCTTGTAACGTATGTCAAATTGCGGGAAAGCCAAATCAGGTTATACCTCCAGCACCGTTAAATCCAATACCTGTTCTTGGCGAACAATTCGAACATGTCCTCATTGACTGCGTAGGACCTTTGAAAAAGTTAAAAAGTGGTAATCAGTTTCTATTAACAGTGATGTGTCTAGCCACCTGATTTCCTGAGGCAATTCCTTTAAGAAAAATCACTGCACCTGTTGTTGTCAAGACACTAGTTAAGTTTTTCTTGACATTTAGTTTGCCTAAAGTGGTGCAAAACGACCAAGGCACAAATTTTACGTCTAAGCTTTTTAATCAAGTCATGCAGATTTTAGGAATTACACATCGTACTTCCACTGCATTCCATCCAGAAAGCCAAGGTGCCCTGGAACGCTTTCACCAAACGTTAAACTCGATGTTGCGAAAATATTGCATGGAGACTGGTAATGAGTGGGATGATGGCATTCCCATGCTGATGTTCGCTATCAGAGAAAGCGTTCAAGAGTTGCTGGGTTTTAGTCCAGCTGAACTAGTTTTCGGACACCAGGTACGTAGTCCATTGAAAGTTTTAAAAGACCAGATTCTGGAAAAAGACAGTTTGAAAACAAATGAACTGGAGAACGTAACAAAGTTTCGGAAGTGTTTGCATACAGCTTGCTCAGTCGCAAGAGAGTCTCTTGCCAATGCGCAAAAAGGCATGAAACGAACATTTGACAAAAAGGCTGTTACGCAATCTTTTAAACCTGGTGACTCAGTTCTGGTTTTCTTGCCTATTCCGGGTTCTTCCCCTGTCGACTCGATTTTTTTGGCCCTTATGTAGTGAAAGAGAAATTGGATAAAACGAATTATGTTATCTGTACTCTTGATCGAAAACGAAAAACTCGCGTTTGTCATGTAAACATGCTGAAATTTTATCATTCGAGATCACAAACTGATGTGAATGACAGAGCTCCAGACACTGCTGTTATTTCTGTTGCAGTTGTGACAGAAAAGTCCATTACTGATGCTGAAGAAGACGGAGTAATGTTTCAGAATATTTCTCAGACGACTGTGAGGTTGTGCAATTCTGAAATATTGAAAGATTTTGATTTACATTTAACGAATTTGTCTATTGATCAGAAATGTGATATGGTGAGGCTCACTTCTGAATTTGAGTGTCTGGTTAAAGACGTACCTGTGTTAACCAATGTCATTTAGCATGATATTGATGTTAAAGATGCTAGACCGATCCGAAGGCATGCATACAAAGTAAATTCGGTTAAGCGTTCGGTTATGCGACAAGAAGTTGATTACTTGTTGAGGAACGATCTTGCTAAGCCTAGCTCTAGTCCATGGAGTTCTCCATGTATTTTGGTACCGAAACCAGATGGTTCTTTTAGGTTTTGCACAGATTTTAGGAAACTGAATTCGCTTACGGTTCCTGATAACTATCCACTTCCTGGGATGGAGGATTGCGTGGATAATGTGGGATATGCAAAGTTTGTGAGTAATTTAGATATGCTTAAAGGCTACTGGCAAGTACCACTTACACCCAGCGCTTCTTTGATTTTTCTTCTGACATTGCTGCTTTTATCACTCCAGATTTGTTTGCACAATATACGGCCATGGCGTTCGGACTCCGAAACGCGCCTGCTACCTTTCAGAGGTTGGTAAACACCGTCTTAGCTGGCATTCCTAATTGTAGTGCTTATTTGGATGATGATGTTGTTTATACCAGAGATTGGGATGAACACATGAAGTCATTACGTGCTGTATTTGAGCGTTTTGCGAGTGCTTCCTTGACCCTTAACTTGGCCAAGTGTGAGTTTGGTCAAGCTAATGTGATGTATTTGGGAAAGGAGGTAGGGCATGGTCAAGTTCGACCAGTTGAAGCGAAAGTTGAGGCTATATCGAAGTTCTCAGTACCCACGACTTCGTCTGTGGTTAGTCCTTTAACTTCACTTTTAAGTCCTTCTACTGCTTTTGTGTGGAATGCAGAATGCCAATACGCATTTGAGAGTGTGAAACACTATTAAGTAGTTCACCTGTTCTTGCAGCTCCTGATTTAGAACGTCCATTTAAGCTTGAGGTGGATGCAAGTAATGTCGGCGCTGGTGCTGTCTTATTACAGGATGATGAGCAGGGTATAGCTCATCCAGTTAGTTATTTCTCTAGAAAGTTTAACAAGAATCAGTTAAACTATTTAGTCATTGAAAAGGAGACGCTTACTCTAATTTTTGCATTACACCATTTTGATGTTTATGTGGGATCTAGTGTGCAACCTTTGGTAGTTTTTACGGATCACAGTCCTTTGACATTTCTTTAAAAGTTGTACAATTATATTCAGAGATTGACGCGCTGGTCACTCTTTCTGCAGAGTTACAATTTAGATATAAGACACCAAAGGGGGGCTTAAACGTCTTAGCGGATGCTCTTTCGAGAGTATAAACTTCTGTGTTTTTCCAAAAGAGTTTATTCTTAAGTGGGGGAGTGTTGCTCTCCGCCAATTGCGATCTGCTCCGATGCACTTAAACGGAAGCGGCAACGGGCAGATGGGAGCTGCTTGACATAGCGTGTCACTGGTTGTGTTGTTTTGTCCGTTTTCTGCTTCTACTTTAAACGCTTATGAGACTTCTGAGAGTTGTTAGAATGATCTGTGTAAAGTTTGTCTCTGGTGACACCTGTGTTTTCATTGAACGAGTGCCTTTGACACCATTTGCCCGCACAAGCTTTAATTAAACTAACTGCTGTCTATCAGACAACGGAGACGTGGAACAGCCTAGTAAGTCACGTGACATACACACATTGCACGTAGGAGTTTTTTAATGTATTGGATACACTAGTATAGTGAAGTGCGCTAAATATGTATTTTTGTGTTTTTTAGTTAGAGTAAGTTCAGGGCGCATTTGCGCTGAAGACTTTTCTTCTTTACAGGACCGGGAGGAGACAGTGGGGGTTCTTTTTGTTATATTTATTTATTTGATTTTCTAGCACCACTTCTAGTTCCTTCTCCCGTTTGTCTTGGTTATACAATTTATTATTAGTTATTACTTTTGTTTTCTTAAATGTTTGTAAATATTCATGGTTTGGGAGCAATAAATCTTTGCGGTGCTAATTTGATTGTGCCGTGTTTCTCTTGCCACATACTTAAGCTTCTTCCCTTGGTCATCTCAATGTTACTCCTTTTTAAATTCCTAGACAAAATTTCCATCAAAGGTTGTAACGCCTGTATACAGGCTACGCAGGGTCTGGAGCCTATCCAGGAAATTTAAGGCACCAGAAAGGGTTCATCCTGGACAAATACAATGAAAATATAAATATAAATAGAATAAAAATATATAGAACAAAAACTAAAAAACAACAGACTGGTTAGAAAGGTGCAGAATTTTCTCTTTTGTGTAATGTACATTTATGTTATAGCACTGTAAAGCAGGATTTACAGTGGCTTGCAAAAGTATTTGGCCCCCTTGAACTTTTCCACATTTTGTCACATTACAGCCACAAACATGAATCAATTTCATTGGAATCCCAGGCGAAAGACCAATACAAAGTGGTGTACACTTGAGAAGTGGAACGAAAATCATACATGATTCCAAACATTTTTTATAAATAAATAACTGCAAAGTGGGGTGTGCGTAATTATTCAGCTCCCTTTGGTCTGAGTGCATTAAGTTGCCCATGAACATTGCCTGATGAGTGCTAATGACTAAATAGAGTGCACCTGTGTGTAATCTAATGTCAGTACAAATACAGCTGCTCTGTGACGGCCTCAGAGGTTGTCTAAGAGAATATTGGGAGCAACAACACCATGAAGTCCAAATCACACACCAGATAGGTCAGGGATTTCCAAAGCCTTGAACATCCCACGGAGCACTGTTTAAGCGATCATTCAGAAATGGAAGGAGTATGGCAAAACTGTAAATCTACCAAGACAAGGCCGTCCACCTAAACTCACAGGCTGAACAAGGAGAGCGCTGATCAGAAATGCAGCCAAGAGGCCCATGGTGACTCTGGACGAGCTGCAGAGATCTACAGCTCAGGTGGGGGAATCTGTCCATAGGACAACTATTAGTCGTGCACTGCACAAAGTTGGCCTTTATGGAGGAGTGGCAAGAAGAAAGCCATTGCTTACAGAAAACCATAAGAAGTCCTGTTTGCAGTTTGCCACAAGCCATGTGTGGAGGACACAGCAAACATGTGGAAGAAGGTGCTCTGGTCAGATGAGACCAAAATGGAACTTTTTGGCCAAAATGCAAAACACTATGTGTGGCGGAAAACTAACACTGCACATCACTCTGAACACACCATCCCCACTGTCAAATATGGTGGTGGCAGCATCATGCAAGCTGGTCAGAGTTGATGGGAAGTTGGAAGGAGCTAAATACAGGGCAATCTTGAAAGACAACCTGCAAAAGGGAGTCTGCAAAAGACTTGAGACTGGGGTGGAGGTTTACCTTCCAGCAGGACAACGACCCTAAACATAAAGCCAGGGCAACAGTGGAAGGGTTTAAAACAAAACATATCCATGTGTTAGAAAACAAAGTCAAAGTCCAGATCTAAATCCAAACGAGAATCTGTGGCAAGATCTGAAAACTGCTGTTTACAAACGCTGTCCATCTAATCTGACTGAGCCGAAGCTGTTTTGCAAAGATGAATGGGCAAGGATTTCAGTCTCTAGATGTGCCAAGCTGGTAGAGACATACCCTAAAACACTGGCAGCTAGAATTAAAGCAAAAGATGGTTCTACAAGGTATTGACTCAGGGGGCTGAATAATTACGCACACCCCACTTTTCAGTTATTTATTTGTAAAAAAATGTTTGGAATCATGTATGATTTTCGTTTCACTTCTCAAGTGTACACGTATTGGTCTTTCACGTGGAATTCCAATAAAATTAATTCATGTTTGTGGCTGTAATGTGACAAAATGTAGAAAAGTTCAAGGGGGCCGAATACTTTTGCAAGCCACTGTATATTGCAAATAATATTAGATATTGCATATAGAGTAGTAATGATATTGCACACCGGAGATATATATTGGACATGATCTATTGATTATTCTGTCATGACAGCGAGGGAGGAGGAAAAGTTACAGAGTTACAGAGAACATGCAAACTCATGCAAAATTGAACCTGAGAAAAATGAACACAAATGTAATTGTAAATAAAAAATACAACAATGTTTTGGGATTGTTTGGTGCTAAACATAGAAACCTATACAATGTTGGCCTTCCACTTCAAACCAAACAGCACTCTGGTTTTCAGTTTTAACCAAACATTGCTCAAATTCATTGTCTTGAGCTGGTACTTAATCTGCCATGCAGGCAAATGATAATATTGTTAACTGTTTTAAAATTAAAATGTAAGGTAAAGACCATGAATATCTTTTATTGTATACTGTATCATAGGATATATATTAGAAAAGTAAAACATCCAGAAAAAGCATACTGTAGATGGTCATTGTATTATTATTAGTTTTTTATGAGTATCTTCCACCTCGACATCACATTTATTATTATTATTCACTTCCTGGGATTGAGAGATTGCTGAAGTGTGCTTTAAGTTTAAATTGTGATTTATTCTTTAATGGTTTCTGATCTGTGTGTACCTTCTACATTACTCTGGATCCAATTATATGTCTTGAGTATTGTTGTTTGGAAGGGTCTGTCAGTCTACGCTATTTAGTTCTCTCAGGTCATCTTTTTTACTATGTGATTTATAGCCAGGGCTTACTAAGATATACTGAAGGTTATAAACTTTGGTTAATCAGTGGGTCTAAGTCAGGGGTTCAAGCCGCAGCCCTGACAAGCTCCCACTGTTGAGTCTAGAGCAACAGGGCTGTTGGGCCCTGAACCCTATTTTGCTCCAGGGGAGGGTATTATGAGTGACCCAGCTTCATAACAAGCTGGAATCTATAAAGAAAAAAAATCACTGCGCTGTAAAGCTTAGAACAAACGGTTCAGGTCCTGCAAGATCCTGCACATTGTTTTTCTCCATTGAGCAATGGAGCTTTTACAACTAAGTTGAGAAGAAGGCACGCTGGTGGTGCCATCCTCTGGGTGGTGCTTTGCTGAGAAACCTCAGGTCCTGCCCTTCATGTGGGTGTTACTCGAACAAGTCCCACCTACCTGAACACTGCTACAGACCGAGTTACACCCCTTCATGGAGAGAGTGTTCCCTGAAGAAAGGCGGTATTGCTAATACTGCCTTTGTAGGTGTAGACTGTTATTCCTGGTAAGGTTCCTACCTCCCAGGTCACAGGACATGTACTGTACTTTTTTTTTTGTTAAATTACATTATTGTCACTTACTGTACCAACGCTATTTTTATATTACTTACTGCATTTCAGTGGTTCTTCAGAGTCACCACCTATACAGTAATTATCTTCAATTTCAGCTGATTGTTTACATTGTTATTTACAAGATGTTATTTGCATTTAAATTACTGTAGCTGTACATTTTTTACTTTTATGCATTTTCATATCTGGCATTGTACAGCCACAACCTGGATGACAAATTACACACCTGCAGAGTTTTAGAAACTTGGTTTGATTCACTTGAATGTGTCACCACTAGAGGTCACTGTCTTTCATTTTGTAGTTTTTGTTGGCTGACTCAGTTTCCCAGCAGGCACCTCGGTCAGGTGATGCAAGTGAACACCTGAACAGAGGTAGCCATCAATCCATCTATAAATAGCTGTTTAGACTGGGAAACTGGGTCGAGCATTTTTGGTATCACCACTGTCACTTGTGTGGGCATTTAGTTTTAGTTTTTTTTTTTTCTTTGTTTAGTTTGTTTTAATTTTAGTTGTGTTGACTTGGGCTCTCTTATTGGCAATGTTTCTGTGTATGTTTTGTGTGTCTGTGTTAGTGGAGCTGATCTTGTCATGTCATCTGTGTATGTATGTACTGTGGTTGTTATCCTCCTGTTTTCTTGTGTTTAGCTAGAGCAGGTAAGTAGATAGGTGTGTGTTTGGCTAGAAGTGTGGGTAGCTAAAATCTATGTTGAGTTACCGTAACCAGCATGCTTCTAGTCATAGCCCCTATGTGTCTCTAGCTTTTCTGTGTTTCCTGCCTCCCTAGATCCCAGTAAGCCTAGCCTTTGAGTGTCCCCTAGCCTAGCCTTTGAGTGTCCTGTAAGGTTTTATAAAGTAGTAAGACAATGTAATCTAATAAGAAGATTCCTATGCTCTGAGAACAGACCCCTCACTGTGTTTCCTCATGTCTTCTGTGGTAACACCTTCTATATCCTGTATCCAGACGAGGAGACATCCAAATGGCTCCTGTCTGCTAGAATCCTTTTGTTTAATCAGGAGAATGCAAATGTATCTCCTCTCACCTGTCTGTCTCCGGGTTCCTCTATGACTGACATGTTAATGATGGTTCTTTTGATGTTCGGGACGTAGCATCGTTTAAATGTGCTCTCTTTGCTGAGAATAAACAGAGATCTTCAGACATCATGCCTGCGTGTGTGTGTGTGTGTTTGTCTCTCCCGGTCGATCGGGCCCGGACCGGTAAGTGTATCAAGGTGCAGCGGACACAACAAGCTAAAACTCTACTTCTCTTAGCTTAAAACTTAGCTCGGACACACACTTCATCTTCATTTTAAACCTAACAATTTGGGGGCTCAGTCCGGTCTTCTCTCTCAGGGGAAAAAAGTAAGTGTTTATTTTGCTCTTTCTGATTTTTTTTCTCGGTCAGGGAAGATTTTGTACTCGTAAGATTTGGTTAAAATACATTTTAAATACGTTATGTTTTCTAAATAAGTTTTGTTTACCGTAATTAATTTTACTCGTCTTGTCTAAAAGGTTTTGTTATTTGGAGCAAGTTTTATATGGCTTTCATCACGGTGTTTTAAATGAAGAAAGCTTCGTTGTAGTGTCAGTTCCGCCGTGTTTTAGAGAACCGTTGTTTAATTTTTAACCAAATTTGTTCCTCGTTTCGAGTCGCGCTTTAAACAACTCGTTAATTAATTTAGTAAAAACAATTAAAATGGATATGGTATTTGCAAATGTTTATGACAAGCAGGCAAAATACTGTTATTTATAACAGTTCAGTACTTGGTGAAATAGAAACAAATGTCGCTAAATTACTATTATACTACAGGCAGAAAGAAGATTTTAAACAGTTTTGTGTACATTTCAACAGTTTTTAAACAAGTTCTCCATCTAAATTGGGCACCACTAGACACAAGGTCTAGTCACATGACATTTTAATTTGTTTTTAGGTTCAATAGATTCTAATCCTAAAAAAAAAAAAAAAAACATGAAAATGAATAAATACATTAATAAGAATAGTGATAATAATAAATTAATAATAATAATAGATAACTGTTTTTGTTCACCTGCTATACCTGAAATTTAAGAAGTTGCGTTTATTAGTTTGCGTTCCCTTCATAGGAAAGTCGAATTAATTTAAATTCCCTTCGGTAATTTAAGGGGGCATATGTGGCGAATGTATTCATACCGTTCAAAGCAATTTGTAATTTTTGGAAGAATTTCTGTAATTTAGTGAGGCATTTGTGATGTGCATTAGTGTATAAGCTGACCCTGGCGTAGCGGCGCGTGGGTAACAAATAAAATTAATTAATTGGTTAAAATATCCATATTCCTTAGAGTGCGGACTTTGGAACAGGGAGCGGCGTGCAGTTGCAGTTATACACTTACGATGTGCATAATTTAGCTTTTTTTGGGTATTGCTCTCCTTGTCGTAGTTACGTGCGAGATCGGCCAGGCGCAACCGAGGCTCGTTTCACTGAGCGGGTGTTCTCAGGAACAAGGCAGAATGGTTAGGGACTGCCGAATGCCTCGTTAAATCACGGTAGTTGCATTCTAAATTGCAATATTAGTTTTGGATAAATATGTAAATCCCCACCTTGGTTAGAGGACATGGACTTAGTGTAAGGCTAAAATCCATTTCCTGAGCATTTCTCAGGAACAAGGTACGGTGTGTAAGTTACAGTATTTTAGAATTTTTAATATATATATTCTGGAATAAGTCAATAAAACGAGCTTAAAGTGTCCGTAATTAAACTGATCATCTTGAGGTGTCCGCCTAACTTTGATACACTACAATTTACCAACAATCAAAGCATGCTTATGAAATTATTACATTTGTGCACACAATATAACGACTGCAGTAACAAAAATAAGTAAGTAAATGGATTAATTCATGATTGAGAAATAACCAACTATTGGCACAAGTTGGAAACCAAATTGTGCAGCGTTGAGCTCCGCTGCTGGAAATTAAGCACAGACTCGACTTGAGAGCTCATGACAGAGCGGCATGCACTCCTGACACAGACAAAGAACTGACTGACTGACTTCAACTAATATTCAAACTAACACGCCTAACATGACAAACATTAGTACAGATTGTATGTGAAAAAGATTCATGTCTTCCATGTTGTATATGACTGTACTCTTGTTTACCCATAACTATATTGTTTTTACAGACAAAACAGCAGCAGCAAGATTTAATCATAATTTTCTCAACAGAACAAAAGTACACTGGAAGGAATCAGGCCGCATAACAAATCGTGACAATGTGTGATGCCATTAAACAACCTTCTCTTTTATTTTAGATACAGAAATTCCATTGGATCAGCTGATGGTTGACGTTACTGTGTCCAATGAAATTTATGAATGTTGTTTTATCTAACCAAAGGCTCTCATAGCAACATCAGACAAGGAGGAATTCGGGAACAATTCATCAGAGATATCACTAAATCATCCATATGTAACTCTAATCTGAGATTTTACTAATTCATATGCTGATACGTGTCTTCTGTAGTGAAGGCTTAAAGGCACGGGCCCATAATGAAGTGCTAGTAACCTCTCTTATGGGCTCCAACTGACTCTCTACTATACGTAAAGTATCTGGGTCGAAGAAGAGATCAGCTTGGAAGATGACTTGGATGTTTTGGACACTGATTTTCCTCACCTTACCTCATACACATACAGTACACACTACTGTAATAGTCTGAAAACACACATGTCAGAATTGTACACACATTATAGACTGTATGAAGTTATAATTGGCACCTTGACATGTTATATCTGATGTACAGGTAGATTAATCAGACTTGAAGTCTTTTACTCTCTCCTAGTCAATTGTGGAGAGAGATGTTAGGCTTCATGGTCTGGGGAACTGGTTTTGAATGGAGTCTATTGATAAAAGACCAGAAGGGCTGGAGATGGCCTGCTGAATTCTTAAACGGAGGTTTGAAGTTCAGGGCTCTGTCTCTAGAGGTAAATATTACACTTACAGAGAGGAAGTTCATTATCAGTTCCTGTAGCTTAATAGAACCACAGGCGTCATGAAGACACCACAAAAGGGGGCATATCTTCTCATTCTTTACACAAGCACAGGGTTTTGATTAGTTAAATTTTTATAATTTGATTTTGTAAATATCTTCTATGCCATAAACTGTAGTAAATTCTGTTAGAATTTAAGGGGGCACTGTAAGGTTTTATAAAGTAGTAAGACAATGTAATCTAATAAGAAGATTCCTATGCTCTGAGAACAGACCCCTCACTGTGTTTCCTCATGTCTTCTGTGGTAACACCTTCTATATCCTGTATCCAGACGAGGAGACATCCAAATGGCTCCTGTCTGCTAGAATCCTTTTGTTTAATCAGGAGAATGCAAATGTATCTCCTCTCACCTGTCTGTCTCCGGGTTCCTCTATGACTGACATGTTAATGATGGTTCTTTTGATGTTCGGGACGTAGCATCGTTTAAATGTGCTCTCTTTGCTGAGAATAAACAGAGATCTTCAGACATCATGCCTGCGTGTGTGTGTGTGTTTGTCTCTCCCGGTCGATCGGGCCCGGACCGGTAAGTGTATCAAGGTGCAGCGGACACAACAAGCTAAAACTCTACTTCTCTTAGCTTAAAACTTAGCTCGGACACACACTTCATCTTCATTTTAAACCTAACATGTCCCCTGTCTGTGTTTCTGTGCCCCCATTACCTAGTGTGTGTTAAGCTATTAGGTAAGTGTAGCTTAGTGCATGTTGGGGCTAAAGACATGCTTAGCTAGGTGTATGTGTAGCTAACTGCCATGGTTAAGCACTGCTAAACCATGTTTAGCTAAAAGCCATGCCTAGCTGATTGCCATGTCTTTAGCCCTCATCCCGTCCCTCTCTTGGTCTCTAGTCTCTACGCGTCTCCCTCTAGTCTCTACGCGTCTCCCTCTAGTATCCAGTTTCAGCTCCACACATAGTTTGTGTGTCCTGTTATGTGTTTGTCCCCCTGCCTGTGTCTCGCCACAGGGCGTGTTCTTTGTCCCTCCAGTCTGTGTCTTGCCAGAGAGCCCCTGTTAGCACAGAGTTAAGTATTGTTTGAGTTTGTTCCTTTGTTTGTCTTTATTTATACGTTGTGTTTAATCATCATTAAAAGATTTTTTTTTATTTATTTATTTTTTTTTTTATTACGCAACCCCTCTGCCTCTATGCCTGCTCCTTCCGCCCATGGCGATCAACACCTGCCACAACACCCCGTTCGTGACAACTAGTGCACTATTTAGAAAATACAGGATGAATTAATGATCTAATTCAATCTGAGCGTTACTATGGCAGTAAGGGGTTTAAGTTTGATCAAATTTTTAAAGACAGCATGTAGGTTTTTTTTCTTATGATATTGTTTTTTTTTTTTTATTTTAAGCCTTTCAAAATACATATTTTACTCCATGTCCTTTGTAGGGGACAGTGGGACTTGCTGTATCCCATATTTAACTCTTGCCCTCAAATACACTAAGCTTCATACATTGTATGTATGAATGTATTGGGCAGGAGAGACAATGCCATTACAGAAAGACCATCAATGCCAATGCAATAACCAGGGACAGATTTTTTAAACTTCACCAGTCCGTCAAATGACCTTGCCATCCTGGATGACCAGAAAAGAGAGGATGATTTTTGGAAGGTCATTCACCAATGTGTGGACATTCTGGACATTCAATTACACTAATGGCCACTGCACAACACGTTTGTGGACATTAGTTAAATTACCCAATGACCCTATCACAAGTCACTTTATTAAATATGTCACTTTCAAGCCTATTTGCACACCCTCTGGACGTTCTGTTACCTGGATGCACAGTCACTTTAAACACTTTAAATATGTGGCATTTCTGTTTATATTCAATTTATATTCAACTTCATTCTCACAAAATTCCATAAACTCTATCTCTGTATTGCACAACTGTTTCTTGTTTTTATACTTCATTGTTCATAAATGTTTTTTATATTGTATATTTAGTCCTGTACAGTACAGCTGTCTCTTATTTTTCTATATTTTTCATATATTTTTCTTATATTGTATTATTTTGTACTGTATAGTGTTATTTTATTTTTAATTTTATTTTATTCTTACTAAGTCAAATTTACCTTCTGTGTTCCTTTTTATATTTATTTCCTATTTATTGTCTATATTTTAAGGTCACAGACAGTTGTCCAAGCATTTCATTTCAAGCATTTGCATATCATACTGTGTATGACTGTGTATGTGACAAATAAAAAATTTGAATTTGATTTAAATTTGAAAGGTCAGGTTTCTTTTAAACAGAGACCAACAGTCAACAAGGCTGCCTCAACTGATCAAGATCCCTCAAAGCTGGCAAAAATAAGCAAATGATTCCTTTTACAGGCCAGTGTCCTGTGTGCCAATGTGAGTCTGGAAAAATGTCTCGATTGGAAATGGTGTGCTATGACTTTTGGTAGGGATTTGTTGCACAAAGTTCCCATGGTTCCCAAAAAAACGACCCAAAAAGTCCCATAGACTGAACATTGAGACCATCATCTGTGACATCACAGCTATGACTACGAGGCCACAGCAGGCACTACCACACACTGAGGGTTAGTCCACACGAAGCCGGTGCGTTCCCTATCCGATAATTTTTTTTCCTCGTTCTAAAAAAAAATTGCGTAAACACGGCGTCGTCTCAAGAAATATCTGCGTACACACGAAACCACTGAAAACGGTGTAGTATATATGCCAGACCAGTATGGGGCGCTGTAATTCTGCCATAGAGATACACTATACACGGAGAAGAAGACTCTGAGCATGCGCATAAACTTGTGCGCTGTATACTAACCAAGATGGTGTTGTCCATTATCGCTTGTTGCTTATAATAGTTGCATAGAAACAATAGATTTTGCTGTAATAAACCTAGTAGGCTTTGTAGCAACACGAACACAATCATGTAGTCCGCCATTATTGTTGTTGCTCATACGTGAGACGCAGCCGACACGTGATGTAATGACATCATCGTTTCACAAAATATAGTGATAATTATATTCCGTTCTGTATTCTGTATAATTTCCGTTTGGACAGGCTATGAGTAGTAGCCACACTCATTAGACCTGACACGGCAGCGTCATAGGCAAACTTAAAGTTTCTTCAGAAATTTGTGTCGTTTGTTGTAGACCCATGAATGAGGTGCCCAATGGTGCGGCTTATTCAGGAATGGGGTGCTATGACTTTTCTAAGGGGTTAATTGCCCCCGCAGACTTAACATTGAGACCGACACCAACTGTGACATCATAGCTATGACTATGATGCCACGGCAAGCACCACTCTCATGTTCTTCAGGAAAAGTGCCTCTCTAGTTAAGTGTGCCTATGCAATAGGCGTACTTATTATTCTTTCTCCAAGTTTAACTAAGCTTCTAACACAACTAACTAACACGTGCTATTCTATTAACCCTTTAAAGACATGTAATACACAACATCATATTACATTTTTTATATATACATGGAATTATATATACACACGGAAATATACATTTTGAATACATGGAAACACTTAAGCAACAATCACAGCATGACATAAGTTACTCTTTTTCTTGTAATGAGCACTATAGTGAATAAATTAAATATCAAGTAACTCAGTCAAGAATTAAGTGATCAGTCCGCGTATAAGTAAAGAGCGGGATTATCATACCATCAGTGTCCCTGAGATGAGCAGCAGCCTATGCGCTTCCCTGTCTCACATATGCTTGGTGCTTGTATGTTTGACTTGTTTGTTTGACTGTGAGGTGAGGTATACTGTGATGTCATACTCTAATCGTGTCACAGTTCTTCCTTGTCGAGTGACTTTAGCTCCAACATTTCACTTATTCAACTTTACAATCACCTCTAGGGTGGACTATTGTAATGCCTTACTGTGGTTGTTCAACTAGGTGCATAAACAAGCTTCAGTGAGTCCAGAATGCAAATTCAAAATTAAAATTAAAATTTTATTTGTCACGTACACAGTCATACACAGTACGATGTGCAGTAAAATGCTTATATGACCGCCAGTGATCTTAAAAAAAAAAGAAACTTATACGTAAGGAATAAATATGAATAAAAATAAATAATAAAGAAAAATAAATTTAACTAGTAAAATAAATTGTACAAATAAGGGCATGAAAAATATCACAAAATATAGAAGAAAAAAGTATATATATAAAAATTTTAAAGTGACAGTGGTTGTGTAAATATGCATAAAAAGTGACTTATTAAATTGTCTTGTGCAATAATCCAGATGTATAAATATGTAGTGCAAGTGTGTATGAATGTGTCCATGATTGTCCATGATTGTCCAGTCAATGTTTGAAAGATGTTATTAGTACTGTATGGTGTTGTGGTTGAGAGACCTTATCGCCTGCGGGAAGAAGCTCCTCCTCAGTCTCTCTTTGTTTGCCTTCAGGGAACAAAATCGCTTCCCAGACCGCAACAGAGAGAACAGTCCATTGTTGGGATGGCCGAGGTCCTTCACGATCTTCCTGGCCTTGGTCCAGCACCGCTTGCTGTAGATTGAGTGCAGGTCAGGAAGCGGATGGTGCGCTCAGCTGATCGCACCACCCTCTGTAGAGCTTGTGTGTCTTGCATAGTGCTGTTTCCAAACCAGGTCGTGATGTTTCCCGTCAGGATGCTCTCTGTGGTACAGGAGTAGAAATTCCTGAGCACCTTAAAGGGCAGTCTAAAGTCTCTCAAGCGTCTGAGGTGGTATAGATGCTGTCTGGCCTTTTTCACAACGGAGCTGTAGTCAATGAAGAGCATTTTAACATAATTCTCTTTCCTAGTGTCCAGGTGAGTGAGCGACGTTTGGGCGGTATGCAAACTGCAGTGGGTCCAGTGTGTCTGGTAGTGAAGAAATGATGAAGTCTCTGACCAGGCGTTCAAAGCACTTCATCACTACTGAGGTGAGGGCTACAGGGCGATAGTCATTGAAAGAAGCAGGATGAGGTTTCTTTGGAATAGGAACAATAATGGACCATGACAAGTCCTGCGTGATGTAAACACCGAGGTATCGGAAACTGTCCACTCTCTCCACTGGGCTCATGTTGATAACAAGGGTCTGGTAGTTCCTCTCCTGCTTTGTACTAAAGTCCACTATCAGCTCCTCTGTCTTGCTGACTTTCAGGAGGAGATTGTTCCTCTGGCACCAGTTCTCCAGATTTCCAATCTTCTCTAGGTAGGCCGACTCATCATTGTTCATGATCAGACCGACCACAACAGTCTCGTCAGCAAACTTGATGACGGCGGTGGAGTTGGTAGCGGCCACGCAGTCGTGGGTGTACAAAGAGTACAGCAGGGGGCTCAGAACACAACCCTGGGGGCTCCAGTGCTGAGAGTGAGTGAGGCTGAGACATGAGACAGGATGAGACATCCTTACTGCCTGTGGTCTGCCAGTCAGAAAATTGGAGATACACTGACACATAGATGAGCTGAGTTCCAGGTACTTCAGCTTGGTGGTGAGTGTGGAGGGAATTATGGTATTAAATGCAGAGCTGTAGTCAATGAAGAGCATTTTAACATAATTCCCTTTCCTAGTGTCCAGGTGAGTGAGCGACGTTTGGGCGGTATGCAAACTGCAGTGGGTCCAGTGTGTCTGGTAGTGAAGAAATGATGAAGTCTCTGACCAGGCGTTCAAAGCACTTCATCACTACTGAGGTGAGGGCTACAGGGCGATAGTCATTGAGAGAAGCAGGATGAGGTTTCTTTGGAATAGAAACAATAATGGACTCTTTGAAGCATGTGGGGATCACCGATTGAGATAAAGAAAGGTTGAATATCTCAGTGAACACAGGTGCTAGCTGGTCTGCGCAGGCTCTGAGGACTCAACCTGAGACGCCGTCTGGTCCTGCTGCTTTCCTGGTTTTCACTCTCTTGAAGGCTCTCCTTATGTCATGCTTGGGGATAATGAACGCGCTTCCAATTCTGGCAGTGTCTTCCTGTCTGCAGCCGTTAGCGCCGCTAGCATTAGCATTGATAGCGTCTTTAGCTGCAGCCTCGAAGCGAGCATAGAATTTGTTCAGCTCGTCTGCCAGAGTCACGTCCGCGTTCGTCATACCGGATGTTTGTGTTTTATAGTCCGTTATTGTCTTTAGTTCCTGCCACAGGCTCCTTAAATCACTCTGTTGGAGTTTCCTCCCGTAGTGCTGCTTCGCCCCCTTTCACCGCCTTCCGCACGTTATATGACGCAGCCTTGTCCAGCGTTGTAGGCAGCGGTGCAAGATCTCAGAGCGTCGCGGATGGTTTCATCCACCCACGGCTTATGGTTGGGAAACGTTCTAATAGTCTTTTATCTCCACAGTATCATTCGCTAGTTTCCCAATGAATTCCACAACTGCTTCCGTAAACACGCTGACGCCATCGGAGCTGTTTCTGAACATGTCCCAGTCTGCTTCATCAAGTCCGTCCTGTAACATGGCCACCGATTGGTCCGTCCAACGCGCGGCCTTCCTCTGAACCGGAACTTCCTGTTTCAGCCTTTGTTTGTATTTTGGCATAAGGAAGATGGCGGCATGGTCGGATTTACCAAACGGTGGACGAGATTGTGCCTTCAGCATTTTGAGATTTATGTTGGATCTAGCTGTCCTTGACTGTAGTGTAACAGTGGTCCAGTGTCCTTTCGCCCCTGGTGGGGCAGGTGATGTGCTGATAAAAGTTTGACGCTGTGTATTTGGGGTTGGTCCCCCGATAGTTATAAGCGCAGCGTCTCGGTGTTGTGTTTGGTGCTGTATGAGTGCCTCATGCAGCTCACATAAGGCAGTATATGTGTCCGCTTGTGGTGGAATATAAACGGCGCTGATGATGACCGATGTGAACTTCTGAGGTAGATAAAAAGGATGACAAATGATGGGCAGTAGTTCCAGGTTTGGTGTGCAGGAACGTGTAAGAGGAACAACGCTCGCGCTGTTGCACCAGCTGCTTCTTCTTTGTCTTTCGGCTGTTCCCTTTCATGGGTCGCCACAGCGAATCATCTGCCTCCATCTAACCCTATCCTCTGCATCCTCTTCTCTCACACCAACTAACTTCATGTCCTCTCTCACTGCATCCATAAATCTCCTCTTTGGTCTTCCTCTAGAAGAATACTTTTATTTAGTACAGTAGCCCGCCTAACAAAACCTAAGATGCCTGCAGAGAGTACTTCACAACATTTTAGTAGTGAAGATTTCATGGACTTCTTTAATGAAAAAATCGATAGCATAAGGAAAAAAATAACAAAGGTTCAACCTCTAATAGCATCTCATGATCTAGTTCAGCCTAGAGCTTCACATTTAGATTTTCAGTGCTTTACAGGTATAGGACAGGAAGAGCTGTATAAACTTATCACCTCAGCTAAATCAACAACCTGCCTGTTAGACCCAATACCAACCAGATTTTTAAAAGAAGTGATGCTTACAGTTGGAGAGCCACTTCTAAACATTATTAATTCTTCATTATATCTAGGTCACGTCCCTAAACCTTTGAAGCTGGCAGTTATTAAGCTGCTTCTTAAAAAATCTAATGTGGACGCGAATCAAATAACAAATTATAGACCGATTTCAAACCTTCCGTTCATATCAAAAATATTAGAAAAAGTAGTATCAGCTTAAATATGCACATTCTTGCAGGAAAACAACATCCTAGAAGAATTTCAGTCAGGTTTCAGGCCCCATCATAGTACAGAAACTGCACTAGTTAAGATTGCAAACGACTTGTTTTTAGCTTCAGACCAAGGCTGCATCTCAATACTAGTCTTACTTGATCTAAGTGCTGCATTCGACACCATAGATCATAATATTCTCATAGATCGCCTACAAAATCATATAGGTATTCAGGGGCAGGCATTAAAATGGTTTAGATCATACCTGTCTGATCGATACCATTTTGTAGATCTAAATGGAGTACTGTCTGATGTAATGCCAGTGAAATATGGGGTCCCACAAGGGTCAGTTTTAGGACCTCTCCTGTTCTCAATTTACATGCTTCGCCTGGGAAACATCATTAGAAGACATGGGATTAGTTTCCATTGTTATGCTGATGATACCCAATTATACATCTCAACAAAACCAGATGAAATACCCAAGTTGTCTAGATTAACAGTGTATCCAGTGAGTGTGTGCAGGACATAAAAGATTGGATGACCAATAACTTTCTTTTATTAAATTCAGATAAGACAGAGATATTGCTCATCGGCCCAAAAACCAGCACACAACAGCTTTCACAATTCAGCCTGCGTTTAGAAGGATGTACTGTTAGTACCAGCTCAACAGTAAAAGACCTGGGCGTGATATTAGACAGTAACTTGTTTTTTGAAAATCATATTTCCAATATCACAAAAACAGCCTTTTTCCATCTTAGAAATATTGCCAAACATAGGAGTATCCTATCCGTATCTGATGCAGAAAAGCTAGTTCATGCATTCATGACCTCCAGACTGGACTATTGTAATGCATTACTAGGTGGTTGTCCTGCATCCTCAATAAACAAGCTACAGTTAGTCCAAAATGCAGCCGCCAGGGTTCTCACTAGATCCAGAAAATATGATCATATAACACCTATACTATCATCCCTGCACTGGCTACCTGTTTAATTTAGAATTAATTACAAAATAGTACTACTTAAATACAAGGCTTTAAATGGTTTAGCTCCCACATACCTAACCAGTCTTTTGATACGCTATAATCCACCACGTCCCTTAAGATCACAAAACTCCGGACTTCTGGTAATTCCCAGAATTTTAAAATCTACAAAAGGTGGCAGGGCATTTTCATATTTGGCTCCAAAGCTTTGGAATAGCCTTCCAGACACTGTTCGGGGAGCAGACACGGTTTCCCAATTCAAAAGTAGACTCAAGACGCATCTTTTTAATCTGGCATACGCGTAACTCATCCCATAACCTCATACTCCAGTACACCTATCCTGAATGGCAACTACGCTAATTCTCTCCATCTTTTCTGTATTTTTCTACCCATCCCGAGGCATCTGGAGATTGTGCCAGCTTTAGTAGACAAAGGCCAACCCTGCGAGGTTTCTAAGGCATCTTGAGAAGGACCTGCTCCAGCTAGATTCTGCTTCATGATGGCTGGAGCTACCATCCTGCTCCTGTGCTTCCAGTGATCCAGACCCCATCTGCCCTCTGCACCTACTGCTGAACTGAATCTACACAACTTCTGTTATATTGAACTTTCACCTGCACAACACACATGATGTTATTTCTATCTGTTATCACCCAGATGAGGATGGGTTCCCTGTTGAGTCTGGTTCCTCTCAAGGTTTCTTCCTATTGCCATCTCAGGGAGTTTTTCCTTGCCACTGTCGCCGTCACCCTTGGCTTGCTCTTCAGAGACATTTTATTCATCATTCATTAATTTCATTATTATCTAGACACATTTTTCTCACACATACACACTTCCAAATATTTTCTTTTCTTTTCCTTTCAAAAAAAAAAAAATCTTAATTTTTTTTTTTTTGTGAAGCTGCTTTGAGACAATGACCATTGTTAAAAGCGCTATATAAATAAAATTGAATTGAATTGAATATCGGGCAGAGCCCCGCCCCCACCTCGGCTACTCAGACCACATCTCTGTTATGCTAATTCCAGCATACAGACCACTCGTCAGGCGCTCAAAACCGGTTCTGAAGCAGGTGAAAACCTGGCCGGCAGGAGCCATCTCTGCTCTTCAGGACTGTTTCGAGAGCACTGACTGGAACATGTTTAGGGAGGCTGCAACTTACGGCGACTTCACTGACTTAGAGAAAGACCACTCCTCCTCCGAAGGACCAGGTGCTGTGTCTCACTACAGCTGAGGTGAGGAAAACTCTTTGCAGAGTCAACCCACGTAAAGCTGCTGGACCGGACAACATCCCAGGCAGAGTGCTCAGAGAATGTGCTGAACAGCTGGCAGATGTTCTCACCGACATCTTTAACATCTCTCTGAGCAGCGCCGTCGTTCCAACGTGCTTCAAGGCCACCACCATCGTCCCCGTGCCCAAGAATTCTACTGTGTCCTGTCTCATTGACTACCGTCCCGTTGCACTCACACCCACCATCATGAAGTGCTTTAAGCGGCTCGTCATGAGACACATCAAGACCCTGCTGCCCTCCTCACTGGACCCACTGCAATTTGCGTACCGTCCTAACCGCTCAACGGACGACGCCATCTCCACTACACTTCATCTTGCCCTCACACACTTGGACAAGAAGGACACATATGTTCGAATTCTGTACATAGATTTCAGCTCAGCATTCAACACTATCATCCCCCAACAACTGATTGGAAAGCTGAACCTTTTGGGCCTGAACACCTCCCTCTGCAACTGGATCCTGAAATTTCTGACCGGTAGGCCTCAATTAGTACGGATCGGGAACTGCACCTCCAGCACCACCACACTGAGCACTCGGGCCCCACAAGGCTGTGTGCTCAGACCCCTGCTGTTCACACTGCTGACTCACAACTGTGTAGCGACAGACAGTTCGAACCACATCATTAGGTTCGCTGATGGCACGACCGTGGTGGGTTTCATTAGCAAGAACGACGAGTCAGCGTACAGAGAGAAAGCGCAGAGGCTAACGGACTGGTGTAAAGACAACAACCTGTCTCTAAATGTTGACAAGACAAAGGAGATGGTTGTTGACTTTAGGAGGACACGAGGCGACCATTCTCCGCTGAGCATCAACGCTCCTCTGTGGGAATTGTCGAAAGCACCAAATTCCTGGGTGTCCACCTAAAGAAGGACCTCAGCTGGTCCCTCAACACCAGCTCCCAACAGCAAGAAAGCCCAACAGCGTCTCTTCTTTCTGAGAAGACTGAGAAAGGCCCAGCTTCCACCACCGATCCTGACCACCTTCTATAGAGGAACTATCGAGAGCATTCTGAGCGGCTGCATCACTGTTTGGTTTGGGAATTGTGCCATATCGGACCGCAAAACCCTACAGCGGATAGTGAGGACAGCGGAGAAGAACATCGGGGTCTCTCTCCCCTCTATTGAAGACATCTACACCACACGCTGCATCCGCAAAGCCACCAGCATTGTGGCTGATCGGACACACCCCTCTCACACACACTTCACACTCCTGCCATCTGAAAAAAGGTACCGAAGCATTCGGGCACACACATCCAGACTGTGCAACGTTTTTTTTTTCCACAAGCCATCCGTCCCCTCAACAAAAAGGGACTGGACTGATAGACACAAACACACACACACACACAAACACAAACATTATTACACAGCTTAACTCAACTACCTCAAAATATTGGGACTGGACTGACTAATCAACACAAGTGCAGACACACTGACCTACACCATCAAATTATCGTACACACCAACCTGTAAATGCTTCACTGTTTATCTTTTGCACAATGATCATTACTGGACTAATTTTTGCACTAATTCCTCAATTCTTGCTGCTGTTTTTAAAGAATGTTTATGTTTACCCACTACCTCAACACCATATTTTATGTTCTGTTATGTCGTGGTTGCGCACTGTCACTTTGTTGTTGCTCTTGTTTGCACATTTGCACGTGCACTTTATGTTGTCTGTAAAAATGGTATACTTAGCTAGTTAGTTTTTGTTAATTTATATTGTAATTTATGTTAGGTCTCTCTGTCCTGTCTCTGCTAGCCAGCTAACTAGGCCTTTTGGTTAGCTAGTTTAGTGTCTATGTTAATTTATGTTGTAAATTTATGTTGCATGTAGCACCTTGGTCCTGGAGGAACGTTGTTTCGTTTCACTGTGTACTAACTGTATATGGTTGTAATGACAATAAAGCCTACTTGAACTTGAAGCACAACCTTGTACGTGAAGCCATCAACAACACTAAATTCTTCTCAGTTAAATCTGACCGGTAGAACGGTGTACAGCTGTAGATTCGTCAATGCACCATGAAAAACTTGGCCAGTTACCACTGGCCAATGTGGTGACTAGGCTTAGGCTGATCTTTAAAATTTCTTTCTTTATTCATCATTTGTGGAAAATTTATTAGCATAAAATGTGTTTAATCATTGTTATGACCTCTGATAAAAAATTTTGTCTAGGAATTTAAAAAGGAGTAACATTGAGATGACCAAGGGAAGAAGCTTAAGTATGTGGCAAGAGAAGCATGGGACAATCAAATTAGCACCGCAAAGATTTATTGCTCCCAAAACCATGAATATTTACAAGCATTTAAGAAAACAAAAGTAATAAACAATAACAAATTGTATAACCAAGACAAACGGGAGAAGGAACTAGAAGTGGCGCTAGAAAATAAAAGAAATAAATATAACAAAAAGAACCCCCACTGTCTCCTCCCGGTCCTGTAAAGAAGAAAAGTCTTCAGCGCAAATGAAAAAGCGCTCTAACTAAAAAACACAAAAATACATATTTAGCGCACTTCAATTCAATTCAATTCAATTGAATTTTATTTATATAGCGCTTTTAACAATGGTCACTGTCTCAAAGCAGCTTCACAAAAAAAAATTTAAGATTTTTTTTTTTTTTCTAGAAAAGAAAAGAAAATATTTGGAAGTGTGAGAAAAATGCGTCTAGATAATAATGAAATGAATGAATGATGAATGAAATGTCTCTGATGAGCAAGCCAAGGGTGACGGCGACAGTGGCAAGGAAAAACTCCCTGAGATGGCAATAGGAAGAAACCTTGAGAGGAACCAGACTCAACAGGGAACCCATCCTCATCTGGGTGATAACAGATAGAAATAACATCATGTGTGTTGTGCAGGTGAAAGTTCAATATAACAGAAGTTGTTTAGATTCAGTTCAGCAGTAGGTGCAGAGGGCAGATGGGGTCTGGATCACTGGAAGCACAGGAGCAGGATGGTAGCTCCAGCCATCATGAAGCAGAATCTAGCTGGAGCAGGTCCTTCTCAAGATGCCTTAGAAATCTCGCAGGGTTGGCCTTTGTCTACTAAAGCTGGCACAATCTCCAGATGCCTCGGGATGGGTAGAGAAATACAGAAAAGATGGAGAGAATTAGCGTAGTTGCCATTCAGGATAGGTGTACTGGAGTATGAGGTTATGGGATGAGTTACGCGTATGTCAGATTAAAGAGATGCGTCTTGAGTCTACTTTTGAATTGGGAAACCGTGTCTGCTCCCCGAACAGTGTCTGGAAGGCTATTCCAAAGCTTTGGAGCCAAATATGAAAATGCCCTGCCCCCTTTTGTAGATTTTAAAATTCTCGTCCGGAGTTTTGTGATCTTAACACTAGAAGCGCCGCGCCAGTGTCACCTACTAAAAACGCGGTTCAGCGGTCATTTGACCGCCTATTGTTTTGAATGGGAAGCTGCTGCTGACACACAGTGATCGCTAGATGGCGCTTTCACCCAAAGCAAATAGTTTAGCTCCAAGATCAACTTGCACTTGGACAATGCGCCATTCATTCCCGCGTTGATAATAAGCGGTATCTTTTTTTCATATTCAACTGAGAAAACCTACTACAGAGTCTCTAAGGGGACAAAGGAAGAGGGAAAAAAACAAGTCATGTTTGGAATTATAACCCAAAGTTTTTGACTTTTTTCTGCCGTTTTTTCTCCTCATTTGTCCATCTAGGGGCTTCGTACTATAACAAAAAGGAAAGCTCTACTTAATGGTATATCGTATGGAGAAAATGTTATTAGTTTGTTCATTCTATTTGAAGCTTCTGAACGTCTCGGAGCAGCGATTTAGTTCTGAACTCGCTTCCGTGAAATTATCGCTAAAACAATATTAAATTTGAATAAATCAGATCTACTACAGCAGATAATAAACTATACTATGTCATAACCGAAGCAAACACAACGGATATGTCTCGTTTCGTTCAGTGTTGCTAGGCAACGGACCACGCGCCTAATCGGTTCACTTGGCCGCGGTGTATTATAAACCTATAAACTATAAACCTGCAAATTGTTTCACTGCTTATGCATAAAAGCGAGGGAAATGTGAAAGTAATGTGTGGCCACTGAATGAGAACCAAATCAAAGATTTCGGTAACTACACTGAGTGTAACATCTGCATAGTGACACTAAACAGCTGAACACCTTCACTTTTCCGTTTACCTCTAAAAAAAAAAAGCTGTATTTTGTTTGTTTATATGTTTATAAAAGTACACGAAGTAGCACACACACACACCTCCCCTGAGCCCTCGGTCAACATCTAATGACCGTCGATATGCAAATGAGTCAAGACGTAGCCTAACGTGGTGTCGTGTCGGATTTCAGCGGTCACGGAGAGGAAAGACTTTGAAGCAGTTTCAGTGTTTTTTTTCAGTTACAACAAGCACAGCGATGAGTCCACGTTGTTTCACTGGTTATGACATGGTGACACTAAACAGCTGAACAACTTCACTTTTCCGTTTACCTCTGAGAAAAAAAAGCTGTATTTTGTTTGTTTATATTCAGAGTAACACCTTCCAACCACCTCTCATAGTCTATTGTTAGTTTTAATGATTTGGCTGAAACTAATTATCACTACATAAGTACCCCAACACCATTGATCATGAGTTTCAGCTGAAACTAATTCTATAAATGCAACAGAAAATGTAGATGCAGTTTCCATATATATGTGTGTGTGTGTGTGTATTCGATGCATGCTATATATATATATATATATGTGTGTGTGTGTATGTGTGTGTAATCGAGGCTGGCTCTATTCAGGGGCAAGAGGGGCAGCGCCCCATCAACTAAATGTCTGCACATGTTAATATATTCCTAAAATTAATATATTACAAGTTGATAAACTGATCTGCGGTAGCAGAGAAATCCGCTGAAAAAGGGACACTACACAATACGGTATTAGATGTCCCTCATGTCTCTGTCCCTCTGCTGTGCGTATTCATTCACAGGCTGCAGCGCGCGCGCGCGCTCACACACACACACACACACACACACACACACACCTCCCCTGAAGCAGTTGCGGCGATTTTCAGTTACAACAAGCACAGCGATGAGTATAAGAATAAAATAAGGTAACAGTTTGATCTGTGTAGTTAGTGCCCTTGTATACTAAAAATACTTGCAAAACATCAGCATACATTGGAGGGAACTTCTGAGGTGGTCAGTGATTGATGGCACGGTCGTTCGGAGGGGGTTGTGATCACACCTACAGTTCTTTTGTTCTAAGCTGTCGGTCAAATATCTCTCCACTTGAAATGGAAGCACAAAATTGAGGGGCAACATGCAAGGGATTTCAGCATCTCGACGCACAGTAGAAGCTGTTTATAAAGAAGACACTGTTTGTTTTTTTTATTTTGTAATCTTTCTCGTGTTTACCTTGTACTGTACAATGTATATTCATTTTATTAATGAATTGCTGTGAATTAACTACATATGCAGTTGATTTACCAAAAAGGACTTTTCAGTTTTGGTGTGCTAAACTAAACTTTAGGGTCAAGTAATAGCGATTTTTGTTTGAAAAGTTCAATTCAATTCAATTCAAATTTTATTTGTCACATACACAGTCATACACAGTACGAAATGTAGTGAAATGCTTACACGACCGCCAGTGACCTTAAAAAGAGAATTAAAACTTATAAGTAATAAATATCAATATAAGAAATATGATAAAAAATTTAAATAAAAATTTAACTAGAAAAAATAGAACCTGAAAATAGAAATATATTGTATACATAGAACTATAATTTTGTGCAAGTATGCATAGAAAAAGTGACTTTGTGCAATGGTTATTAAAGTGACTTTGTGTAATGGTCCAGAATGTAAACGTGAACATGTAGTGTAGATGTGATGTGCGTGGAGTTGTCCATAGTGTCCATGGATGTATAAAGATTGATTGATTGATTTTGAGAACTGTGAAAATATTGTGTTAGTTTTGCCTAGTGGTGTGGTTGAGAGACCTTATCGCCTGCGGGAAGAAGCTCCTCCTCAGTCTCTCTGTGTTGGCCCTCAGGGAGCGGAATCGCTTCCCAGACCGCAACAGAGTAAACAGTCCATTGTTGGGATGGCTGAGGTCCTTCACGACCTTCCTGGCCTTGGTCCAGCACCGCTTGGTGTAGATTGAGTGCAGGTCAGGAAGCTCGGTGCAGATGATGCGCTCAGCTGATCGCACCACCCTCTGTAGAGCTCGTCTGTCCTGCATGGTGCTGTTCCCGAACCAGGTTGTGATGTTTCCCGTCAGGATGCTCTCTATGGTGCAGGAGTAGAAATTCCTGAGCACCTTGGAGGGCAGTCTAAAGTCTCTCAAGCGTCTGAGGTGGTACAGACGCTGCCGGGCCTTTTTTACCACGGTGTTGATGTGACAGGACCATGTCAGGTCCTGCGTGATGTGAACACCGAGGTATCTGAAGCTGTCCACTCTCTCCACTGGGCTCCTGTTGATGATGGGGGTCTGGTAGTTCCTCTCCTGCTTTGTACTGAAGTCCACTATCAGCTCCTTTGTCTTGCTGACATTCAGGAGGAGATTGTTTCTCTGGCACCAGTTCTCCAGATTTCCAACCTCCTCCAGGTAGGCCGTCTCATCGTTGTTGGTGATCAGGCCCACCACGACAGTGTCGTCAGCAAACTTGATGACGGTGGTGGAGTTGGTAGTGGCCACGCAGTCAGAGGTGTACAGAGAGTACAGCAGGGGGCTCAGAACACAACCCTGGGGGGCTCCAGTACTGAGAGTGATGGAGGCTGAGACATGGCCGCCCATCCTTACTGCCTGTGGTCTGCCAGTCAGAAAATTGGAGATCCACTGACACATGGATGAGCTGAGTCCCAGGTGCTCCAGCTTGGTGGTGAGTGTGGAGGGAATTATGGTATTAAATGCAGAGCTGTAGTCGATGAAGAGCATTTTCACATAATTCCCCCTCCGAGTGTCCAGGTGAGTGAGAGATGTGTGGAGGAGATGTGAGATTGCATCGTCCGTGGAACGGTTTGGACGGTATGCAAACTGTAGTGGGTCCAGTGTGTCTGGTAGTAAAGAAATGATGAAGTCTCTGACCAGGCGTTCAAAGCACTTCATCACCACTGAGGTGAGGGCTACAGGGCGATAGTCATTGAGGGAAGCAGGATGAGGTTTCTTTGGGACTGGAACAATAATGGACTCTTTGAAGCATGTGGGGATCACCGACTGAGATAAAGAGATGTTGAATATCTTAGTGAACACAGGTGCTAGCTGGTCTGCGCAGGCTCTGAGGATACGACCTGAGATGCTGTCTGGTCCTGCTGCTTTCCTGGTGTTCACTCTCTTGAAGGCTCTCCTCACGTCGTGCTCGGTGATGATGAACGCGCTTCCGGTGCTGGCAGTGACTTCCTGTCTGCAGCCATTAGCGCCGCTAGCATTAGCATCGCTAGCGTCTTTAGCTGCAGCCTCGAAGCGAGCATAGAAAGTGTTCAGTTCGTCTGCCAGAGTCACGTCTGCGTTTATCATACCGGATGTTGGTGCTTTATAATCCGTTATTGTCCTTAATCCCTGCCACAGGCTCCTAGAGTCACTCTGTTGGAGTTGTGACTCTAGTTTTCTCCCGTAGCGCTGCTTCGCCTCTTTCACCGCCTTCCGGACGCTGTATGACGCAGCCTTGTATGGTTCCATGTCCCCCGACGCGAGTCCCGTGTTGTAGGCAGCGGTGCGAGATTTCAGAGCGTCGCGGATGGTTTTATCCACCCACGGCTTCTGGTTGGGAAATGTTTTAATAGACTTTTTCTCCACGGTATCATCCGCTAGTTTCCGGATGAATCCCACAACCGCTTCCGTAAACACGCTGACGTCACCATCGGAGCTGTTTCTGAACATGTCCCAGTCTGCGTCATCGAGTGCGTCCTGTAACGCGGCCACCGATTGGTCCGTCCAGCGCGCGACCTCCCTCTGAACCGGAACTTCCTGTTTCAGCCTTTGTTTGTATTTTGGCATGAGGAAGATGGCGGCGTGGTCGGATTTACCAAACGGAGGGCGAGATTGTGCCTTGTAGCCGTCCTTGACTGTCGTGTAACAATGATCCAGTGTCCTTTCGCCCCTGGTGGGGCAGGTGATATGCTGTTAAAAGTTTGGCGCTGCACGTTTGAGGTTGGCATTGTTAAAGTCCCCCGCCACAATAAGCGCAGCGTCCCGGTGTTGTGTTTGTTGCTGTGTGAGTGCCTCATGCAGCTTGCATAAGGCAGTGTCCGTGTCCGCTTGTGGTGGAATATAAACGGCGCTGATTATGACCGATGTGAACTCCCGAGGAAGGTAAAAAGGACGACACATGATGGACAGTAGTTCCAGGTTTGGTGTGCAGGAGCGTGTGAGAGAAACAACACTCGCGCTGTTGCACCAGCTGCTGTTCACCATTAAACACACGCCGCCTCCCCTTGACTTCCCCGAGTCCCGTGTCCTGTCCATGCGGTAAACCGAGAAGAACTCCGCCGGCTGGATGGCGTGGTCCGGCACCGCTGGGTTCAGCCATGTCTCGGTGAAGCAGAGGAGGTTGCAGTCCCGAATGTCTCTCTGGAACTTTATCCTGGCCCTGAGGTCATCGAGCTTGTTTTCCAGTGACTGGACGTTGGCGAGCAGGATGCTAGGCAGAGGTGTGCGGTGTGCACGGGCTCTCAGCCTGTTCCTGACGGCGGCTTGTTTCCCTCGGGGCCGCCGCTTCGCGTCGCGTCCTTTATTTTCCCTCAGGATCTCACTCGGCCAGCTCGGATCCGGAGTTAAAAACGTCGAATTGTGAGTACATTGTATACCAATAGAAACAAGAGTGTCTCTATCATAACTAATGTACTCCATGGTGGTAATTTGACTGGTTTTAAAACGGTAAAAACTAACTTAAAGAACAAAAACAAAGAAAATCTGGTCGGAGCAGTCGTGACGGCAGCCGACCTCACCGGCGCCATCTTGGTTTATATATATATATATATATATGCATATGTTATATGTATATAGCATGTATCTTTATACATTTAGAATCTGCATCAACATTTTCTGTTGCATGTATAGAATTAGTTTCAGCTGAAACTCATGATCAATGGTGTTGGGGTACTTATGTAGTGATAATTAGTTTCAGCCAAATCATTAAAACTAACAATAGACTATGAGAGGTGGTTGGAAGGTGTTACTCTGAATATAAACAAACAGAATACAGCTTTTTTTCTCAGAGGTAAACAGAAAAGTGAAGTTGTTCAGCTGTTTTGTGTCACTATGTCATAACCAGTGAAACAACGTGGACTCATCGCTGTGCTTGTTGTAACTGAAAAAAACGCTGAAATCCGACACTACACCACGTTAGGCTACGTCTTGACTCATTTGCATATCAACGGTCATTAGATGTTGACCGAGGGCTCAGGGGAGGTGTGTGTGTGTGCGTGTGTGTGTCTGTGCGCGCGCGCGTGCGCGCCTACTTCGTGTACTTTTATAAACATTCTACATATAAACAAACAACATACAGCTTTTTTTCTTTCTCAGAGGTAAACAGAAAAGTGAAGGTGTTCAGCTGTTTAGTGTCACTATGCAGATGTTACACTCAGTGTAGTTACCAAAATCTTTGATTTAGTTCTCATTCAGTGGCCACACATCACTTTCACATTTCCCCTCGCTTTTATGCATAAGCAGTGAAACAATTCGCAGGTTTATAATACACCGCGGCCAAGTGAACCACGTTCCCGCCGATTAGGCGCGTGGTCCGTTGCCTAGCAACACTGAACGAAACGAGGCATAATCGTGGTGTTTGCTTCGGTTATGACATAGCATAGTTTATAATCTGCTGTGGTAGATCTGATTTATTTACATTCAATAATGAGGCTTTACAGTGGGAACCACGTCAAACAGCCGCTTGGAGCATGATAGGTCCATGACAGGACCATGACAGGACCATGATCGATCCGTGCACGGAATGTTATCCCCCGCGATGACGTAGTTAACGATGCCCCGCCCCATAAACGCCCCCATGCGCTTTCTAAAAAGATGGTTGCAATGCTGTATAATTCCGCCAGATGGAGCATTGACTGCTTCAGTTAACTGCAGTGTCCAAGCAGCCGGTTACTATATTTAATATATAACATAACTAACGTCAACATAGTTTCATAAATAGATGATGTGGTAAAAAAAGAGGGATAAAAAACGATTCATAAAACAGATTTAAATCACTCAATACACAACCCATGATGCTTATGCTATTTTTAATTAATGATTAATTTAATTAATTAATAAAACTACTTATTGCAATATTTTTCACGACATCCTTAATAATCCTTAAAAACATGGTAACAGCTATAATTTATCTATACCGGTCGTTGTAGGTACGGAATATAAATGCGGGCTGCAGTATGTACAGTATTTTACATTACAGTGTATTTTATCTATTTCCATTTAATACACTGGGAGATAATATTTTGCTGCAAAGTAAAGCTTAAAATTTAACTTCTGCTTGAGTTTGTTTTCGTTATATTTTTGATGGTTTCGCTGATGTTTTTTTTCGCTGATAGTTAAAAATTGGCATAACAAATCGATTAATAACGCATAATATCTGGAACAAATATCTGTTCATACGGATCAGTATGTCTTTAGTCATTTAACCAGTATAACGTCCCCCATCAAAGATCTGATGGGACATTAATCACTTATCACTACGGTGAATAGATGCGGCAGCAGAGACAGATTAAATCCCCATAAACATTCACACTTGAACACAATACTAACAGAACTAAACAGTTCCAGAGGGTCAGTGTCTGTTATTGCAGGATCACCTACAGGATACTACTGTAATTTTTACTGCTTATATATTTTTGCCATAGTTTCATTTGGTTTTACGCGATTTCAGGTTTTATTTGTTTGTGTGTGTACGTGTGTCTGTGTGTGTGTGTGTGTGAGAGAGAGAGAGAGAGAGAGAGAGAGAGAGAGAGCGTGCGCGGGAGAGGGCTTATATTGTGATTTATCCAAGGTTACTAAGACTGGCTTACTACTACTAATAAAAATATTTCAATGTAACCCATGGGTCTCAATCACAAAATCTGCCAACGCTGTAAACAGATGAAAAGACAAATTATATAGGCTACTCTAAAACGTTAATTTGAACATTTACATTTACATTTACATTTAGGCATTTGGCAGACGCTCTTATCCAGAGCGACTTACAAAAAGTGCTTTAATGTTTACAACATTGGATACATACTTACACTGGGTTAACTAGGTTAATAACTAAGTACCATTAGTCCAACACAACTGAGTTTTTTTTTGTTTTTTTTTTTTTTTCTCGGGGGGAGGGGGGTTAGTCCAAGTACTGGAGAAACAGATGCGTCTTGAGTCGTCGTTTAAAGATAGTCAAAGTCTCTGATGTACGGACATCTAGAGGAAGTTCATTCCACCATCTAGGTGCCAGAACAGAAAAGAGCCTGGATGAATGCCGCCCTCGATCCCTGAGAGATGGTGGGATGAGGCGAGCAGTGCTGGAGGATCGGAGGCAACGTGGTGCAGTGCGTGGTGTAATTAGCGCAGAGAGGTAAGTGGGTGCTGGGCCATTTTTGGCTTTGTAGGCAAGCATCAGTGTTTTGAATTTGATGCGAGCAGCTACAGGAAGCCAGTGCAGGGAGCGGAGGAGTGGGGTGGTGTGGGAGAACTTGGGAAGGTTAAAAACGAGTCGTGCTGCTGCATTCTGGATCAGTTGCAGAGGACGAATCGTGGACAGAGGCAGGCCTGCCAGGAGTGAGTTGCAGTAGTCCAGTCTTGAAATAACAAGGGACTGAACAAGCACCTGAGTAGCCTGTGAAGAAAGAAATGGGCGAATTCTTCTGATATTGTAAAGAAGAAATCGACAAGAGCGAGTAAGGTTAGCGATGTGTGGGGAAAATGACAGATGATTGTCCACGGTTACCCCAAGATTGCGGGCGGTGGTTGAGGGAGTGATTTGGTTGTTGTCCATGGATATCACAAGGTCTTGACCTGGAGATGAGTCACAAGGGATAAACAACAGTTCGGTTTTACTGAGATTGAGCTTCAGCTGATGAGCAGCCATCCAAAATGAGATGTCTGCCAGACATGCTGAGATCCGGGTGGAAACCTGAGTGTCAGAGGGAGGAAAGGAGAGGACAAGTTGGGTGTCGTCTGCATAACAGTGGTATGAGAATCCATGCGATGATATGACCTTACCAAGAGACCGGGTATAGAGGGAGAACAGAAGAGGACCAAGTACTGAGCCCTGCGGGACACCAGTAGAGAGTCTACGTGGGGCAGATGTAGATCCCCTCCATGTTACCTCATATGACCTATCTTTAAGCCATGAACCATGCCATGCCATGCCATGAACATTTTATATATAGGCTATATATATATATATATATATATATATATATATATATAAAATTACGGGGCTTCTCAGTCTTTCGTTAATTTTACTACTGACTCGAAACCAATGTGGCTTATTAAAGATGCACTGTTTTATTGGACATGGCTGTTTTGTAATGTTCTGCAGAATAAACCCTGCCTACGGTTCGAATGTACTGTGAACGTCTCAAAGTCACGTCTCTAGATACTTCTGCAGTAATGTTATCGTGGTGTAAATTATTAACGTATAGATGTATTTCACTTGCAGACAAAATAGTCTAGTAACGAACGTAATGAATTTGTCACTACTCTTCTCTTACGCAGCACGGCTAAAAAGATAATAAAAATGACACCAATCCTGCCATGATGCTACCCTGTCCATACACAACACTGGCTGGGGAGATGAACTCAGACTTTCCAAAACTTACTATTATTTCATGAGATGAAATTAAGCTAGGATGAAGAGAACAGAAGTGAACTCCACTCTGTGCAATATCTAAGTAGAGTGTAACTGGATCAGCCACAAAATGCCCCCCGTGTAACACTGATTAGGAAAAGCTCACAGACACCAAACCTGCAGCACTTTGGTGTAATTTTTTTCTTTTTAGCTGTGCTGCATGAGAGAAGAGTAGTGACAACTTAATGTTTGATTGAATATTATATCATTTCCAAGTTTGATAGTGTCGATTTTAGAGTGCATTATACGATGCGAAAAGGAAGTAAATAAACACGTAGCAATGCAAAGAGGACAGAGCTGCGAAATATTTAAGCAATATAAATTTAACAAAGTGTGATCATAATGGTTGTTGTTGCTGCTGTTTAGGTAATTGGTTCCACCGTGTTACTGAACGCAACTGTGTTTACAAAACCGAAAAAACACTCGCTAACGCGTTTGAATGAAAAGGGGCGGCGGCTTTTCTTTGAAGATAGTGATTGCGTAATGGGGGCAATCCGTGGCGGGGGGTGGGGGTGGGGGGATTGGAGTTTTAGGGCATAACACACCTCTGAACGTCTTTTGTCTTGTAAATGATTATATTCGTTCACCTTCCAATCCCCCACAGCGCACACACTCTCCACACTGTTGCTATGTCTGTTGGGGCACTTGGTTATACACAGCACCTTAATGTATGAAACACTTACTTCCTGGTTTGTTTTATTTTAAATATTGCTTATTACCTTTTCCCGCAAAATAAACATTAAACATAAACAACATGTTATCATTGTGTAAGGACAAAAGGCAAGTTAAGGACAAAAACAGACCCTGCGCTTGTGTTCAGGACTGATGCTGAACAGCTGTGTTCATAGGTTTAATCAACGATTTACAAGACAACAGTTAAAGCGTTTGTGGATGAGAGGTGTGTGTGTGTGTGTGTGCGCGCGTGCGCGCTCCTGCATTCCTCTGTTGGTTTAACACAAACATTTGCGCACAGACAAGTAAGTCTGAAGTACCCCTCCCCCCGCCAAAAACACACACACACACACACACACACACAGAGCAATTAGCACCACGTCACAGTCAGTATTCTCCACTGAGGTCTCTTACCTTCCACTTCTTCTAAGTTTGTCTTTGCTCTTTTGATGGAGTTCTTAAAACCCCCAACCCAACAGTAAAACCCAAGTGTTTAACTGTTGTTTTCATTTGTTTCTATAACCAATAATAATAATTATTATTATTATTATTATTATTATTATTATTATTATCATTATTATTAGCCCAACTCTTGCATACATGACTTTAAAAATAAAATTTATTCTTCCAAAACTAGTCAAAGGTAAAACAATAATTTGTATAAAACAGGTGAAAACATGTTTAATCTTTGCTTAAAGGGTCATTAAAATACCCGGATAACACCAGCTGCTTATCAGTCTCTATCTGGTTCTTTTATATTAAAATATCAATAAAAAAAAATATTAAAGATGGAACTGTTTAATTCTTTGTTTCCCCCCTAAAGTATCAGACGTTTTGCAATTCTATGTTCAGAATATACAGTAGACCTGACCAAACATCATTCTAAAGCTGTTGCACTGTGACGTCATCCCTCCTACAGCTCCCTCAACAGCTTGTTCAGGCTCCTCCAGTCTCTCCAAAAGGCCAACCGTCATCCGTCTGACCCCCCAATCCTCCACAGCGGAGCTCTAATAAAAAAAAAAGGAGAATTTAGTGAAGACAAAGATAAATAAACTTTACAGAATATCTAGTTGTAATAAATATAAAAGATATTAGTAAACCTACACAACAGAGTGTGTAAAATACTGTTTTGGGGAATTCTGGAATGTAAATAAACTGGGATAACTTTAACCATTGAACTTTGTTAGTGTTAACCCCGGTCTGTCTGCATTATCGTCTGCATTAAATTAACCGAGAATTTACTTAATGCGCTTTTCATACAAATAAATTAGGCGATATAACACTCGTATATATTAGTTCATCTCTGAAGCCAAACTATAACTTCCCGAGTACTGAAGCCCCCCACACCTCCCCACACACACAGACACCTCCCCACACACACACAAACACCTCCCCCCACTCCTTAACTGATAAACACTTCAGAGTTTTTATCCAGCTCAGTAACTAAGCGCTCGCGCTACCGCGCAAAGTCACGGCCAAATTGAGAAAAATATAAACCCGGTTATGAGCGTTTAGCTCGCGAGCTCCTGTACATCTATCCTCAGCTTGTGTCCTTCATGAACTGCATCACATTATATTCACAGATATAACCTGCAGATTAACTCTTACCCAAAGAATAAATAAATGCTGAATTTATCCAGACAACATGCCTCAGACTCTAAAGGCATTTTTATAGACCACAAACACTCTTCATCTGGTAGTGCAGCTTTTGTAATCGGGACATTAATAGTATTTTCGAAGCTTTAGTGTCTTTTTTTAGTTAAAGAGGAGTGACATTGTGAGTTTGTGACACTGACAGTAAGCTGTAATGTTAACTCCAGACTTGGTAAACAGATCATTAAGTTATCTAAAGTCACATCTGACCGCTGCTGGTGCTGCCAGTGATTTTCAAAACGGCCGGTAAAAAACTAAACTGGGAAATAAACTGTATCTATAAACTGTAAATAAACTGTAATCCCAAACAAATTTTATAAATTAAAACACCAGTTACCGCGAATAGTCCATTAAGCCGCCATCTTCATCTCTAGTGCAGTTTGGCAGCGTCAGTTCGGCGGGGGTGGGAGCGGGTTGTTAAAATCACGTGATTGCAACTCAGCGCAGCTAAATTGCTGGCTTGTGTTAACGTGTCCTTGAGAACGAATCGCCATCTAGTGGTGGAACCAGGTAAATGCATAAATAGGGTTTGAATGGGCGTGTTTACTGTGAAATCTTGACACGCCTTTCTCGAAGAAAAAGGAGGGGGGACTACGGCGTGCATAGGGCAGCCGTACGCCATTCGTACGCAATTCACACGTCCGCGGCTATTTGGCGTGGCTCCATCTGTATATCCTCAGGAGGGGCCATTACATATGTAATAGTTTAATTAGAGCTTGTGCGGGCAAATGGTGTCAAAGGCACTCGTTCAATGAAAACACAGGTGTCACCAGAGACAAACTTTACACAGATCATTCTAACAACTCTCAGAAGTCTCATAAGCGTTTAAAGTAGAAGCAAAAAACGGACAAAACAACACAACACAACCAGTGACACGCCATGTCAAGCAGCTCCCATCTGCCCGTTGCCGCTTCCGTTTAAGTGCATCGGAGCAGATCGCAATTGGCGGAGAGCACACAACGTCACAGGTGACCAACGATGATTGACAGGCACATCCACCAATAGTGTTCTGAAAGTAGGCGGTACCTAGAAGCGCTAAACAGAAAATAGAACATACACAAGGAAAAACAGTGTACGGTTTGTAACAATGATATACAATCTTTCAGGTCACATGTATCTGGAGTTCATTTAGTGCAAAATTATATGTCCATGTAAAATCCATCCATTTAGGAACCTCTGTAGTCCAACTAGAGACTGTCGAGACCAGTGGCGACCACTGTATTTATTCCCATTTGTACAACTGTGGTAGGACCTTCGGTCAACATTCATGCACTCATTCACACACAACAGGCAATTTGGAAACACCAATTAGCCTAATCTGCATTTTTGGAAACTAGAGAACCCGGAGGAAACCCTCTTTACAAAAAATGACTGCAGTTTCTAGATTTTTAGGCATTTTTTAAAAGTACAATGCAGTTTAATACAGGTGAAATGCAGATGTATTGTAAAATGATTCTGTAACTTGGTATTTATTAAACAGTTTATTGCTAAAACAGCCCTATATCAGGCTAAATAAAGATCTGCAGTTATTTTGGGTCGTTCGCCAAAACACGCCCGATGGATATACTCCTCCTATTTATTTAATCGCCACCAAACTGGGCTGGTGTGATCTATAGACATTAAGGACGCAAAATTGTAGAGGGACTTTTGATATCTCAAACAGGTCAGCTGTGACGTGACCTGTGAACTCTTAAACTTACACTGAAAAGTGGTTAATTACTTTTTGTGTGACATTATATTGAGTGACATCACCTTTAGAGACATCACATTCAGTGACATCATAGTATGATGCTTTTCTTCCAGCATCTGGAGGTTTTTGGAGGTCTAACCATAAAATGTCCCCTTTTCTAATATTATGTAATAATGGCATTGGGATATCTACTTTAAATGCATGTGCCCGCTGTCTTTCTGGTGCACCTGGGTGGCGATGGCTCAGGGTGCTTGGGCCCGCTTATCATTGCATGAAACTATTATTATTATTATTATTATTATTATTATTATTATTAGCAGTTTTACTTTAGTTGTTTAGTGTTTTGTGTAAAATATTTATTTTCGAAAGTTATTGTAATATTAATGTACGGTAGACTCTTATTATTGTTTGTTCCTGACATATACCATACAAACGAGGCATAGTATGGTGATAAATTAGTACATGTTACTGGGATGAAACATAAACATACAAAGAGGCCAGGAGACTTATACTGTATGTATGTAGATCATGTACAGCTTTCAAACATGTGTGATACCATTATAATTACTGATCATCACAAGATGTGAATAGTTATCATGTTTATTGTTTGGTTCAAGAGATATAGGATCCTCATAAATGCCTAACTTCAATAAAGTGATGTGATGAGTCTAATCTGAATCCTTGGTTTATTAAATAATGCCAGGGTCAGCTTTAACTTATTTTCAGGCAAAAGCAAACATAAACTAATTGGAAGCGGGTAGAAGCAACTGTTCAATTTGTCTTCACCAACCAATAAGCCTGCGAGATCACATCTAATTTTCACTGAGAGTTTTCAACTATGGAGTCCGTGACACATTAACACAGACACACAGTAACAGGGTGGACAAATGACTCTCTGATAGACTCTATTATTATAAAATGGTCCATGTGCGCGACTTATTAGAATTAAACCATGATGAAAAGTTCAGCCAAGAAAACTCTCCCAGCTGGAAGAAGCTAGAAGCCGTGTCTCTGGCACATCATTCAGTTAAGTGCTGAGGGGGACCTTAAGTGACTTTTATTATTTTACAACATGAAATATTATATATTTTGTAACTACTGTAGTTATTGTATTGTATTGCTATGCGGTGTTAAAGTCATTGTCCGAAATGTGTGTGTGTTTTCTAATTTTGATTTTGCCGCAATACCATTAGCATGCTAGCTAGGTTAACCTGAGGTAGCCCACTGCTAGGATTGGATTCAATTCTAAATGTATAGCCCAGTTTAACTATAGACCGTATACGTGCAAGTTGATGTCTTAATGTTTAAGGCTACCCAATGTGAGAGGGGTTAAGAAGCTGATACAATTATTCAGCTGTAAACAGTCTGTGTTTGTTTCTGTATACTGCAAAAAAAAAATGCTATTCTTGAACCAAGCTAAAAATTTATTATATCAAGTTAAACTGACTTGGTAAGAATTCTTGAAAGTAGCATTAATATCTAGTCAATAATAAATGCTACTGCATCTCAAAACTAGATATTTTCGCTAGTACATAAGTTTGTAAAAACTGCATTAAAACTAGAATATTTGAACTTAAATCTAGGCACTAAATATACTGTTGGGTCTTTAAACTAGACAAGGCAAGGCAAATTTATTTGTATAGCACATTTCATACACAGTGGTAATTCAAAGCGCTTTACATAGAAGAAAATAAAAAAACATGAAATGAAATAAAAGATAATAGCAATAAGACATTTTAACAAAAACTTTTAAATTTAATTTAAAATAAAAATAAATGCAGTTTTCAACAAAACTTTAAACTAATTAAAATTTAATAAAAAATCAAAATAAAAGACTAATTAAAACTAATAAAAACATAATTTAAAATAAAAATAAAACAGTTTAAGAAATTAGATAAACATAAGATAGTACAGTCAGTTCGGACGTAGCACAGTGCTCATTAAATAAATGCACAGCTGAACAGATGAGTTTTGAGTCTAGATTTAAATGTGACTAATGTTATAGCACATCTGATCTCTTCTGGAAGCTGGTTCCAACTGCGGGCAGCATAATGGCTAAAAGCTGACTCCCCTTGTTTTGTGTGAACCCTTGGTATTTCTAAGTGGTCTGTTAGGTTTATATTCAATGAGCATATCTGTAATGTATTTAGGTCCCAGGCCATTAAGTGATTTATAAACAAGTAAAAGTACTTTAAAATCTATCCTAAATGTTACAGGAAGCCAGTGTAAGGACCTGAGGACTGGTGTGATGTGATCAGATTTTCTGGTTCTAGTCAGAATCCTGGCAGCAGCGTTCTGGATGAGCTGCAGCTGTCTAATGGTCTTCTTGGGAAGGCCGGTGAGGAGACCATTACAATAATCCACCCTGCTGGTGATAAAGGCATGGACTAGTTTCTCCAAATCTTGATTTGAGACAAAACATCTAATTCTTGCAATGTTTTTGAGATGATAGTATGCTGATTTAGTTACTGCTTTGACATGACTACTGAAACTAAGGTCTGTCTCCAGAATCACCCCAAGATTCTTGACTTGAATTTTTGTTATCTGACCCCTAGAGTGAAGGTATGCATTCACCTTCAGAGCTTCATCTTTGTTTCCATATGCAATGACTTCAGTTTTCTCCTTGTTTAATTGGAGGAAATTCTGGCACATCCAACTGTTAATTTCATCAATGCATTTGCAGAGGGAGTCTATGGGGCTAAAATCATTTGGAGATAAGGCTAGGTAAAGCTGGGTATCATCAGCATAGCTGTGATAGGCAATTTGGTTCTTTCTCATTATCTGACTTAGAGGGAGCATATACTGTACAGGCTAAACAGGACCGGTGCAAGAATTGAGCCTTGTGGGACTCCGCATGTCATGGATGTCCACTTGGACTTGTGCTCAACTTTACTCACATAATAACCTCTCCCTTCTAAGTATGACCTGAACCATTTGAGTACCATCCCAGAAAGCCCGACCCAGTTTTCCAGTCTTTCTATTAATTTGTTATGATCGACAGTGTCAAACGCAGCGCTGAGATCTAGCAGTACCAACACTGATATTTTGCCGGAGTCAGAATTTAAACGAATATCATTTATTATCTTGTCTCTGTCTCTGAGCGCTGTCTCTGTACTGTGATGCACTCGGAAACCAGATTGAAAACTGTCTAGGTATTCATTTGAGTTTAAATGATTGTTCACCTGATGAAAGACAAAGACTTTTCAATAATCTTACCTGTAAAAGGAAGATTTGATATTGGTCTGTAGTTATTTAATACGGAGTTATCAAGATTATTCTTTTTTAGAAGTGGCTTAACAACTGCAGTTTTCAGAGAGTTTGGAAAAGTCTCAGAAAGAAGTGAGGTGTTCACCACTTCTAAAAGATCTGTTTCCAAACAGTTTAACACACTTTTGAGAAATAATGTAGGAAGTGTGTCAAGGTCACAGGTTGACGACTTAAGGTGCTGTACTGTTTCTTTCAAGATTTTGCTATCAATTGCTTGAAAGACAGACATAACTGTTTTGTGAGGTTGTGTTTGAGTTTTTCTGATCTCTGCACAACTTGATGTGTTAATAGCCCTCCTAATATTACTGATTTTCTCAGAGAAAAAGAAAGCAAACTCATTGCATTTGCTGTCAGAGAGCATTTCAATAGGAATCTGACTTGGTGGGTTTTTTCAGTCTCTCAACAGTAGCAAAAAGAGTGCGTGTGTAGTTTATGTTGCTGTTTATAATGTTTGAGAAGAAGGTCTGTCTAGCTTTGGCTAGTTCCACACTGAAAGCACGAAGGCTGTCTTTATAAATGCTATAGTGGATTTTAAGTTTCGTCTTCCGCCACATCTGCTCAGCTTTTCGACATTGTCTTTTCATATTCTAAACTGCTGTTGATTTTCTCCATGGTGATTTCTGTCTGCCCGCCTTTCGGACCTTTTCTGGAGCAATATCGTCAATAACATTCTTAACTTTTAAGTTAAAGAAATCAAGGAGAGATCAACAGAGTCTGCAGAAATGCTTGGTGTTAAAGATATAGCCTTCATAAATAGGGCACTTGTGTTCTCATTAATGCATCTTTTTCTGATAGACACAGATCTAGATTCGGTGGTAACAGAGATCAAAATATTAAAGAAAATACAGAAATGATCAGACAGTGCTATGTCCTTTATAATAATGGATGAGATATTTAGACCCTTACTGATGAGTAAGTCTAGAGTGTGTCCACGATTATGTGTGGGCCCGTGCACATGCTGAATCAGATCAAAAGTGTTTAAAACACTTATCATTTCTTTTGTAATATTGATTTCTACATAATTAATGTGAATATTAAAGTCCCCTGCTATGGCAAAACAGTCAAACTCTGAGGAAATCATTGATAGCAGTTCTGTAAACTCTTCAATAAAGTCTAGAGAATATTTTGGAGGTCTGTAAATAATGATAAACAGAATGCGTGGGGCACCTTTCAGCAATATACCTAGATATTCAAAAGACAAATACTGACCAAATGACATTTGCTTGCATTGATAGACATCTTTAAATAGAGCAGCTACACCTCCGCCTTTCCTAGCAGTTCTGCAGACACTCATGAATGTAAAGTTAGGAGGCGCTGTTTCATTTAGGACTGTTGCACTGCAGCTATCATCTAACTAAGTTTCATTAAAAAACATAAAATCCAATTTGTTCGTGCTGATCAAATCATTGATTAGAAATGATTTATTTTTTAGCGAGCGAATATATAAAAATGCTAACTTGATGGCATTACTTTTTGTTCCCACAGTAATCTTAGTTTGATGTATAACAGGTCGGAGATTAGATGGGTAAGCTGTACGGCTTAAGAAGGCCTTGGGCTTTCTATCACGTGATAGAACAGAGATAGAGAAAGCTACAGGCACACTGGGTTCCCGCTTGTTCTGTAAACATTTGTAAATCTTTCTGCTATCGTAGCGGGGACCCGACACACATCACTGAGAGATGTGTGTGGGACAAACATGCTTAAATTGCAAACGGTCTGCTCACAAAAACAAGGAAAAAAATAAATGATAAATGATGGTAAATAAGGTAAATCTGGGGGAATAAGATCTGGGTCTGCGGACTACTGAGCCGCAGCTTTGTCCCTCCCCTAGTGTGTGAACGTCGGTATGTCTCCCCAGCACTAATTATGTCCACCTGTGTCTCTCCCCTGTGTTTCTATTTAAGCCAGTCGAACCCGGAGAGTCACGTACGTTCACTGTTGTCACTATGTTTGTCTGCTGCTGGTCACTAACACAAGGCATGTACGCGTTTCCTCCTCAGGACTGAGCAAGAGTCTGCAGGGTCGGGGGTAAGGCCTGTCAAGACAGGCACGTTTCGTCAAGGTTAAAACGCCAGACAGCTGGGCAAGAAGCTCTTGAATTTGTCATTGTGTTTGTGCATGTGTCTGCCTGCAGACCCAGCCTAGGAAGGCTCTGAGAGAAGCACGTTTGTTTAGTTTGTTTTGATTTTAACTTCTGTGTGTTTTTTTCTGTCCGTTTTTTGTGAAAAGATTTTGACTTTAAAGAGAAGAGACATTTTGAAATAAAAAGATAGCTGAAATGCTGTATCTTTACCATTCCTGTGTTTGCGTCCTTTGAATCTACAGCAACATGACAATATATCTAGCCTCAAAGAACCCTCAGATGTCTTAAAACTAGTGCAGCCAGACTAGAAACAAGTAAATTTTCCTAATACAAAGAAAAGATTTAAGAATTACCTGGACAGGCAAAATAATCAAAAGAGATATCAAGGCTTTCACTGTCTCCTTAATCTTTCCCTGAATCCTTCTCTCTCTCACTCTGCACATGTAGTTGCTCTGCAATATGAAATAAGCGTGTTCAATAATCTGTACTTATAATTGTGCAGCCATCAGTTGTATGTCCCCAAAATCACAGTCCTACTACTGATCTTATAAATCATAAAAAAGCACATGTTGTTTAAAAAGTATAGCCTGGTGCCTGCATGTTTAGTTTTGCTTATCTTTAACTTTACCTGAAGGTCCCTGCTCTGACTCACACGCTGAACTGTCCACCACCTCTAGCTCAACAGCAGGAGCATTTACAGCACTAGTGCTACTGCTTCCTTCGTCACCTTTTCAGACGAAACGAGACTTGACACAGCACAGCAGCACTTACATATTGTTGCTCGTTTGTTGGTTTAGTTTTATCGATTGTGATGATCTAAGTGATTTGGATGAAAGTGTTTCGTTTGCCAAATTATTATAAATATAATGTAGATGTAATCTTGACCGACCTGTTCCCTTACTGGCGAACATGGCTGGGATTTTGCAGCAGCTTGCTGCGTCTGCGGCCAGGGCTTTTTTCCTTTTTTTATACGCTGACTCTCTGCTCCTCCTTTGCGTTTACGCTTCATTTTTTGAACGATTTAGTCAGATATACCCTGTCTCTGGATATAGCCAGATATTAGGCAGTGCGTCGCTGATGTTGGGTCATGTGATGTGGGTGTGTAATTTTCCCTCCTAATCTTCTAATCTTCCCCTCCCTTTCCATTGCCTGATTCGTAGATTGAGAGATCCGTCAATTAATTCGTAGTTATACACCAGCCTATCACATGCCAGGCTGATCGTCTGCACAGCGGCAGCCGGCAGGCCAGAACGACTCTGTTTCACCCAAATGAGGATGGGTTCCCTGTTGAGCCTGGTTCCTCTCAAGGTTTCTTCCTATTACCATCTCAGGGAGTTTTTCCTTGCCACTGTCGCTCTCGGCTTGCTCACCAGGGACAAACTGACCATTTTGATTCATACAAATTCACATTTCATACAAACTTAAATAATTCTTTTGACTATGTAAAGCTGCTTTGCGGCAATGAAAATTGCTAAAAGCGCTATACAAATAAAATTGAATTGAATTGAATTGAACGACCGTCAGGCCACCAGGAAATGTCCCGGTGCTCCCGATGGCCAGTCCGCCCCTGATCCCACCATTAACTGTTCAAAGGAGATTAATGCATTTTTTAGACGCCTTCAGCATTCCTTTACAATGTAGATACAAATAAAAACCAGGAACGAACATGGAGTTAGAAAGTGACCCCAAACTTTTTAATGGTAGTGTGTATATATATATATATATATATATATATACACACTATATCTGTCTGTAAATGAACTGTAGGTAGTCAGTGTTCAGTGTCTGTCTCTCCAAGACATGAACCAAACCATCATGAAGTCATTAAAGAATGTCCTGCTGGAGAGATCCCTAAGCTGTGAGGAAACGCTGTGAGAAGCATGTAATGAAGGTGAAGTGTGTTATTACGATCGTGTCTTTTGCGTGAATTATTTATGAGACCGATCTGTCTCCATACCATACCACTGCAGCCGTCTCACACACTTATTTCACACTCCATGTTTCACTCACACTGCTGCTGTCCTACCAATACACCTTACTGCTTATTCACCTTTTATATTATACATTTAGTTTAGTTTATTATATTCTGTGTATTTATAGATTTTATATTGTATATTCATTATTTTAGTGAGTAAATGAGGTTGTTTTGTTTACTGATGGTATTATACACTGTTGTGATTTATTAGTTTAAATAAAGTAAACAGAGCTCAGAGGGAACAGTAAAATGTGGGGGAACAAGAGAGTACACTCATCACTTCACCGGAAGTGGACCTGCAAAGTTTCCCATCAGCCATTGCGGCACAATAAAATTAGCAATTCATTTAATATAGAGTTAACTAAATAAAATAAAACAGTTCCTCAGTAAATCTTTACTATTTTATGAGGGCTAGGAAGCTGAGAAAATAAAAACTGTAAAATAACCATTTCTTCGTACATCTTGTGTTGTAAAAATGAATCAAATATTTTATTCACGATTTATAAGTAAATATTTAACATGTAATTTCCGTAGTGTTCACATTTCCACAGCTCCAGCAGAAACAGGTTCACAGGAAGTGACGTTTGCAGCGATGACGACACAAGCGCACGGCGTTTCAGGGTTGCTATGACAACACGACATCGCGACATGTCAACTGTCCAATCGTTAGATCGCGCGCATGAGGCGGGGCTCGTCGTTCACCAACCAATCACAATAGGTGTACGTCATACGCAGGATCTACGTAACGACGTCAAACCCGGAAGTGAGTGTGTGTTTTCCTCACCATGCTGCACTGTGCGTGTTCTCTGATAAAACTCAAGTGTGTGTGTTGGTGTGTGTTGGTGTGTGAGAGAGCAGAATGAGCGGTGTGTGTAGAGAAGTGCTCACTCTACAGATCGGACATTACTCCAACTTTGTGGGGACACACTGGTGGAACCTACAGGTATCTTAGTCTCTCTGTCTCTCAGTCTGTCCTGTGTCTCTCAGCCCTGTGTTTCTCTGTCTGTCTCTTTCAGTCTCTCTCTGTCCTGTGTCTCCTGCCTGGTTACAGGGTGATGTAATCCTCTCAGTATCTCTGAGTGCAGTTTCCTCACCTCGTGTCTCTGAATGTAAACTCTCAGGCTGCTCTCTGGACTCTCAGATACGGACGGCCGGAGCAGCACCTGGCCGATCAGTCACTGCGTCCTCAGTCTCACTGTCCCTCTCTCTGTGTCTCTGCCCCTCTCTGTCTCTCAGGATGCGTCTCTCTGTTATGATCCTGACGCTCCACCAGATGAGCTGCGGAGTGATGTGCTGTTTAGAGAAGGTCTCACCCAGAAGGGGCACGTCACCTACACACCCCGCCTCATCGCCCTCGACCTGAAAGGTGCACACACACACACACACACGTCCTTCTGTTTGTCTGTCTGTCTTTGTGTCTGTCTCACATCATAGTGTGAGAGTGTGAAGAGAGTGTGTGTGTGTATGTTTAACATTTGTGACATAAAAACATGCACACATTATATACACTGTGTTTATAATCTTGTGTGTGTGTGTGTGTGTGTGTGTGTGTGTGCAGGAAGTCTGCAGACTCTGAAACAGGAAGGCCTTCTGTACGCTACGGAGCAGGACAACAGCACCTTCACATGGTCTCTGTGTCTCACTGCTTCTCATTTTAATACCTGTGTGTGTGTATGTTATTATTTTACTGACCGTGTGTGTGTGTGTGTGTGTGTGTGTGTGTGTGTGTTACAGGCAGGGGGATCTAGATAATTCAATTCAATTCAATTTTATTTGTATAGCGCTTTTAGCAATTTTCATTGCCGCAAAGCAGCTTTACATAGTCAAAAGAATTATTTAGGTTTGTATGAAATGTGAATTTGTATGAATCAAAATGGTCAGTTTGTCCCTGGTGAGCAAGCCGAGGGCGACAGTGGCAAGGAAAAACTCCCTGAGATGGTAAGAGGAAGAAACCTTGAGAGGAACCAGACTCAACAGGGAACCCATCCTCATTTGGGTGAAACAGAAAGCAGTAAATGATCTGCATTTATACAGTGTGTAGGGTGGGAGGCAGTTCAGCTATAATAGCTGATGTTAATTGATGTTAATATGGAGTCCAGGTAGTTATTGAAGACCCAGGTAGACTTGTAAGAAGTTCCAGTCATGAACTATCGAACTGTCAAGTCCCCAGAGAAACAGTTGCCAACACCAGTCAAGGCCAGAACCATTTTCTAGGTAGAGAGAATCATTCCCAGACACCAGACGCATCCCAGAGAGACACACGGGGCATCCATGTGACGAGATCTTCAGCCAGAAGCGGGGCACCAGGATGGGTCAGACAGGTCCGGAGGGCAGAGGGAGTCTGGATCACTGGCAGCTCAGGAACGACATGTGTAGCTCGACAGAGAGAGAGAGAAAGAGTGAAAGGGGGGGACAGGAGGAGAGAGGAAAAAGAAAGAGGGGGGGAAAGAGAAGAAGAGGAGAGATGGCAGTTAGGTATGGTCACAGTCACACAATGTATAATGTGAATGTATATTAACTGTAGCGTGCAAGCAGAGACTCCGGCAGGACTAACTATGACAGCATAACTAAAAGGGAGGAGCCAGAAGGAAACACAAACATGAGGGCTTCCTGACATGTAAAGCAAACAATCACCTCACCGTCAGCAAACCCGAGTGATCAATGAGAGTGAGGAAGACAGCATCCAAACATACCAGTTTACCATAATACTCTACGTCCATGAGTCCCCCAGATCTGCTCCTTTACCTATGGCAAATCTATTTATAAAAATGCTCGGCTAAATAAATAGGTTTTTAGCCTGGACTTAAACACTGAGACTGTGTCTGAGTCCCGAACACTATTTGGAAGACTATTCCATAACTTTGGGGCTTTGTAAGAAAAAGCTCTGCCCCCAGCTGTATTTTTCATAATACGCGGTACTGACAAGCAGCCTGCATCCTTTGATCGAAGTAGGCGTGGCGGATCGTAAGACACTAGCAGTTCGCTCAGGTACTGCGGCGCGAGACCATTTAATGCTTTATATGTCAAGAGTAGTATTTTAAAATCAATGCGAAATTTCACAGGGAGCCAATGGAGTGAAGATAAGATAGGGGTGATGTGCTCATATCTTCTGGTTCTGGTGAGGACTCTCGCTGCTGCATTTTGGACTAGCTGAAGCTTATTTATGCATCTAGCTGAACAACCAGACAGTAAGGCATTACAATAGTCCAACCTAGAGGTGATAAAAGCATGAACTAGTTTTTCTGCGTCGTTTAGCGACAATAAATTTCTTATTCTGGCAATATTTCTGAGGTGAAAGAATGCTATCCTGGTAATATTATCTACATGTGCTTCAAATGAAAGGCTGGAATCAATAATTACACCAAGGTCTTTCACTGTTGCATTTGATGGAACAGAAAGGCCATCTAAAGTTACGGTATGATCTAAAATTTTACTCCTAGCTGTATGCGGTCCTATGACTAGAACTTCTGTCTTATCCGGATTTAGCAGAAGGAAGTTAGTTAGCATCCAATTTCTTATGTCCTGCACACATTGCTCAATTTTAGTAAGCTGTTTTTTCTCATCAGGTTTTGCTGAGACATATAACTGTGTATCATCAGCATAACAATGAAAACTAATACCATGCTTACGGATTATGTTGCCCAGAGGAAGCATGTAAAGGGAAAAAAGCAGTGGACCTAAAACTGAACCCTGCGGAACGCCAAACTCCACTAGAGAACATGCAGAATAATCACCATTTAAGTCTACATACTGATAACGATGGGTCAGATAGGATCTGAGCCAGGAGAGGGCTGTACCCTTAATTCCCACTACATTTTCTAATCTGTGAAGAAGAATAGCGTGATCAACAGTGTCAAAAGCTGCACTGAGGTCAAGTAATACAAGCATAGTTACACAACCCTGATCAGAGGCCAATAGAATGTCATTTACTACTTTAACGAGCGCCGTCTCTGTACTGTGATGAGGCCTAAATCCTGACTGATACAGTTCATGTATGCCATTCCTATGTATATATGAGCATAGCTGCTCCGCTACTATCTTTTCCAGGATCTTAGAGATAAAGGGGAGGTTTGATATTGGTCTGTAACTGGACAGCTGACAGGGGTCGAGGTCAGGTTTCTTAATTATTGGTTTGATAACTGCTAATTTAAAAAATTTTGGAACATATCCAATGCTGAGTGAAGAATTAATTATTCTCAACAGGGGTTCTATTATTGCTGGTACTATCTGTTTAAGAAAATGTGTCGGTACAGGATCTAATATACAGGTTGATGAATTTGAAGAAGAGATGAGTGAAATTAGTTCATTCTCTTCAAGGGGAGTAAAGTATTCTAGGTTCTGGTCTGACATGGCTAGATTAACATCTGCATCAATTACATTGTTCGGTTTCAAAACCTCAATTTTATGCCTAATATTTACAATTTTATTATTAAAAAAGTTCATGAAGTCCTCACTATTGCATGATGTTGTTGTGGAGATTTCTGCAGTGGTCTTATTTCTGATTAATTTGGCTACAGCATTAAATAAGAATCTAGGATTATTTTTATTTTCTTCTATAAGAGTGGAGAGATATGTTGATCTAGCTACACTAAGAGCTTTTCTATAGTTCAGGATGCTCTCCTTCCATGCTATTAGAAATACTAGTAATTTAGTTTGACGCCATTTACGTTCTAATTTCCGAGCGGTCTGTTTTAAAGTGCGCGTGTGATCGTTATACCAGGGAGCAAGTTTTTTATCTCTAATAATTTTTCTTTTGACTGGAGCTACATTATCTAGGGTATAGCGAAATGTCGACTCTAAATATTCAGTCGCCTGATCGAGTTCTGTGGGGTCAGACGGTGATCTAATCGAAGTTGGGAACTCTGGGAGATTACTGATAAAACTCTGTTTGGTAGTTGATGTGAATGTACGTTTCATACGGTAGCGCGGCGCTGTGTGTACATTATTATTGTGACACACTTGCAATGAGACAAGATAGTGATCTGAGATAACTTCAGATAGTGGTATTGTGAATAAATTTCTTATACTTAATCCAAATAATATTATTAAATCTAAAGTGTGACCTGCTTTATGAGTGGGTCCTACTACACACTGATTTACTCCTACCGAGTCCAGTATAGACATAAATGCAGTTCTCAGAGGGTCTTCTGGGTTTTCAAAATGAATATTAAAATCTCCAGCAATTAACACTTTGTCTACAGAAATGACTAGGTTTGAGAGGAAATCTGCAAATTCACTAAGAAATTCCGAGTACGGCCCTGGAGGTCTGTAAATGACAATTAGCGGGATCGACTGAGCTGACTTAATATAGTTAAATACACTTATGTTACTATAAAGAATTTCAAATAAATTAAATTTGTGTCCGTGTTTTTGTACAATAGTCAAATTATCATTGTGAATAACTGCGACGCCTCCTCCTCTACCAGTTAACCGAGGCTGGTGTATGTAGCTGTATCCAGGAGGACTAGCTTCATTTAGAGCTACATACTCGTCCTGTTTAATCCAGGTTTCTGTTAAACAGAGTATATCAAACTCCTGATCTGTGATAATTTCATTAACTATAACTGCTTTAGATGCGAGAGATCTAATATTTAACAGTCCTAGCTTCAGATCAGAGGTGCCGGCTGCGCATTCAGTCTGATCCAAGTTTGTGGTCTTTATGCTAATTAAATTACTAAAACAGACTTTCTGAGTCTTTCTAAATTTGATTTTAGCTCGGGGAACAGACACAGTCTCAATAGAGTGAACCCTGAGTGACGACTCTATGCAGCTAGCAGACGGATTGCTAGCTATTGGATTTACAAGTGGCTCCTAGAAAACGACTTCGAAATACAACAAACCTACACGGCAGGAAATCACTCTTTGACGGACAACATGGGTGGCTCTTAAAAGAGACGTTGTGTTGATGAAGGCGGCGGTGACGCGCTTTACTTGGAGCTGGTGTATTTAGTCACGGCCTTGGTGCCCTCGGACACGGCGTGCTTGGCCAACTCACCGGGCAGCAACAGGCGCACGGCGGTCTGGATCTCCCTGGAAGTGATGGTGGAGCGTTTGTTGTAGTGAGCCAGACGAGAGGACTCACCCGCAATACGCTCGAAGATGTCGTTAACGAACGAATTCATAATTCCCATCGCCTTGGACGAAATGCCGGTGTCGGGGTGAACCTGCTTCAGGACTTTGTACACGTAGATAGCGTAGCTCTCCTTCCTGGACTTTCTGCGCTTCTTGCCTCCTTTGCCGGCGGTCTTGGTCAGGGCTTTCTTCGAGCCCTTCTTGGGGGCGGTCTTGGCTGGCTCAGGCATGATGCTGTTACTTCTGGATGAAACTGAGAGAAGAATGAAAAGCGCCGCCTCGAGGCCCCTCTATGTACAGGTCACATTGTAATTAAGCACAAGCCAAGAACGGATTTTGATTGGTCTATATCCAAAACCTCAACACGTGAGGGACCTCCTACCACCTCAGTCTTTTCCTGTTACTCCTCCCCCTCCGCTTCGCTTTGTGTCCCTTCCCGCCGTTTTAGAGTCGCGGGTTAATTTAATGTTTTTATAATAAATAAATGAATAAACCAGGATATTTACAATAATTTAATCCAGAAAATAAGTATATCACGTGTTCGACCATCAAAAGATATTCTGTACATATAATTTGTAAATAAACGTTATCCTTCTGCGTCCTTTTTAAACTAGTGTGTGTGTGTGTGTGTGTGTGTGTAACAAACTTTAAATGCTTTGTTCATGTCTTGTGATGCTTTAAATGGATTCGAAGGCTTTTTAAAACGATTTCCTGATTATTTCGATAAGGTGAGAACTCCAACACATCGTCTTCCGACTGGGTCAGAGAGATTAACTTAAAATTTCTATATCTAGTTTTCTCAACTGCCCGCAGATATACAAATGTCATGAAAGTTTAAACAATTTTTAGTAAGCTTAAAATAATTTTTTACACACAACTGGAGATATGAACTCTTTTGCTGGAGATGTGGGTGGCTCTTAAAAGAGCCGTTGTGTTCGTGTCGTTAGCCGTTGGAGTGTTTAACCGCCGAAGCCGTACAGGGTGCGTCCCTGGCGTTTCAGAGCGTACACCACATCCATGGCGGTGACGGTCTTTCTCTTGGCATGCTCGGTGTAGGTGACGGCGTCGCGGATGACATTCTCCAAAAACACCTTGAGTACACCGCGAGTTTCCTCGTAAATCAGACCAGAAATACGCTTCACTCCGCCACGGCGCGCCAGACGGCGAATAGCGGGCTTGGTGATTCCCTGGATGTTATCGCGGGGACTTTACGGTGACGCTTAGCGCCTCCCTTCCCGAGTCTTTTCCCGCCTTTGCTTTTTTTTTTTTTTTTTATTGAGAAAAGGCATATAATGATTGTAAATGATTACAATGACAGTCACATTACATTAAAATATCCACAACGATAATTTCATTCAAAGGACAAATAGGTCAAAGGGTAATAATAAGAAATAATAATGACAATTATTATTATTGTTATAATTAATAATACAATAAGAATAATTATAATAATAAATAAATTTGCAAACAAAATTTAACAATTGTTATAGTTCATAGAGTCCACATCTATAAGGAGAGTGCATCCCACATAACGGAATCCCCCAATGTTTTGTTTATAGTCCTTTGTTTTTTCAGATGTATTTGAATACTTTTAACAACTTTTTCACTAGACACAAATTGTTGATCAATGGTCATCCTAGAGCGTGTTTTCCAAAGTTTTGACTTTGTTACACATATTATATACCAGAAAACATCACGTTCTTTTTGATTGTATTTTCCATTAAAAATGCCATAAAACACTGATTTCATATTAATTTCAATTTTTACACCAATGTCACTTATTTTGTCCCACACTTCCTTAGAGCGATAACATTCGAGGAGAAAATGTTCAAGCGTTTCAATCTCTTCACATCCTGGCATGGGACACGTGGTCGTCTTAACAAAACAGCTCCATTTGACTACTGCTCTTACTGGGAGTCTTCTTACAGCCACCAGCCAGGATGTGTCTCGAATGTTCTCAGAGAGGTTTTTATTTTGCAAGTTTTTTATGCATTCAGCATTTTGGTCGATTTCAAGATTTTTAAATGCTATTGTTTGTCCATGGATTTGGTCATTAATTAAAGTAAAGATTTTTTTATTAGAGTCATTTATCCAATCAATGTTTAAATCTCGATATTTATATGTAAAATCCGAAAATATAAGTTTATAGTAGGGTACTGCAGTTCTGAGGCGGCCTTTTTTTTGTTTCCAATTGGTAATGTTTCCGATCCATTTCGCGCTTCTGTTGATCCCGCTTGAGATTATTTTAAAAGCAGAGATTTTGGTTTTGATGCCGAAATCGATGGCACCTAATCCGCCTAGGTCTCTGTTCTTAAATAACAATGTTCATTTAGTGACTTCTCTGGTTGTGTCCCAGACGAAGTTACAGCATTTTTTATTAAGTTTTTTTATCCATTTATCTGGTGGTGGAAAGATACATGTTAAAAACATTATTTTAGATAATATAAAGGTTTTGATAATATTAATTCGCACTTTGTAACATAAGTTCCGCATTTTCCATTTATCTAATTCTTCCTTAATTACATTTTCTTTTTTAGCCCAGTTATGTTCAACACATCCTTCCTTGTCAATGTAAACTCCCAAAACTTTTAAGTGTTGAGTCTCTGGAATTTGGACATTAAATTTCTTGATAGGATTTCCGATCCATACACATTCAGTTTTATTCATATTTAATGACGCTCCAGAGACTTTTTCGTACGATTTAAAATGCTCGAGTATTATTTCTAGGTCATGTTTTGATTTAATAAAAACTGTAATGTCGTCTGCATAAGCAGATATTACAATTCTGTTCTCCCCTAATTTTACTCCTTCAAGTCGCTTGTCACTTTGAATTTTATGAATTAATGGACTTATTGCCAGAACATAAAGGGCCGCACTCAGGGGACATCCTTGTTTAACGCCTCTCCTTATTGTAAAAGACTCCGTCAGATGACCATTGACGTTGACTTGCATATTAGATTGTGCATACAAACATTGAACCATTTTTATAAAGTGTTCAGAGAAATTGTACATTCTTAAGACTTCCCATAAATATTTTCTAGATATAAGATCAAAAGCTTTACTTTGATCCAAAGCCACCACGTAAAAACCGGCTTCGTGTTTCTCATACACAAGTTCTCTTAAGGTGTTTAAATTGTCCCACATGAGTCTACCTTTAATTGCACACGTTTGCTCTTTGGAAATAATTAAATCTAATATTTCAGTCATACGATTCATGATTATTTTTGCAAAAATTTTATAGTCTACATTCATTAGAGTTAAGTGTCTCCAATTATTAATGTCTTGTGTGTCTCCATTTTTATATAGTAAAGATAATATTCCATCATAAAAGGAGTCATAAATGTAACCTTTGTTAATGCCTTCATTGAAAGCCTTAGTTAAAAGTTTAGATATGTCTGAAGAAAATGTGTTATAGAATTCTAGAGGAAGACCGTCTTTCCCTGGTGATTTTTTTAAATTTAATTGCTGAATTGCTGTGTTGACTTCGCTCTCTTCGACTTCTTGATCTATATTTTTTGAAAACGTAGTTGTTTGACTTTAATCATTTAAGAAGGTTTTTAGCAGGTTATCATTAATTTAGATTTCTTTGTACATATTTAAACATAGTTGACGGTTTGTTTTTCTAATTTCTTCGGGTTGATTTACCACCGTTCCGTCTTCTGCCTTAATTAATCCTATAAATTTAGATTCTTTTCTTCTATTGTATAATGATATACTTTTGTTTGAATTTCAAAGTTTTTCTGTGTTTGTTCCTGCGTGCACCTGAATATTGAACAAGGTTTCATTATGATAAGATTCAATCTCTTTTTTTAGGTTATTTAAAGTGTTTTCTTCGATTTCATTTCGGTAGGTTTTTGTTTTTAACTCAATATATTCATTTATGATACCATTATATTTATCATTTTTTTCTTTGTTATACGTACGACTTTTATATTTTAAGAAGGCCTTTAATTGTTTTTTTTTAAACTTCCCATAGTTCACAGTTATTTATTGTGAGTACATCTAGAGATTGTATTCTATTTATTTCGTTTTTTTGTATCTAGGATCAAAGAAAGGCTTTTTAACATTTGCACATTTAACTTCCAATAACTAACTCTTGGAACATTTTTAAAATAAAGTCCACACATAACAGTTAGATGGTCTGAGTCAATAAACAATTTAGTCTTATAATACTTTACTCCAAAATTGTTGCTAATGTAGATTCTGTCAATCCGGGTTTTGCAATTAACATCAAATTTTGTAAAGTCAGTCTTCATTGAAAATAAAATTCTAAAAGTGTCCAGGCATTGGTGTTCATTCATTATGGTTCTTAAGAAGATCCCTTCTCTCCTAATTTTACACAATTTATCTGAAATCCTATCATTTTCGTCAGTAATAGTGTTAAAGTCACCACAGATTACTATCGGGAAACCGACACATAATAACATTTTAAGTTTTCTAAATAATTGGATTTTCCTAACCGTGTCTTGCGCTGTATACAGATTAATTATTCTAATTTTCCGACCACAAGAAAATTCAATTCCAATTCAATTCAATTTTATTTGTATAGCGCTTTTAGCAATTTTCATTGCCGCAAAGCAGCTTTACACAGTCAAAAGAATTATTTAAGTTTGTATGAAATGTGAATTTGTATGAATCAAAATGGTCAGTTTGTCCCTGGTGAGCAAGCCGAGGGCGACAGTGGCAAGGAAAAACTCCCTGAGATGATAATAGGAAGAAACCTTGAGAGGAACCAGGCTCAACAGGAAACCCATCCTCATTTGGGTGAAACAGAAAGCAGTAAATGATCTGCATTTATACAGTGTGTAGGGTGGGAGGCAGTTCAGCTATAATAGCTGATGTTAATTGATGTTAATATGGAGTCCAGGTAGTTATTGAAGACCCAGGTAGACTTGTAAGAAGTTCCAGTCATGAACTATCGAACTGTCAAGTCCCCAGAGAAACAGTTGCCAACACCAGTCAAGGCCAGAACCATTTTCTAGGTAGAGAGACAATAAAAGACATTCATGAACATGAGTCTACCTGGAATTATCTCTCGGCTTTTAATAGTTTTAATCTTGTTGTTATAAAATAATATTGCTATACCGTCTGCCTTATTTTCCCCAATTGAGAAGAAGGAGGGTCCTCTGGCCCCACAATTCTTTTGTCTCTCTAACATCTGAAAACGTTGTTAATCTAGTTTCTTGTAAACATAAGATATCAAATTGTTCTTGACAAAGAGTTTTTAATTTTTTAAATCGATTAGCCTTTGATTGGATTCCTCTTACATTGGAGGTAGCGATTATCAAGTCCAATGACATTTAAACGGGAGAAGAGGTCAGTGATCATTTACCTTTGTCTTTCTCATCTTGGATTTTTCGCTGTTTTCTTGATCTGGTGATGCAAGAATCCTCTTTTTAGTCTCCGTGTCGGTTTTTGCTGATTTGTTGTTCATTCCTACATCTTGCCTCATGTCCGGTGTTGACGTTGCCATCTCCGTCTCTTTTCCATGTTTTGTTACAGCATTGTTGCCCTTGCGCTTGACCGCAGTCTCACGTGTTTTACTTGGGTTGATTTTGGTTGCCTCGTCAGGTCTGCGTGTGTTCCTCTCCTGTGTCTCGCCTCCTGGCTGTGCATCCTGATGTCTTCCGGAAGCATCTGAGTGGTTGATGTCGCTCTCTGATGAGTCAGAGTTGCTGTCGCTGTCATCACCACTGGTGAAGCTGCTTCCAGAAGAGGAGGCTTCCTCGTCGTCGTCGAGTTTTGTTTCTTCCCAGCTGTTTGCTACTTGATTTCCTTGCTTGGTTTTCTTTCCTGCTGTTGATTGAACCTGAGCGATTTGGACAGTGCTGGGTTCACCTGCCTGTTGTTGTCTTGATTTGAGTTTATTACTGTACGAGTTTGGGCACTGAAAGAAAGTGTGACCTTCTGTCTGACAAAGATTACACACTTCTCTATTGTTACAGTCCTTGCCCTTGTGCCTGAAATTGCCACATTTCCAGCACCTCGTCTCTCCGCAGTCTTTAGCTTGGTGGTCATGTGCATTGCATATGAAACAGCTTTGAGTCTGTCCAGGATAAGAAATTTTTCCATTATAAGGGCCCATTGAAATAGAACTGTGAATTTTCATCAGAGTACCATCAGGATTTTTTTTTAGTTTCATTTTATATTTCCTAACTCCGTACCAAAAACCAAATTCATCAACAGGCTTGTAGACAGGTTGTAAGATTTGACAAAACCGCAAGAGATATTGTTCAATATCAGCATCAGCTATTCTACCAGTCCAGAATTTTACAATGACATACTTGGTGTCAACTGGGGATGAAGAATTAATCTCCCAGTTTTCCCAGAAGCTATTGCCATTTGTATTGAAAATTTATGTAAATTTTTGCAAAGCTTGCTCACTGTTGAAACAAATCTCATAGTCTTTTTTATTAGTCATAGCAATAAAAAAGTGACCATCTAAGGCTGTGATCCATTGACTTTGTAGTAGGTTAGATCCTATTTCATTCCTGCTTGGGGTTTCCCCTGAACCTGTGTATTTCAAACGGGCCCAATGTCTCACAACCGTCGGTGGGAGACCCGCGTGGGCCGTCATCTTTTTTTTTCAAATTGTCCGCAAAATTAATATGCGTATAATTTCTTTTCTCTTCATTAAAACCAAAAACAGAAAGAAGGGGCGCATAGGAAGTCGTTGGACTATTCGCCAGTCTTCCGATTTATTTAAAATAATAAAGGAAGCCTTCAAGCCTGCACTGCCGGCCTTCCCGCCTTTGCCTCTTCCTGACATCGTACTGCTCTTACAAAATAAAATGACAGAATGTAACGCACAGCTCAAGGACGACATGTTTATTCGCCTCCAGAGAACCTACTTGAGACCAGGCGAGGAGGCGGGGCTAAGATATATAAAATGCTGTATTATATTTTATACCAAAAAATCATACAACCAAACTGCAAATAAGTATCTGCGAGACCTGATAGAAATATAAATTTTAATGTAACGTAATGTAAGTATCAGTAGTTTTTTGTATAATTTTGCATATAGGGCATAAATGTTGAAACATTGTTACATATTAGTGTAATTAACAGTGTAAAAATAAAGCATTTGTAACCATGTGTATGTGTTGTGTGATGTGTAAAACCTTTCTTAAATGAAGTTTGATTAAAACCGCAAGAGTGCACAAACACACACATATTCACACAATATGGGCAATTTGGTAACGATTTTGGTATGAAACGCTCGTACCGGGAGGAAACCCGACAAGAACAGGGGGACTATGCAAACTCCCCGCACACAGACCTGAAGCATGATTTGAACCTCCAACACTCGAGCTACAAGATCACAGTGCTTAAGGAAACACTTACTAAACTCGGTTTACCTGCTGCCAAGGACATAAACACAACTAAGAATATTTGAAATGACTTAAGCCCTATTCGGACGGGACTAGTTTTTCAAACGGCGTTTGAGTTTGATTTTTTTTTTTTATGACGTCTGTCATTTCATGTATGCATTCGGATGGGACTAACATCTCCGTGTTAATTACGGAGGTAGGAGTGTCTGTGTTTTACATGTTAAAGACTCGTTCAAAAAGAACGAATCGTTCATGAATGATCCATCACTAGCCCAGAAACACAGTGAACACAGAACCATGCCGGTGCAGCTCCAGGACTTATCATGAAGTATCTCATAGTAATAATGTACGCACAGCACCGCGCTACCGCCTTAAACGTACATTCACATCAAATACCACACAGAGCTTTATCGATAATCTTCCAGAGTTATCAACTTTGATTGGATCGCCATCTGATTTCACAGAACTCGATCAAGCGACCGAATATCTAGAGTCAACACTTCGTCATAGCTTAGATAATGTAGCTCCAGTTAAAAGAAAAATGATTAGAGATAAGAAACTTGCTCCTTGGTATAACGATCACACACGCACTCTAAAACAAACCGCTCGGAAATTAGAACGCAAATGGCGTCAAACTAAATTGTTAGTTTTCCAAATAGCATGGAAGGAGAGCATCCTGAACTATAGAAGAGCTCTCAGTGCTGCTAGGTCAATGTATCTCTCCACTCTTATAGAAAATAACAAAAATAATCCTAGATTTTTATTTAATACCATAGCTAAATTAACTAAAAACAAGACCACTGCAGAAATCTCCACAACACCAACATACAGTAGTGAGGATTTCATGAACTTTTTCAATAACAAAATCATAAATATTAGGCAAAAAATTAAGGCTTTAAAACCAGACAATTTAAGTGATACAGATGATAAATTAATCACATCACATCAGAACCTAGAATACTTTACTCCCCTTGAAGCGAGTGAACTAATTTCACTCATCTCCTCTTCAAAATCATCAACCTGTGAATTAGATCCGATACCGACACATTTTCTCAAGCAGATAGTTCCAGCAATAACAGAACCCCTGTTAAAAGTAATTAACTGTTCACTCAGCAGTGGGTATGTCCCTAAATCCCTTAAATTAGCAGTTATTAAACCACTAATCAAAAAACCTGACCTTGACCCCTGTCAGCTTTCCAATTACAGGCCGATATCAAACCTCCCGTTTATCTCTAAAATTCTGGAAAAGGTAGTATCACAACAGCTATGTTCATATCTACTGTACATAGGAATAGCATACATGAATTGTATCAGTCAGGATTTACGCCTCATCACAGCACAGAGACAGCACTCGTTAAAGTAGTAAATGACCTCCTAGTGGCCTCTGATCAGGGTTGTGTCACTATACTTGTGTTACTCGACCTCAGTGCAGCTTTTGACACTATTGATCATAATATTCTCCTTTACAGATTAGAAAATGTAGTAGGAATTAAGGGAATGGCCCTCTTATGGCTCAGATCCTATTTGACTGATCGTTATCAGTTTGTAGATTTAGATGGTGACCATTCCTCATGTTCTCAAGTTGAGTTTGGTGTTCCACAGGGTTCTGTTTTAGGCCCACTGCTTTTTTCCCTTTACATGCTTCCTCTAGGCAACATAATTCGTAAACATGGTATTAGTTTTCATTGTTATGCTGATGACACACAAGTATACGTTTCAGCAAAACCAGATGAGAAAAACCAGCTTACTAAAGTTGAGCAATGTGTGCAGGACATAAGAGATTGGATGCTAATTAATTTCCTTCTGCTTAATCCTGATAAGACAGAAGTTCTAGTCATAGGACCACAAGCAGCTAGAAGTAAGCTTTCTGATCACAATGTGATTTTAAATGGCCTTTCTGTTCCATCAAGTGCAACAGTAAAAGACCTCGGTGTGATTATAGATTCAAGCCTTTCATTTGAAGCACATGTACTGTAGATAATATTACCAGGATAGCATTCTTTCACCTCAGAAATATTGCCAAGATAAGAAATATATTGTCACTAAACGATGCAGAAAAACTAGTTCATGCTTTTATCACGTCTAGGTTGGATTATTGTAACGCCTTACTGTCTGGTTGTTCAACTAAGCGCTTAAACAAGCTTCAATTAGTCTAGAATGCAGCAGCGAGAGTCCTCACTCGAACCAGAAGATATGAGCACATAACCCCTATCTTATCTACATTGCATTGGCTTCCTGTGAAATTTCGCATCGATTTTAAAATACTACTCTTGACGTATAAAGCATTAAATGGTCTCGCGCCGCAGTATCTGAGTGAACTGCTAGTGTCTTACAATCCGCCACGCCTACTTCGATCAAAGGATGCAGGCTGCTTGTCAGTACCGCGTATTATTAAAACTACAGCAGGGGGCAGAGCTTTTTCTTACAAAGCCCCAAAGTTATGGAATAGTCTTCCAAATAGTGTTCGGGACTCAGACACAGTCTCAGTGTCCAAGTCCAGGCTAAAAACCTATTTATTTAGCCAAGCATTTTTATAAATAGATTAGCCTTAGGTAAAGGAGCAGATCTGGGGGACTCATGGACGTAGAGTATTAGGTGAACGGGTATGTTTGGATGCTGTCTTCCTCACTCTCATTGATCACTCAGGTTTGTTGACGGTGAGGTGATTGGTTGCCTTACATCTCTGGAAGCCCTCATGTTTGTGTTTCCTTCTGGCTCTCCCTTTTTAGTTATGCTGTCATAGTTAGTCCTGCCGGAGTCTCTGCTTGCACTCTGCACTAAATATACATTCACTTTTTACATTGTTCGACTGTGACCATACCTAACTGTTATTTCTCCATCTCTTTGCTCTCTTCTTTTCTGCTCTCTCCTCTCTCTCTCTCTCCCTCTCTCCTTTTTCCTCTACGTATCTCTCTGTCGAGCTATACATGTCACTCCTGAGCTGCCAGTGATCCAGACCCCCTCTGCCCGCTGGACCTCTCTAACTCATCCTGGAGTCCTGCTTCTGGTTGGAGATCTTATCACATGGATTCCCCATGTGTGGTCTGCCTGGAATGCGTGTGGTGACTAGGGTTGGTTCCACTTTTCCATGAAGGTGGTCCTGTCCTCGACTGATGCAGAATGCTGTTCTCTGAGGACCTGTGACTTCAGTCGCTCAATAGTTCAGGACTGAAATTTTTCACAGTCTACCTGAGCCTCCAGGAACAAACTGGTCTTTAATCTTACACATCTCCTCTTATATTGAACTTTCAGTCTCGCATATTATTATGCACATCAATCCCTGCTATCTGTTTTCACCCAGATGAGGATGGGTTCCCTGTTGAGTCTGGTTCCTCTCAAGGTTTCTTCCTATTACCATCTCAGGGAGTTTTTCCTTGCCACTGTCGCCGTCGTCCTACGCTTGCTCATCAGGGACAATCAGGGACAATCATATCATTTTGATTCATACACATTCACATTTCATACAAACTTAGTTCTTTTGATTGTGTAAAGCTGCTTTGTGATGATGTAAATCGTTAAAAGCGCTATACAAATAAAATTGAATTGAATTGAATTGAATCATGATGGAATATACAGTGAATTATAGCGTGATAATTGCGAATTTGCAACACATACCAGATAGTGTATGTGAAATTAATTGGATGTTACTCTTTAGAGCAGTAAGCAGTAGCTTTATAGCTTTGTAGCAGTGCTTATATTATTGGAGTGTTGGAAAATGCAGAGCCGAGTGTAAATGTCAGTCATTAAAAGGGATAGCATCTCATTTAGACCATTAAACACGCTGATGTAAACAATCAGCTCCATGGCACGAGCTTTACATCCTGAGCAAAAGGTGAGTGAGAACTTAAGAAGCGTCAGGGGCGGGTCTATACTGTGGGGCGGGATTGTGTGGGGTGTGACATCACTGCAGTGACAAAAATTGCTCAAATTCCCCCCTCTTGGTCGGCGACTGCAATGGACGTCACTTCCCACACAATCCCGTCTCATGACTTGTAAGACATGGGAAATACAAATGCAAATGGACTTTTCTTTTTTATTTGAAATTTGGCAGTCAGTGTGCGTTCATGAAGGCGAAACAGCAAACGGTAATGCGAAGTTTGCAATTGCATTTGAATTACGTCCACATATGAGAACGCAATTGCAAATGCAATTTGTAATTCCTTTTGAATATCGTCCGGGATATAACTCCATACCTTAGGTTGTTTAGCTTTAAGTTGATATTTTTTTGTTTTCTACTTGAAACTAAAATTTTAAGTTTGTTCAGGAGCTGATATTTTTGCTGCTCACTCTGCTGACTCTCTTTTTCTCTCTCTCTCTCTCTCTCTCTCTCTCTCTCTCTCACACACACACACACACACACACACACAAACACTTTCTGTCAGGTTAAATGTCTCTTTTTCTAGCCTTATGGAACACAGTCTGAATCTCAAGTCAACAGTTTGTATCTGCTCTCTTTCCTACCGAGACAACATGAAGCACCTTGAAGCTTCCTGAGACGTAAAGCAACCATATTCAAAATACTTCATTGCACCTTGCACTGTTACATGTAAATACTAAATTATCTTAAAGCTTACTTGCACATACAAATACCTTTGCAATAATATGATCATATATATTTTTATATTTATATGTTTATGTAAAGTTGGGAAACATTATGGTAATGATGCCTCATTGTTATCGGTATATGACAATAAAACTTGAAACTTGAAACTGGATCCTGGACTTTCTGACCGTAAGGTCTCAGTCAGTACGTATCGGGAACTGCACCTCTAGCACCAATACAGGGCTGTCTGCTGTTCACACTGCTGACTCACGACTGTGTAGCAACACACAGTTCGAATCACATCATCAAGTTCGCTGATGACACGACCGTGGTGGGTCTCATTAGCAAGAACGATGAGTCAGCGTACAGAGGAAGAGCAGAGGCTAAAACACAACACACACACACACACAACACACACACACAAACATTATCACTCAGCTTAACTCAACTACCTCAAAACAGACTGGACTGACTTCAAGACAAGAGCAATCACACTGAGCTACACTACCAAACTATTTACACACCAACCTGTAAATGCTCTTTTTTGCACAATATTCATTACTGGATTACTTTTTGCACTAACTTCCTAATTCTTGCTGCTACTTTAAGGAACGTTTACTGGTCCTGCACTACCTCAGCTCATCAACCTGGACACCACAGAGTATTATGTTATGATGTGTTTGTCACACCGTTACTTTTCTGCTCTTGTTTGCACATTTGCACGTGCACTTTATGTTGTCTGTTGTCAGTAAAAAAAAAAAAAAAAAAAGGTTAGCTATAGGTTAGCTAGTTAGTCTTTGTTAATTTATGTTGATTGAAAAAAAAAAAAAAAGGTATGTTGTCAGGTCTCTCTGTCCTGTCTCTGCTAGCCAGCTAACTAGGTCTCTTAGTTACCTAGTTTTAGCTCTTCTGTTAATTTATGTTGTAAATTTATGTTGAATGTAGCACCTTGGTCCTGGAGGAATGTTGTTTCGTTTCACTGTGTACTAACTGTATACAGTATGGTTGAAGTGACAATAAAGCCTACTTCAACTTGAACTTGAACTTCCATATAATCTCCTTGCTTTTCAATGCACCTTTTCCATCTGTTAACATTTCTGTCAGCATTTTGTATTTAATCTTTACAAAAAATGTTTTAAAAGGTGAAAGGTATTAAAAAAAAATTATTACCAACAACATGAGTGAAAAGTCGCATGGTATTTACATACAAATGTATTAATTTGCTTTAATAACAGTCAACCTATTTTTCTGTTTGTATTGAATTCACACAGCAGAATAAACTGCCTTTTACATTTGCCATGAGTTTGTGTAGTGTTATCCTCTTTTTGAGAAGAGATAATGAATTTAACATGGTATTTTGCTTTGGGGAAATTTGACGCTGTTATACTTGGGTTAGGCACTGTGGGGACCAGGGTTCGATTTCCACCTCAGATCTGAATTCACACTGTCTGCATGTTCTTCCTATGTTACTTTCCTCCAGGTACTTCACAGGCAGTGGAGTGAGTGAGTATAGAAGATGAATAAAGTGAATAAAGTAGGGCACCATCCTGATTATTAAATGTCATATAGAATGTTTGATTGCTTAATATTTTTTAAAATTTGAAAACTAGTTAAAGTTAAAATAAAAATAATAATAATAATGATAATAATAATAATAATTCAATCTTTAACCACATTGCATAGAATATCATTTTAGTGTTTTTATCTTCACATCATACATTTCATAGGAATGACCGACTGTGTGTAATTTTTTCTGGCTAACACTATTCATAATTCACCCTCAACAGGTTGAAACAGTTGTGATTAGACATTAAAAATATATTTCAATATTCATTTAGGTAACTAATCAAAATCGTGGCTTAGCGGTTAGCGTTTTATTCTTGCACTTACAGGGTCTAACAAATAAACACACACACACTCTCTCTGGCTCTCTCAACCTGTCCCCCTAAGCTGTGCTTTACACAGACCAAAACAAGCTCTGTTTCATATCCCACACACAGCGCTCGGCCAGTGCTCACACATCAGGCTCACTGACAGGACTCGCCTTCAGTTCGGACCAGAGTTCTTACAGCGGTGCGACCTGTTTTGGTCCGGTTTTTACACACGACACGCACGAAATGCGCAGTCCGCCGGCTCGAGCTGCAGGCGCGCGGCGCACGTTTATGGCTACTGCGCGAGAGTGCGGCTGTCTAACTGACCGTGTCGGGCCTCGGAAGAAAGAGGAAAGGCCTTTCTCACTAAACGTGTGCTTGAACGCTTGAGATCTGCAGTCAGGACTCGGATATTCGCAGAGAAATGTCCGGAGAAAACACACTCGCTATCGTGTGACGGAAGCTCAGTCATTCAGCGGCTGCCTGGTTGAGTCTACACCGCTCTCATATGTGCTTTAAGATCAGAGGGGAGGGAGGTTCCAGTGTTTTACTGCGCGCTCAGCGTTATACTCGTTTATTCTACTTAGATCCCTAAAAGAGAGAGAGATGGCAGAAGTGGCTCCCGCGCCCGCCGCCGCGCCGGCCAAAGCGCCCAAGAAGAAAGCAGCTTCGCGGCCAAAGAAAGCCGGGCCTAGCGTCGGCGAGCTGATCGTCAAAGCGGTTTCCACGTCCAAGGAGAGGAACGGCGTGTCTTTCCCCGCCCTGAAGAAAGCTCTGGCTGCCGGTGGATACGATGTGGAGAAGAATAAGTCCCGCGTCAAGCTCGCCGTCAACAATCTGGTGGAAAAAGCGGTCTTGGTTCAGACCAAAGGCACCGGCGCGTCTGGCTCTTTCAAGCTGAACAAGAAGCAGGCCGAAGCCAAGAAAACCGCACCCAAAGCGAAGAAGCCGGCCGCCAAAAAGCCCGCGGCGGCGAAGAAGCCCAAGAAGGTAGCGGCCAAGAAACCCGCCGCCGCCGCCAAGAAGTCTCCTAAGAAGGCAAAGAAACCCGCCGCTGCCGCCAAGAAAGTCACCAAGAGCCCCAAGAAGGCGAAGAAGCCGGCGACCCCCAAAAAGGCAGCGAAGAGCCCCAAGAAGGCGAAGACGGTTAAGCCCAAGACTGCCAAGCCTAAAGCATCCAAGACTGCCAAGCCTAAAGCGCCCAAGGCGAAAAAGGCAGCTCCTAAAAAGAAGTAAACTTGTTAAGTTTATTTCTTTCATATTTCCCCCTGAACGGCTCTTTTAAGAGCCACCTATGTTGTCATTTAATGAGCAATAACCCACTTTTTTTGTCGAACTACATAAATAGAATTAACCATGCTGTTTAATACTATACGATTCTATGGAGTCTTATGATTTCGAGAATTTGTTAGTTAGTTTACACTTCAATCTAGTCATGTAAGAGTATTGAAATGCATGTTAGCCGGAAGTATACGAGGTTTTTAATTCAATTTTATTTCAATTCAATTTTATTTGTATAGCGCTTTTAACAATTGGCATTGCCCCAAAGCAGCTTCACACAATCAAAATAATTATTTTGTTAATATATTAATTTTATACTTTTTTTTAAGTTTGTACGGAATTTGAATGTGTATGAATCAAAATGGTCAGATAGTTCCTGATCAAACTGTTGAGTAGACATGTTATGCAACATGTTGCAATTACATGATATGAGTGTTAATAATGCGTGTAAAATGAAAACATCAAAACTCTATTTCTGTTATCTTTTGATGAGACATGGGGCGGGGTTGGAGAGAAGTCGGAAATCAATGGCGTGTTAGTGATTGGCTGGTTTGTTACAACGATTGCAGCCAATGAGGATGCAGCAGTTTAGGCTATATTAGAGAGCACTAGAGAATGATTGCTTACATTTTCTATTCGAACACGTTAACGTAGTGAATCATGTCTGGAAGAGGCAAAACCGGTGGAAAGGCTCGTGCCAAGGCCAAGACTCGCTCATCCAGAGCCGGACTGCAGTTCCCCGTGGGCCGAGTCCACAGGCTCCTCCGTAAAGGGAACTACGCTGAGCGCGTTGGTGCCGGCGCTCCGGTCTACTTGGCCGCTGTGCTGGAGTATCTGACTGCTGAGATTCTAGAGTTGGCTGGTAACGCCGCCCGCGACAACAAGAAGACCCGTATCATTCCCCGGCACCTGCAGCTCGCCGTGCGTAACGATGAGGAGCTGAACAAACTGCTCGGCGGAGTGACCATCGCTCAGGGTGGTGTGCTGCCCAACATCCAGGCTGTGCTTCTGCCCAAGAAGACCGAGAAGCCGGCCAAGGCCAAGTAATTTCACCCACTGCTGCGTTTCAGTCCCCAAAGGCTCTTTTAAGAGCCACCCATTTTCCCTTTGAAAGTGCTTTTTCCTGTTTTTTCAGAAACACTGTTGTAATACGCGAATGAATAGGAATTATAAATATTTTGTAATAAGGCTACCTGAAAAAAGTTGTTCGTTTGAGACTTATTCTATATAATGTGTAGCTACTAGCATCAGTAATTCTACAGTGTCAGTTGTCAATTAAATAGTTTGTTAAATATGTGTTTTATCTTTTAAGTCTATTTTAGTTGAGCAAGAATGAGATCTGACTAGTATTTTCAGAGTAGAACCAATGTTCTCCAGTCAGGGGCGAGTCAGGGTTTAATTGTGTGCGACACTATATACTTGTCCATGTGAGAGTTGTGTTCGGCAGACAGTAATATTTTGAGCTACAGTGTTGCAGGAGACTTTTATGGAATGAATACAAGATTTAGTTTTTTTTATCTCCCTTCGAGTTCTTCCGACCAATGAGGTATGTGATGCTTTACTTTGTTTAAAGTTACCGAATGCTAGCGGACCTTACACAAGCGGAATGTGATGGTCAGGAACGACAAAAAGCCTCATGTGGCTTTTAGAATGAGAATAAAATGTGTATGAAATTTGCTGCCATGTTTTAACGTTGCACTATAAATGTGACTATTTTGAGATGTAAATGTACAAAACAAGTATAACCATGTAAATAACTTAGGGTTATGGTACATTTTGTTTTAAAACGCAAGCAGCGCGCTCGGTTTTGCATAAAGATAATGGGGGAGTTTCAAACCGAGTCAGTGGGAGAAGAGCAGCCAATAAAAGTAAACCCTCGTCACGTTACGGAGTGACGTAACACGTTGGAACCAATGACAGGCGGCGCTTTCAAGCCGCCCAATCAGCGCAGCCGAGCGTTAGGCTGTAAATAGGCCGCGCTCTCTCGTGTCACTCATTTTGTTTTTCTCTCTAAAGAAATACAAGCAGCTCGTAAGCGATGGCAAGAACTAAGCAGACCGCGCGTAAATCCACCGGCGGTAAGGCGCCTAGAAAGCAGCTCGCCACTAAAGCTGCCCGCAAGAGCGCGCCTGCTACCGGCGGCGTGAAGAAGCCTCACCGTTACAGGCCCGGCACTGTGGCTCTGAGGGAGATTCGCCGTTATCAGAAGTCTACCGAGCTGCTGATCCGTAAGCTGCCGTTCCAGCGCCTGGTGAGAGAAATCGCTCAGGATTTTAAGACCGACCTGCGCTTTCAGAGCTCGGCTGTCATGGCCCTGCAGGAGGCGAGTGAGGCCTATCTGGTCGGTCTGTTCGAAGACACCAACCTGTGCGCTATTCACGCCAAGAGAGTGACCATTATGCCCAAGGACATTCAGCTGGCCCGCCGTATTCGCGGAGAGCGCGCTTAAACATCTTACGTTACGTCTTATATACACAAAGGCTCTTTTAAGAGCCACTTCATTGTTTCAGAAAAGTCGGCCATATTTTTTTCATATTCGAAAAGTTTCCATATTTTTAATAGGGTTGGGTTTTTACACATTTTCGTACACAAATTGACTGCAGTGAAAAGCTTTCACAATACATTATGTATCTATGATATTTGGCATTTAAAAAGGTTCGGAAGTCAGTTTTTTTGGGTGGTTTGGTATTACACAATTGAAATAAAGTCTATGTTTTTTTAAAAACATAAAAGCAAATATGCATTTTATATCATGACTTACAGATTTTGACACTGAGTTGGGCTGATATTTTAGTTTACAAATGCAGTAGATAAGGCTTGAGATTATTTTAAGAAAGTAATAGTAAGGAAGTATGCTTAATAGAGAATATTTAAAACTCGTTGTCCTACATCAAAACTTGCATGATAGTTATGTTTCTCTGTACATGATAAATATTTTAGTGGTACTATTGTTATAGCATATATAATGAGACTCTCTCCCCCCCCCCCATCACCAAACAGAATGGCCTTACTTCAATAAAATCATTTCAATAATACATTTTGAGGTGTTTAGTGCTGTTGTGTGTTATTATTGAGACACTCTGTGCTGGTATCTGCATTTAAATGCTAAAGCTATTTCAGCAGAATAGCTCAATTTGTCCACGTTTACATCGTGCATAACGTCGTAGGTGTGTGTGTGTCTCAGTTCATGTATGCAAATGATTCCTCAATATCCCAGAACCTTTATAGGTTATATACAGTGGTGTGAAAAACTATTTGCCACCTTCCTCATTTCTTATTCTTTTGCATGTTTGTCAGACAAAATGTTTCTGATCATCAAAGTAATTTAACTATTAGTCAAAGATAACACAAGTAAACACAAAATGCAGTTTTCAAATGATAGTTTTTATTATTTAGGGAGGGGGAAAAAAACGCAGGCGAAGATAACCAGCCCCCGACTCCGGCATTAGAGCCCTTACAGCGGGGCGAGTGGGTGACGACTCGGCGGCATAGTCGTTTAGCCAAAGCTAAGGCTAGCCCACCGGAGCACACCTCTTCTGCGCTTCACGTGTCCAACAGGTTTGCTCTCCTCAGTGATGAACCCGCTGAGAAACCTGAAAGAGCTCTGGTTACAGGAGACTCTATACTGAGACATGTGAAATTAGCCAGACCTTTAGGGGCGCCAGCGGCAGTGGTTAGGTGTATCCCGGGAGCCAGAGGACCGGACATAGCAGATAATCTTAGGGCTCTAGGACAGCACAGTATCTCAAAGAAAGTGGTACTTGCTGGAGCTAATGATATACGCCTGTTAGGGCGGGACGGTGTCCATCCCATTTGGGAAGGTGCTGCTCTCATTTCTTGCAGTATAGCTCATAGTCTTAGAAGAGGCCTAGTTAATCGGTGACAATCCAGAGCCCAGGCCAGGGAGCAGACAGACAGGCTAAACCAACCGACTGCTAGCTGCATAGAGTCGTCACTCAGGGTTCACTGTATTGAGACTGTGTCTGTTCCCCGAGTTAAGCAAAAATGTAGAAAGACCCAGAAAGTCTGTTTTCTTAATTTAATTAACATAGATATTACAAACTCAGATCACACTGAATGCGCAGCCGGCACCTCTGATCTGAAGCTAGGACTGTTAAATATTAGAAATCTCGCATCTAAAGCAGTTATAGTTAATGAAATTATCATGGATCAGGAATTTGATATACTCTGTTTAACAGAAATCTGGGTTAAACAGGACGAGTATGTAGCTCTAAATGAAGCTAGTCCTCCTGGATACAGCTACATACACCAGCCTCGGTTAACTGGTAGAGGAGGAGGCGTCGCAGTTATTCACGATGATAATTTAACTATTGTACAAAAACACGGACACAAATTTAATTCATTTGAAGTTCTCTATAGTAACATAACAAGTGTAGCTACAAATATTAAGTCAGCTCAATCGATTCCACTAATTGTCATTTACAGACCTCCAGGGCCGTACTCTGAATTTCTTAGTGAATTTGCAGATTTCCTCTCAAACCTAGTCGTTTCTGTAGACAAGGCGTTAATTGCTGGAGATTTTAATATTCATTTTAAGAATCCAGAAGACCCTCTGAGAACATAATTTATGCCATACTGGACTCAGTAGGAGTAAATCAGTGTGTAGTAGGACCTACTCATAAAGCAGGTCACACTTTAGATTTAATAATATTTTTCAGATTAAGTATAAGAAATTTATTTACAAGTCCATTGTCTGAAGCTATATCAGATCACTATCTTGTCTCAATTCAAGTGTGTCATAGTAATAAAGTACACACAGCGCCGCGCTACTGAACTAAACGTACATTTACATTAACTACCACACAGAGTTTTATCAGTAATCTCCTAGAGTTATTAACTTATACTAAGGCGACTGAATATCTAGAGTCTACGCTCCGTTATACCTTAGATAATGTAGCTCCAGTTAAAAGAAAAATTATTAAAGATAAGAAACTCGCTCCCTGGTATAACGATCATACACGCTCTTTAAAACAGACCGCTCGGAAATTAGAACGTAAATGGCGTCAAACTAAATTGTTAGTATTTCAAATAGCATGGAAGGAGAGCATCCTGAACTATAGAAAAGCTCTTAGTGTAGCTAGATCAACATATCTCTCCACTCTTATAGAAAATAACAAAAATAATCAGAGATTTTTATTTAATGCTGTAGCCAAATTAATCAGAAATAAGACCACTGCAGAAATCTCCACAACAACATCATGCAATAGTGAGGACTTCATGAACTTTTTTAATAATAAAATTGTAAATATTAGGCATAAAATTGAGGCTTTGAAACCGAACAATGTAAGTTATGCAGATGTTAATCTAGCCATGTCAGATCGGAACTTAAAATACTTTACTCCCCTTGAAGAGAATGAACTAATTTCACTCATCTCTTCTTCAAATTCATCAACCTGTATATTAGATCCTGTACCGACACATTTTCTTAAACAGATAGTACCAGCAATAACAGAACCCCTGTTGAGAATAATTAATTCTTCACTCAAGTTCAAGTTCAAGTAGGCTTTATTGTCACTTCAACCATATACAGTTAGTACACAGTGAAACGAAACAACGTTCCTCCAGGACCAAGGTGCTACATGCAACATAAACTTTCAACATAAATTAACAGAGAAGCTAAACTAGCTAGCTAGGAGGCCTAGTTAGCTGGCTAGCAGAGACAAGACAGATATTCCTAACATAAATTACAACATAAATTAACAAAAAAAAAAAAAAAAAAAAACTAACTAAAAAGACTAACTAACTAAAAAAGACTATCTACAGGTTTTTTTTGTTTTGTTTTTTTTTTCCCAGACAACAGACAACAACATAAAGTGCACGTGCAAATGTGCAAAACGAGCAACAACAAAGTGACAGTGCGACAACAACGACATATCAGAACATAAAAATATGGTGTTGAGGTAGTAAAAACATAGCAGCAAGAATTGGTATTTGTGCAAAAAGTAATGAATATTGTGCAGAAGAGATAAACAGTGAGGCATTTACAGATGTGTGTACGATAGTTTGTGTGGGTCAGTGTGTCTGCGCTTGTGTTGATTTGTCAGTCCAGTCACAGTGTTTTGATGTATTGATGTAGTTGAGTTGTAGTAGTTAAGCTGAGTGATAATGTTTGTGTGTGTGTGTGTGTGTGTGTGTGTGTGTGTGTGTGTGTGTGTGTGTGTGTGTGTGTGTGTTTATCAGTTCAGTCCCTTTTTGTTGAGGAGACGGATGGCTTGTGGAAAAAAGCTGTTGCACAGTCTGGATGTGTGTGCCCGAATGCTTCGGTACCTTTTTCCAGATGGCAGGAGTGTGAAGTGTGTGTAAGAGGGGTGTGTCTGATCGGCCACAATGCTGTTGGCTTTGCGGATGCAGCGTGTGGTGTAGATGTCTTCAATGGAGGGAAGAGAGACCCCAATGATCTTCTCCGCTGTCCTTACTATCCGCTGTAGGGTTTTGCGGTCCGATATGGCACAATTCTCAAACCAGACAGTGATGCAGCTGCTCAGGATGCTCTCGATAGTCCCTCTATAGAAGGTGATCAGGATCGGTGGTGGAAGCTGGGCCTTTCTCAGTCTTCTCAGAAAGAAGAGACGCTGTTGGGCTTTCTTGTGTAGGGAGCTGGTGTTGAGGGACCAGTTGAGGTCCTTCTCCAGGTGGACACCCAGGAATTTAGTGTTTTCGACAATCTCCACAGAGGAGCCGTTGATGCTCAGCGGAGAATGGTCGCCTCGTGTCCTCCTGAAGTCAACAACCATCTCTTTTGTCTTGTCAACATTCAGAGACAGGTTGTTGTTGTTGCACCAGTCCGTCAGCCTCTGCACTTCCTCTCTGTACGCTGACTCGTCGTTCTTGCTAATAAGACCCACCACGGTCGTGTCATCAGCATTGGTTATGTTCCAAAATCTTTTAAATTAGCAGTTATCAAACCAATAATTAAGAAACCTGACCTCGACCCCTGTCAGCTGTCCAATTACAGGCCAATATCAAACCTCCCCATAATCTCTAAGATTCTGGAAAAGATAGTAGCGGAGCAGCTATGCTCATGTCTACAAAGAAATGGCATACATGAACTGTATCAGTCAGGATTTAGGCCTCATCACAGCACAGAGACAGCACTCGTTAAAGTAGTAAATGACCTCCTATTGGCCTCTGATCAGGGTTGTGTAACTATGCTTGTATTACTCGTATTACTAGCTTTTGACACCATTGATCACGCTATTCTTCTTCACAGATTAAAAAATGTAGTAGGAATTAAGGGTACAGCCCTCTCCTGTCCGATCTGTATCAGTATGTAGACTTAAATTATGATTATTCTGAATGTTCCCTAGTGGAGTTTGGTGTTCCACAGGGGTCAGTTTTAGGCTCATTGCTTTTTTTTCCTTTACATGCTTCCTCTGGGCAACATAATCCTTAAGCATGGTATTAGTTTTCACTGTTATGTGTGCAGGACATAAGAAATTGGATGTTATTTAACTTCCTTCTGCTTAATCCAGATAAGACAGAAGTTCTAGTCATAGGACCGCATACAGCTAGAAGTAAGATTCTAGATCACTCTGTAACTTTAGCTGGCCTTTCTGTTCTATCGAATGCAACAGTAAAAGACCTTGGTGTGATTATAGATTCCAGTCTTTCATTTGAAGCTCATGTAGATAATATTACCAGGATAGCATTCTTTCACCTCAGAAATATTGCCAAGATAAGAAATATATTGTCGCTAAACGATGCACAAAAACTAGTTCATGCTTTTATCACCTCTAGGTGGGACTATTGTAATGCCTTACTGTCTGGTTGTCCAACTAGGTGCATAAACAAGCTTCAGCAATCCAGAATGCAAATCAAATTCAAAATCAAATTCAAATCAAATTTTAATCCAATTGAAATTTTATATGTCACGTACACAGCCACACACAGTACGATATGCAGTGAAATGCTTTTTCGACTACCAGTGACCTTAAAATAAAAGCTTAAACATAAGAAATAAATATGAATAAAAGGTAACACGGTAGATAATAAAGTTAACTGGAAAATATACTGTACAAGTAAAAATAAAGATATATTGCAGTAAAAGAAGTATTGCAGAAAAATGAAATTAACTAGTAAAATATACTGTGCTAAGTAACATAAAATAAATATATACTGTACAAATAAAAATAAAATATATATAATAAATAGAAAATAGAAATTTGTCCATATAAGTAATGTCAAAATGGCTGAGGTGTGCAAATATGCATAAAGTGACTTCTTAAAGTGTCTTATTATAAAAGTGATTTGTGCAGTGGTCCATAATAAAAGTATTGGCGCTTTTCCACTGCGTGGCACGACTCGGCTCGGCACGGCTCGGCACGACACCGCACGGCTCAGTTCGACTCAGTTTGCGTTTCCACTGCAGTTTAGTACCGCTTTAGAGTGGCCGTGATTATTCACGTGTCGTCATAGTTGCGCCGCCTCTACTGCCGTGACATCATCTAAACGCGCCACAACAAACACACAACAATGGAGCATATGGACGGAATGGTGTTCTTCATTCTCGGCATGTGGATGTTTTTAACAGCAAGACGAAGGAGTTTGTTTCAAAAGAGGCTGATGGCAGCCAAAGAAAACACATAAAAAAGACAAGAGAGTTTGGGAACTTTTACAACAACACGAAGACACCGACAACTTGTTATCTCGACGACGCACAAGGGTAAGCATCTAAAAAAAAGCTCATCACTAGCTAACTTTTATCACTGTTGCTAAGCATATAATAAACTTAACTGCCAGTGTTACATTAAAATGCAGATTCTGTATATTACAGGTCGTGCTTCAGAGTGGTGGGATGTGATTGTTCCCAGTTTTACAAACACTCAGTAGCTGGAGATCTTTAGAATGTCTGAAGAAACATTCATCCACTTATGCAACAAACTGCGTCCAGCGATGGAGTGACGGGACACAAACCTCCGTGTGTGTGTACCTTTAAAGAAAGCTGTAAGCATAACAACTGTGTCGGTGTGTTCAGGAGTTCTGTGCAGCAGCAGAAACCCTGTTGGTCCCAGAGCCAATTCGTTAACCAGCACGCGTAGTTGTTAAAAATGCCTTCGGTCGATTAAAAGGAAGATGGCGATGCATTATGAAAAATGACTGTGCTGTCAACCTTGTGAAGTCCATGGTGTTGACATGTTGTGCTCTACATAACCTTTGTGAGAGTCATGGTGAGATCAAACCCCAGCAGCAGAGACTGTGGTGGCAGTGCCACAGGCTGTAGAGGAGGAGGGCAGGGATGTCCGTGCAGGTCTGATGCGTTACTTGAGTAGCTAACTATTCACGTAGCATGTTCTGTAAAGTGTATTATCAATAAATTTCAAAAAAAAAAAAAAAAAAAAACACACAAAAACAAACACCTATGGCATTAGTCAGCAAGAGAGTTCTATTCCCGTCGGCCACTCATTGCCTGGACAAGCATCCCCATAACATTGAGGAATGCTTGATTGAAAGCTGCCGTCTGAGAGTGTTCCTCTGCCCTCAAGGCCGCTTCCTGCTCCCTCGCTTGTTTGGCCTCTTCCAGTGTCATCTGCAAGTGGCGCTCCCTCTGGGCACGGTTCAGCTCCTGCTGCTCAATGTCTGCCACCTGCATCTCTCTTAATGCAGCAATATGTTCCTGATGGTGCAGGCTCCGTTTCCTCTTGCCTGGACCAAAGCGTAGAAAATTGGAGTGAAAATGAGAGAAATTATTTTTGAAATTCATTTGATTTTACTCAATTACATTTACAGTATCTATGGTATTGTATAGTATTATTATTTATGGTATTAAACTATTCATGGTAAGCAACAGTAATTCATGAGACACGGTATATAAGGATATATATCCTATATTGTGATATCCTATTTGTACATAATATGATATATGAAGTATCAAATGTGTATTGTACCTGTTAACACACGCTGCGGTGTCGCCGTGCAGCTGGAGGCCGATGGTGTTGGCGGGCGTGGTGGAGACGCTGCTAGCACCGCTTGGGAAGAGGAGTCGTCGTCCTTGCATGTAGAAAGTACAAGTGAATCGATCGTGGACAATGAGTCTGAAACGCAAAGTTTGTCTAATCAGTTGGGAATACACAAATTACTGCAACACAACAAAAAAAACATGAACATCATGAACAATAGCACTACCACTGATACATGTTAGCTACTAGGAGTTCGTGCTTCATTAAGGCCATGATTTTACAGTCAAATTGCGATATAAAATAAGCATCGACGGTCAATAAAACCAGAAAAGTTAGGATTTCAAGCGTTATAAAAACACAACGTACCATCCTCGATCGTGTTCTCCAACAACAATGGCATGGCCGAGTCCAGGGCACCCTCCCTTCCATTGCTCGTTGGTCTGCCTCCGTAGATTGCGTCCATTTGGGCGAACCACTTCCTCGACCGCCTGTTTGAACCACTCCGGCTGTTGTGGTCCTTTATACTTCTGTAGTCGTTCTTCATTTTTTTTTTACTTTTTTAACTTGTCCCTACAATGTTTGTAAGTCCGATGGTAGCCGTGTGCGGCCAAGAGCTTAGCGACCTCCTGAAAAACTTTTTCATTCCGCGTCGCCCCATCAAGCTCTCGCTGGATCCGCTACCAATGAGAGGAACGTCTGTACTTCCTCAATAGACCATGAAACAGCCATTTTTTTTGTTAATACAGTACAAAAAGGTGCGTCCAATCCTTCGTTGGCTCTGCTAATAATACTCGCGGGTCTGTTGTGTCTCGTGTCACAAGTTCAGTGACGCAGTAATGACGATTTTTTCCGGCCAATCAGTGACCAGCAGAGTTTACACATCACGTTTTGGTAACGGTTCGGCGCGCTTGGAACCTCGGCTGAGGTGGTACTAAAAAAAGGACCAGGTACCAGGTACTGTTCCCAGTGGAAAACCCCCCAAAAGTGAGCTGAACTGAACCATGCCGTGCCGTACTATGCAGTGGAAAAGCGCCATATAAGTATATAGTGCGAAAAGTGTGCATGAATGTGTCCATAGTGTCCATGAATGCCCAGTCAGTGTTGGATGTAAAAGAGATAATATTAGTCCTGTATTGTGTTGTGGTTGAGAAACCTTATGGCCTGCGGGAAGAAGCTCCTCCTCAATCTCTCTGTATTGGTCTTCAGGGAGCGGAATCGCTTCCCAGACCGCAACAGAAAGAACAGTCCATTGTTGGGATGGCTGAGGTCCTTCACCATCTTCCTGGCCTTAGTCCAGCACCGTTTGCTGTAGATCGAGTTGCAGGTCAGGGATGCAGATGATTCGTTCAGCTCAACGCACCACTCTCTGCAGCAGCGAGAGTCCTCACTAGAACCAAAAGATACGAGCACATCACACCTATCTTATCTTCACTTCATGGTCTCGCACCGCAGTATCTGAGCGAACTGCTAGTGTCTTACGATCCGCTACGCCTACTTTGATAAAAGGATGCAGGCTGCTTATCAGTACCGCGTATTATGAAACCTAAAGCAAGGGGCGGAGCTTTTTCTTACAAAGCCCCGAAATTATGGAATAGTCTTCCAATAAGTGTTCGGGACTCAGACACAGTCTCAGTGTTTAAGTCCAGGCTAAAAACCTATTTATTTAATCAGGCATTTTTATAAATAGATTAGCCTTAGGTAAAGGAGCAGATCTGGGGGACTCATGGACGTAGAGTATTATGGTGAACTGGTATGTTTGGATGCTGTCCTCCCCACTCTCATTGATCACTCAGGTTTGTTGACGGTGAGGTGATTGGTTGCTTTACATCTCAGGAAGCCCTCATGTCTGTGTTTCCTTCTGGCTCTCCCTTTTAGTTATGATGTCATAGTTAGTCCTGCCAGAGTCTCTGCTTGCACTCTACAGTAAAAATAGAGTAAATATAGATGTACATTAACATTATATGACTGTGACCAGACCTAACTGTTATCTCTTCTCTTCTGCTCTCTCTCCTGCTCTTTCTCTTCCCTCTCTCCCCCTCTCTCTCTGTCGAGCTACACATGTTGTTCCTGGAGATGGTTGTTGGGGATCTCGTCACATGGATTCCCTGTGTGTCTCTTTGGGATGCGTCTCGTGTCTGGGGATGGTTCTTTCTACCTAGAAGACGGTTCTGGCCTTGACTGGTGTTGGCTGTTGGATGTAGCTGTTTCTCTAAGGACTTGACTCTTCAATAGTTCAGGACTGGAACTTTATACAAGTCTACCTGTGTTTTCAATAACTAACTGGACTCCATATTAACATCAATTAACATCAACTGTTATGCTGAACTGCCTGCCAACTAACACACAGTATAAATGCAGATCAATTCCTGCTTTCTGTTTCACCATGGATCAATTTGAGTCCATCAGAATACTTAAAAAGGTCATGTTGCCTTACTGTATGCCGAACAGGGAATGCCCTTGAAATGGGTGTTTCAACAAGACAACGACCACAGACACACCAGTAAGCGATCAGCATCTTGGTTCCAGACCAACAAGATTGACGTTATGGAGTGGTAGCCCAATCCCCAGCCCCTTATCCAATAGAAAAGTTGTGGCCTGACAAAGGTTTTTGAGGCAAAACCAAGAACTGTAAGAGGAATTGTGGCGTGTAGCACAATTGTCACAGATGTAAAGCAGTTCTCAGAAAGCAGGTTATACAACTAAATATTAGTTCAGAGATGCACAAAAAGATTAAACTTTAAGCAATTTTGTTTAAACTTTTTTCTACAGTACACACTGCTATTATTTTGAACACAACTGTATATATATATATATATATATATATATATATATATATATATATATATATATATATATACAGTTGTGTTTAAAATAATAGCAGTATAATGTGCGCGTATAAATAACTGACAGTCATCAATAATGATGACCTACTGTTATAACATGGCTGGACTGGCCATAGGGCATACAGGGCATTTGCCCGGTGGGCCGATGGTGATTTTCGGATGGATTCGGGGCTGGACCAATTACAGCCGAGGAGGTCAGATGCACCCTCCCCCTTGTAACGGCTCAGCAATCACATATCATTGCTGAACAAAAATGGAGAACAAAAAACGCAAAGGAGTAGGAGGAGCCGAAAAAATTAGGGCCAAAAAGAAACTAGCCCTTCAGGCAGATGCTGCCAAATGTGCTAAAATATTACAGTTGTTTGGTGGCTATAGTGGAGCTTCCACTTCAGTAAAATTAGAAAGTGATGGAGGCCAGCAGCCGCAGGTTGAAGAGTGAAAGGGGAGGCAGGAGGAGGAGAGACCCGAGGAGTAAAACCAAGTAAAACCATAAAAAAAACTTATAAACCAAGTAGGTGTAGCTTATTTTCGTTGTGCTTGCTAACGTTTTACAGTAAGTTACAATAACTCCTACTGTGTACTAGTTAGCATGATGACAGAGTTTCTATGCTGGTGCTATGATGTTACTGAGAGTGAATTATTGATAAGGTTAGTTAGTATGGGTTGCCAAACGTAAAAAACGTAATCGTCCCGAATTCAGAGAAAATATTACGTGTTACGTATTGAGGTGAAAAGGAACGCGATTTGTCCTGTATTTCAGCTAGAATAAAAAAATAAATTAAAAAACACACAAAGCTGGAGTTATCCTGTGTCTTTACGCTGCGCAGCTGCCTCGGCTTCTCTCATTCTCTCCCCCTCCTTCTCCTGTTGATCAACTGATCGGTTTATCAGCTGTTTGCTAGAGCCACATAAAAGCTGCTAGTCATGATCGGTTTGGATATGTGAGAGAGAAACATAAAGGTAAAACCAGGAGATGTCCTTATTCAATCATCAGAGTTGAACAGGTGATGGAGAAACAAGTTTATCTTTTAGGTGACATGAATGAGTTGAAGGGAAGTTATGAACTGTTTCTGACAGACAAATAACACCAGGATCCTTTTCTACATAGCTGACAGCTGGTAACTGTGCAGGGGCGGGTCTAGCAAAGTTTTGCCAGGGGGCCAGGTAGGGCATTAACAAGGAAAGGGGGTCACAAAGAAATACTTTTCTTTCTTATTCTCATTTTAAATGTCTAGCTTTTAAATAATTATCTGAATCTTACAACCAAAGTGGTCATTTGATGTTAAATGTATAGAAATCCATTATCGTTTATAGTAAATATTAAGTCTAAAAATATTAAGTCTAAAAATATTAAGTCTCTGTAAGCCCAGTAAGCTTACCATCTGTGCAGTCTGAAATTATGTCGAAGAAAGATGTTGAATCTATTTAATTATTGTAGAAAAATAATTTATTTCTGTGCATTTGTGTTAGGATTTAGCTGGTTGTGGCAGCCCAGGTCTCTGGATGACACTCCAGCGATCGTGATCCCTGTGTTTTGTTGTGTTGTCAGTTCTTGTGCCATGTACTGTGTGTAAAATGTCATCAAAAATTCAATTAAGTGTTATTCTTTCTCAACTTTCTTTCTCTGTCTCCTTTCACTTTTTAAAGGTTGCCATGTTTAAAAAATATTTTGTGCTGCCATGCTGTTTGTTGATGTGGTAAATAAATAGTTTATGAAAATATCACTAAATCTCTAATTTATTAATTTTAATACTCATTATAGATCATGTCTCACCTTTAGTCTTCTCTGTCTTAATTTCAGGTTTCCACCATGTGTTGTAGATAGTTCAGGAGGTTAACTCGACCAAGCTGTCTTTTGTTTTCCGCTAAGTACTGTTTAGAATACCAGAATAGGGAGGATGGTGTAGGTTTAAGTTAGATTGATACATATATACCAACAGGACAGTGTACATCGCTGTCAGAACAGCGGGTGTTTTCATTCAAAGGCTTTATGGCTTTGCCAATAATACCTAGTGGGCCGGTCTCTAGTCAAAATGCCCGGGCCGATTTTTTGTCCCAGTCCAGCCCTGTGTTATAATAATAACAAAGATTACTTACTATTATAGGTTTCCAATGTGTGAATTTAAGCTTTTGTTTTCAACGCATCCTATATCCTATCAGTCACTTGTGCCCGGGACCACAAAAGTTATTTTGTGCCATATATATACTCAGCAAAAAAAGAAACGTCCTCTTTTCAGGACTGTGTATTTCAACAATAATGTTGTAAAAAACCAAATACTTTACAGATCTTCATTGTAAAGGGTTTAAACAATGTTTTCCATGCATGTTCAATTAACCATAATCAATTAATTAACATGCACCTGTGGAATGGTCGTTAAGACCTTAACAGCTTACAGAAAGTAGGCATTTAAGGTCACAGTTCTAAAAACGCAGGACACTAAAGAGACTTGTCTACCGACTGTGAAAAACACCCAAAGAAAGATGCCCAGGGTCCCTGCTCATCTGCGTGAACGTGCATTAGGCATGCTGCAGGGAGGCATGAGGACCGCTGGTGTGGCTAGGGGATAAATCGCCACGTCTGCACCGTGAGACGCCTAAGACGGCGCTACGGGGAGACAGGAAGGACGGCCGATCATCCTCGCAGTGGAAGACCACGTGTAACGACACCCGCACAGATTGGGTACATCCGAATATCACACCTGCGTGACAGGTATAGGATGGCCACAACAACTGCCCGAGTCACACCAGGAACACACAATCCCTCCATCAGTGCTCAGACTGTCCGCAATAGGCAGTCCATGAGGAGGAGATGCACTGCAGTACTTCAAGCAGCTGGTGGCCACCAGATACTGACTGGTACTTTTGATTTTGAGCCTTATGGTGTTGACTCTTTTAGTGTTCGTACAAATATTTACACATTAAGTTTACTACTGTAAAAACAGTTAAAAGTTAGAGGATGTTTCTTTTTTGCGGAATATATATATATATATACACACAAAATCTTTCAAAAAAGTGATTTTGGTAAACATCTTACTGAAGTATTCTGTGATAAGCAGTACAATAGGCTTCATCTTATCATATAATCAAAATCTTTTTTCCCCCTTAAAAATGTGGGGTATGAGCTCCAGTAAATAAGGTCTGCAGGACGTACACAACGAATGCAAGCTCAAAATTGTAAAGTTTACAAGAGCTGAAAAAAAGGTCTGATGAAACATTATAAATATGTATTATAGTGGATTCATAATGGAACCAAACAACCCCAGTCACTTTACATGAGTGAGAGTCAACAGGAGAGTTAAATATTTATATAATAAGTTTATTTATTCCACTGTGTTTTTTCCCTAGTCTTCATGTTGTATTAAATTAAATTCCTTTGATCGTCCGAGATTCATGGTTTTATTTGTTGTAAGAAAAAGTAACAGCTACGAGTAGAGCAGAGTTGTAAAGCTGCTATGTGCTAGTTTTGAACAGCTCTGTACGGCTAGAAACTACTTTGATCTAGAACAATACAGCTTAAAAATTCTATTGGATTTACAAGTGGCTCCTAGAAAACGACTTCGAAATACACAATCCTACACTGCAGGAAATCACTCTTTGACGGACAACATGGGTGGCTCTTAAAAGAACCGTTGTGTTGATGAAGGCGGCGGTGACGCGCTTTACTTGGAGCTGGTGTATTTAGTCACGGCCTTGGTGCCCTCGGACACGGCGTGCTTGGCCAACTCACCGGGCAGCAACAGGCGCACGGCGGTCTGGATCTCCCGGGAAGTGATGGTGGAGCGTTTGTTGTAGTGAGCCAGACGAGAGGACTCACCCGCAATACGCTCGAAGATGTCGTTAACGAACGAATTCATAATTCCCATCGCCTTGGACGAAATGCCGGTGTCGGGGTGAACCTGCTTCAGGACTTTGTAGACGTAGATAGCGTAGCTCTCCTTCCTGGACTTTCTGCGCTTCTTGCCTCCTTTGCCGGCGGTCTTGGTCACGGCTTTCTTCGAGCCCTTCTTGGGAGCGGTCTTGGCTGGCTCAGGCATGGTGCTGTTACTTCTGGATGAAACTGAAAGAAGAATGAAAAGCGCCGTCTCGAGGCCCCTCTATGTACAGGTCACATTGTAATTAAGCACAAGCCAAGAACGGATTTTGATTGGTCTATATCCAAAACCTCAACACGTGAGGGACCTCCTACCACCTCAGTCTTTTCCTGTTACTCCTCCCCCTCCGCTTCGCTTTGTGTCCCTTCCCGCCGTTTTAGAGTCGGGGGTTAATTTATTTTTACAATAATTTCATACAGAAATTAAGTAGATCACGCGTTCAACACTTAGAAAAGACCATGTAAATATAATTCGTAAATGAACGCTATCTTTTAAAAGTCCACATTAAAAAGTAATGTGTACCACATACACTTTAAATACTTTGTTCATTTGATTTTTGGTGTTTTATATAAACATCATACAGCTTTTAAACGGTGTTTACTAGATTGTAAATACTTCACTTTTACACACATACAGAAATAAAAACTCTTTTGCTGGAGATGTGGGTGGCTCTTAAAAGAGCCGTTGTGTTCGTGTCGTTAGCCGTTAGTGTTTAACCGCCGAAGCCGTACAGGGTGCGTCCCTGGCGTTTCAGAGCGTACACCACATCCATGGCGGTGACGGTCTTTCTCTTAGCATGCTCGGTGTAGGTGACGGCGTCGCGGATGACGTTCTCCAGAAACACCTTGAGTACACCACGAGTCTCCTCGTAGATCAGACCGGAAATACGTTTCACTCCACCACGGCGCGCCAGACGGCGAATAGCGGGCTTGGTGATTCCCTGGATGTTATCGCGGAGAACCTTACGATGACGCTTAGCGCCTCCCTTCCCGAGTCCTTTCCCGCCTTTTCCTCTTCCTGACATCGTGCTATTTCCGCAAAGTTAAACAACAGACTAGTACTTAGAATTCAACGATGACGTATTTATTCGCCTCCAGAGGACCTACTTGAGACCAGGCAAGGAGGCGGGACTAAGACCAACGGTCGTGTAATATGATGTTTTTTCCTTTAAATAATAGTTGGAGGAGAAGTACTTTTTTTTCTTAAAGATATATAAAATGCGTGATTACATTTTATACCAAATAAATCATACATCCAAACAGCAAATAAGCATCCGCGAGACCTGATAGAAATATAAATTTTAATGTAACGTAATGTAAGTATTAGTAGTACTTTGTATAATTTTGCATATACGGCATAAATGTTGAAACATTTTTACATATCAGTGTAATTAACAGTGTAAAAATGAAGCATTTGTAACCATGTATATGTGTCGTGTAATGTGTAAAACCTTTCTTAAATGAAGTTTGATTAAAACCGCAAGAGCGCACAAACACACACATTCACACAATACGGGCAATTTGGTAACGATTTTGGTATGAAACGCTCGTACCAAGAGGAAACCCGACAAGCACAGGGGGTTTATTCAAACTCCCCGCACACAGATCAGTATTCCAGGGGGGTTTCCAGAAAGCAGGTTATGTGACAGACCCGGGTAAGTTTAGGAGTAAGTTAGTGGATAACCTCAACTTCCGGTTCCAAAAACGTGGGTAACTTTCTGGGTATGTATGTAACCATAGCAACTGACTCTCTGAAGATGACCTGCTCGGTAGGAGGTTATGTTCCAGGGTCAGGTTGTTTCAGAAGGTTATTGAGCATAGCGGCCCTTTTGATGATGATCCTGTGGACGTGGAGGCACAAATTATACAAGGTTTTTTCGCTGGGAGAGAGTTATAACTCCGCGTATTGATGTCTTTTTATTTCCTAATGATTATTTAAAAGAGCGTTATTGGTTTTCAACGGAATTGTTAATTTACTTAACACATCTCTTGAAACCGCATATTGTAAATGTCACAAACGGCGGGTCTGGGCTTAGAAAACGTTCTGTACAAAGCACTTCGTTTTTTTTCATCAGGGCATTTTTTTGTACAATGTGGGGCGTGTGGTGTAGAGCATGTGGGAAAGGCAACTGTATGTCTGGCACTTAAACACTTCTTACACACACATGTGTACAGTTCCCTGGCCATAAACCTCTGTGTGTTATTGGAGGAATTCCACAGAGTGCCAGGTTTGTCCTTTATAGTAAAATCGATGACACATATTTAATACGTAGTCAAACTATTTATATCTACTGTATACATGTATTCATCCTGCACACACACACACACACACACACACACACACACACACTTAATCCTTCCATATATGACTTTATATTTCAGGATTTCTAAATGTAATTGGGTGCATTGATGTCAAACACATTCCTATTAAAGCTTCTTCAATAAATGAGGGAGACGATGTTAATAGGAAATTTATTCATAGTATCAATGTTCAGGTAACAACTTAATTTTGTGTCCTTAATTTTTTGCCTTGTTAAAATCATTAAACTCATTACTTTTTTAATATGTGAGGCAACTCACATCATTACTAATGTTGATGCAAAATGGCCAGGATCTGTACATGATGCCAGAATTCTCCACAAGTCATCATTATGTCAGACATTTCAGCAGGGTTTTGCTCTATACAATGTTTTTTTTTTATTTTTTACTATATTAGTATTGTACACTTGAATCATTACTGGACAGTGCAATGTTTACTTGCTGGGGGACAGAGGACACCCTTGTCTGCCCTATTTAATGACCCCCTACCCTGAACCTGATCCTGGACCACAGACACTCTTTAACCTGGCTCACAGCCGAACACGGGCCGAGGTGGAGATGACCATAGGGATCCTCAAGTCTAGGTTTCAGTGTCTGCGTGGGCTCCGGGTCAGTCCAGAGAGGGCATGAGACATCATAGTGGCTTGTGTTGTGCTTCACCACATTGCCATTATAAGAGGAGAGAGACACCTTCCTTGTATTGAAGAAGAGGCCCAGAGGAACCTCTACAGATTTGTGCACACAACATGGAAGTGATGGAAGACAGGATTTGTCAAAATAACTTTTATTAAATAGTTTGCACTGGTCTGCTGCTCAGTTCATTTCTTTATTTCCTGAAAAACAATGATAGTAAAATGAAATAAAAGTTGTTTTTTTAATGACATTGCTTTATATACACAACACTTTTAACATGCAACAGATTAATATACGCACAAGTTCTCACCTTAAGGCGACGCTCCAGTAATTCAGTTTCTAGTGTTGCTTTTTTAATGGATAGCCTTTTCTCTCCCATTTAAGGTCCATCTCCATGTCACTTTCTCTTATTTGTTTTTGAAGATGGACCTTATACAGATCCTTTACTGGCAACTAGGAAGGAAACTAGGATTTATTATTAAAAATAATTAAATAATTGAGATTCTGTCAGACAATATAATTAAAATATGGACAACTGCACACAAATTCTTACATTGATTAGATCATGCATTGAGGTTGAAGGACCTTCATCCGTGGGTAAATCCCCAGGTATGTACTGTGAAAGAACAATGACAGTTTGTTACTCTAATGTGAAAAGGGGGCGCTGCATTATAATACTATGCATCCGACCTCAGTGGATCTACCAGCATTGTCCACTTCTGTCACAGCACATGTGGTCTCTACATCTTCATCCTTCAGTGAAAATATGCAAGTATACGTTATCTGGCAAAAAATAAAATAAAAGCAACTAAAGGTACCTGACAACAAAACACTTACAACTGTGAAAGACTGTTCTTTCTGTAAGGTCCAATAATACAATCCCTCTATTAGTATCTTCTTCTTCTTCTTTGTCTTTCGGCTGTTCCCTTTCAGGGGTCGCCACAGCGAATCATTTGCCTCCATCTAACCCTATCCTCTGCATCCTCTTCTCTCACACCAACTAACTTCATGTCCTCTCTCACTGCATCCATAAATCTCCTCTTTGGTCTTCCTCTAGACCTCCTGCCTGGCAGTTCCAAACTCAGCATCCTTCTACCGATATACTCACAATCTCTCCTCTGAACATGTCCAAACCACCTCAATCTGGCCTCTCTGACTTTAACTCCAAAACATCTAACGTGGGTTGTCCCTCTGATAAACTCATTCTTAATTCTATCCATCCTTGTCACTCCCAAAGAGAACCTCAACATCTTCAGCTCTGCTACCTCCAACTCTGCCTCCTGTCTTTTCTTCAGTTCCACTGTCTCTAAGCCGTAGAGCATTGCTGGTCTCACCACTGTCCTGTACACCTTTCCTTTCATTCTCGCTGATACTCTTTTATCGCACAACACACCTGACACTTTTCTCCACCCATTCCAACCTGCTTGTACCCGCCTCTTCACCTCCTTTCCACACTCTCCGTTGCTCTGGACCGTTGACCCTAAGTACTTAAATCCTGCACCTTCTTCACCTCTGCTCCCTGTAGCCTCACCGATCCTCCTGGGTCCCTCTCATTCACACACATGTATTCCGTCTTGCTGCGGCTAACCTTCATTCCTCTGCTTTCCAGAGCATACCTCCACCTCTCCAAATTTTCCTCCACCTGTTCCATGCTCTCGCTACAGAGCACAATGTCATCTGCAAACATGATAGTCCCTGGAGACTCCTGTCTTACCTCATCTGTCATCCTGTCCATCACCAGAGCAAACAAAAAGGGGCTTAGAGCCGATCCTTGATGCAGACCCACCTCCACCTTGAACTCTTCTGTCACACCTACAGCACATCTTACCACTGTCTTACAGCTCTCATACATGTCCCGCACCACTCTAACATACTTCTCTGCCACTCCAGACTTCCTCATACAATACCACAGCTCCTCTCTTGGCACCCTGTCATACGCTTTCTCTAAATCTAAAAAGACACAATGCAACTCCCTGTTACCTTCTCTGTACTTCTCCGCCAGCATCCTCAAAGCAAATACTGCATCTGATGTACTCTTTCTAGGCATAAAACCATATTGCTGCTCACAAATGCTCACCTCTGCCCTTAACCTAGCTTCCACTACTCTTTCCCACAGCTTCATTGTCTGGCTCATTAGCTTTATACCTCTATAATTGCCACAGCTTTGCACATCTCCCTTGTTCTAAAAAATTGGCACCAATACACTTCTCCTCCATTCCTCTGGAATCCTCTCACTCTCCAAGATCTTGTTAAACAAACTTGTCAAAAACTCTACTGCCACCTCTCCTAAGCACTTCCATACCTCCACAGGTATGTCATCAGGACCAACAGCCTTTCCACTCTTCATCCTCTTCAACGCCCTTCTCACCTCACTTCTACCAATATTTGCTACTTCCTGTTCCACAACAGTCACCTCTTCTACTCTTTGTTCTCTTTCGTTTTCCTCATTCATCAACTCGTTAAAGTACTCCTTCCATCTTCCCATCACCCTCCTGGCATCTGTCAGTACATTTCCATCTCTATCTTTAATCACTCTAACCTGCTGCACATCCTTCCCATCTCTATCTCTCTGCCTTGCCAACCTGTACAGATCCCCTCTCCCTCCTTACTGTCTAGCCTAGCATATAAGTCCTCATGTGCTCTTTGTTTGGCCTTTGCCACCTCTACCTTCACCTTACTCTGCATCTCCCTGTACTCCTGTCTACTCTCTTTAGTCCTCTCAGTGTCCCACTTCTTCTTAGCTAGCCTCTTTCCCTGTATACACTCCTGGACTTCCTCATTCCACCACCAAGTCTCCTTGTCCACTTTCCCCTTACCTGATGATACACCAAGTACCCTCCTACCTGTCTCCCTGATCACCTTGGCTGTAGTTGTCCAGTCAACTGATAGCACCTCCTGACCACCCATAGCCTGTCTCAACTCCTCCCTAAAGACTTCACAACATTCTTCCTTTCTCAGCTTCCACCACTTTGTCCTCTGCTCTGCCTTTGTCCTCTTCGCCTTCCTCACCACCAGGGTTATTTTACACACTACCATTCTGTGTTGTCTAGCTACACTCTCCCCTACTAACACTTTGCAGTCACTGATCTCTTTCAGGTTACAACGTCGACACAAGATGTAGTCGACCTGAGTGCTTCTGCCTCCACTCTTATATGTCACCCTATGTTCCTGCCTCTTCTGGAAGAAAGTATTTACCACTGCCATTTCCATCCTTTTTGCAAAGTCCACCACCATCTGTCCCTCTACATTCCTGTCCTGAAGACCAAACCTGCCCATCACATTTTCATCACCTCTGTTCCCTTCCCCAACATGTCCATTGAAGTCTGCACCAATCACCACTCTTTCACCTCTGGGGATGCTCTGCATCACTTCATCTAACTCACTCCAGAATTTCTCCTTCTCTTCTAACTCACATCCTACCTGTGGGGCATAACCACTAACAACATTCCAACATTAACATCACCCTATCTGATACTCTCTTTACCTCTAGAACATTCCTTACAAACTCCTCTTTCAGAATAACTCCTACTCCATTTCTTTTCCTATCCACACCATGGTAAAACAATTTGAACCCTGATCCTAAGCTTCTAGCCTTGCTACCTTTCCACCTGGTCTCCTGTACACACAGTATATCCACCTTCCTTCTCTGCATCATATCAACTAACTCTCTTCCCTTCCCTGTCATGGTCCCAACATTCAAAGTCCCTACTATCACTCCTAAACTCTTGCCTTTCCTCTTCTCTCTCTGCTTTCGAACACGCCTTCCTCCTCTCCTTCTTCGACCAACAGTAGCCCAATTTCCACCAGCACCCTGTAGGTCAACAGCACCAGTGGCGGTCGTTGTTAACCCGGGCCACGACCGATCCGGTATGGAAATTATATTCTTGGTTCGCATCATTGATTTGGCAAATGTTTTACGTCGGATGCCCTTCCTGACACAACCCTCTGCATTTATCCAGACTTGGGACTGGCACAAGAAGACACTGGATTGCGCGCCCCCCCCCCGTGGTTGCATTACAATCCCTCTATTAGTATCTATAAGAAAATACAACCCATAGAATTCTCAATATTATCAAAGAAAAAAACAATAATGCAGAAAAAACATGTTAAAGTAATACAACTAAGATCCCCCGCCAGTTAGATGGGCTTCAACCTTTTTTCTATTAGCTCCATGACAGAAAGAATATACTAAATCAAGTTAAATAAATAGCTCAGTGATCGTGTAATCAAATATTACCTTTTTGCAGGATGTTTTTGTGTTTGATTTTCACTTGGCTTCTGGCTCCAGAAGGATTACACCTTATTAAATAAGAAACCATAAATTCCTAGCCAGTATACATTGGTGATTAGCATCCAATAATACAATCCCTCTATTAGTATCTATAAGAAAATACAACCCATAGAATTCTCAAGAAAAAAACAATAATGCAGAAAAAACATGACAGAGTAATACAACTAAGATCACAGTAGCCTAAATATTATATGCAGTTAAATACAGTAACCCTGCATAAAAACATAAAGCATGTTTAAAAGCCTTTAAGTGACAGAGATAGTAATTTATTAAGTCGTTTAATGAAAATAAATCATAGTGGTAAACTTACATTTCACCATGTTAGTGTCACTGGTGGCCCTTTATTAAGGGACAGAGCCGCTCCTCAGATGGGGTGAGTGGAGGTGGTGATGTGCCCCCGCCAATTAGACGGGCTTCAACCTTCTTTCTATTATCTACATGACAGAAATAATATACCAAATCATGTTTAATAAATAGTTCAGTGATCGTGTAATTAAATATTACCTTTTTGCAGAACATTTTTGTGTTGGATTTTCACTTGGCTAGGCTTAGGGTTAGGGTTAGGGTTAACCCTAACCGTAGCTTTCATTTAACAGCCAAAAGGATGCGGAAGGGGTGTTTAATTATTTAGCATTATAATAAAAGGGGAGGCGATGTTAAATGTGTCCGTTATTTTTTGCCAAGCCAACTCTCTTTCTTTAGCCGATGCAGCCAGATTGCTTTTTTTTTTCATTATTATTGGCTTGAATTCCTCATATGTGTGCATGTAAAAAATAAACGGGCATAAAAAAAATAAATATTCATAATATACAATTCACATATGTACATATTCACAAATACTTTTAAAGGTTTTAAATTTTAAAATTTTATTTAAAGCTTTATTTTTAGCTTTAAATAATGGTCATATTAGTTATATATGGAGGAGAAGACAAGTGGTTGCTAAAATGTAATTCATTCATTCATTCAAGAGGTTAGTTAAAACTGTTGATTTATTCAGTAATGCAATAAGTGCACAAACCTTGAGTCTTGTGGGAGAATTATGTTTATTGTAAAGAGTAAAAAATCACAGCTCTCCATTTATCCATTCATGCAGCTTAGAGTGAATTATTAATAATTATAAAAGACTGGAGACAGGTGACAGGAGTTAAAATAAAATAACACCAGCATTACATAGCAGCTGGCAAAACTATATATATATATATATATATATATATATATATATATATATATATATATATATATATATATATATACACAAACACTACCGTTCAAAAGTTTGGGGTCACTTGCAAATTCCTTTGTTTTTGTTTAGTGATTTATTTTCTACATTCTACAACAATACTGAGGATTTCAAAACTATAAAATAACACATATGGAATTAGGTAATTACGTAACAACAACAAAAACAACAGTTAGTTGTTATTTTAAAACACAGAGGTCAGCCTTTCTGTAATAGTTCTTGCAAGAACAGTATTGTCATTTTGAAAATCCGTCAAGCACCATAATGAAACTGGCTCTCATGAAGGCCGTCCCAGGAGGGCGAGACCAAAACCTACCTCTGCTACAGATGAGAAGTTCATTTAGAGTTATCAGCCTGAAAAATGACCAATTAACAGCACCTCAGATTAGAGGCGTTATAAAGTCTTTACAGAGCAGAAGTAGCAGAAACATCTCACCATTAACTGTTCAAAGGAGATTAATGCATTGTTTTGGCGCCTTCAGCATTCCTTTACAATGTAGAAAGAAATAAACATCTGGAACCATCATGGAGTTAGAAAGTCACCCCAAACTTTTGAATGGTAGTGTATATATATATATATATATATATATATATATATATATATATATATATATATGTGTGTGTGTGTGTGTGTGTGTGTGTACAGTATGTTTGATCCACTGACGCTGTATGAGGAGCTTAGATTTGACAGGGCCGTCATGACATCTTCTGTAATATGTATGTATAATATTCCATCCAGGGCACCAATAACCACCAGCTCCTGTCTGTAAATGAACTGTAGGTAGTCAGTGTTCAGTGTCTGTCTCTCCAAGACATGAACCAAACCATCATGAAGTCATTATATTGAACTTCCAGTCTCGCATATTATTATGCACATCAATCCCTGCTATCTGTTATCACCCAGATGAGGATGGGTTCCCTGTTGATTCTGGTTCCTCTCAAGGTTTCTTCCTATTACCATCTCAGGGAGTTTTTCCTTGCCACTGTCGCCGTCGTTCTAGGCTTGCTCATCAGGGACAATCATATCATTTTGATTCATACACATTCACATTTCATACAAACTTAATTCTTTTGATTGTGTAAAGCTGCTTTGTGATGATGTAAATCGTTAAAAGCGCTATACAAATAAAATTGAATTGAATTGAATTGAATTAAAGAATGTCCTGCTGGAGAGATCCCTAAGCTGTGAGGAAACGCTGTGAGAAGCATGTAATGAAGGTGAAGTGTGTTATTACGATCGTGTCTTTTGCGTGAATTATTTATGAGACCGATCTGTCTCCATACCATACCACTGCAGCCGTCTCACACACTTATTTCACGCTCCATGTTTCACTCACACTGCTGCTGTCCTACCAATACACCTTACTGCTTATTCACCTTTTATATTATACATTTAGTTTAGTTTATTGTATTCTATGTATTTATAGATTTTATATTGTATATTCATTATTTTAGTGAGTAAATGAGGTTGTTTTGTTTACTGATGGTATTATACACTGTTGTGATTTATTAGTTTAAATAAAATAGACAGAGCTCAGAGGGAACAGTAAAATGTGGGGGAACAAGAGAGTACACTCATCACTTCACCGGAAGTGGACCTGCAAAGTTTCCCATCAGCCATTGCGGCACAATAAAATTAGCAATTCATTTAATATAGAGTTAACTAAATAAAATAAAACAGTTCCTCAGTAAATCTTTACTATTTTATGAGGGCTAGGAAGCTGAGAAAATAAAAACTGCACATTAACCATTTCTTCGTACATCTTGTGTTGTAAAAATAAATCAAATATTTTATTCACGATTTATAAATAAATATTCAACATGTAATTTCCGTAGTGTTCACATTTCCACAGCTCCAGCAGAAACAGGTTCACAGGAAGTGACGTTTGCAGCGATGACGACACAAGCGCGCGGCGTTTCAGGGTTGCTATGACAACACGACATCGCGACATGTCAACTGTCCAATCGTTAGATCGCGCGCATGAGGCGGGGCTCGTCGTTCACCAACCAATCACAATAGGTGTACGTCATACGCAGGATCTACGTAACGACGTCAAACCCGGAAGTGAGTGTGTGTTTTCCTCACCATGCTGCAGTGTGCGTGTTCTCTGATAAAACTCAAGTGTGTGTTTACAGTTAGGGCGCAGTGTGTGTGGAAATGCTCTTCTTTAAATTCACTGTTACTATTAAACATAGCTCTGTTTTTTTTTTTTACCATGCAATTTAAATGACATTTTTATTTGCCACACACACAGCCATACACAGTCTGATATAAAAGAAAAGAAAAATATAAAGAGCATTAAGCTGGAAAACGTACAATATTTACGAGGTTGCTAAACAGGATAGAAGTGCATGAGGTGTTGAGTGTAAACATTATACAGGGTAAATGACAGCTGTGAGCAATGTGTAAACACAAACCAAAAAAAAGTGCAATTTATTACGAAGTATACACCATGATGAGAAATGTGCAACCTGTGAATGTTTACGTTATGTTCAATAAAAACATGAGAACATATAAAGTTTGTGTAGTATTAATTTAAGCAGATTGTGTTTTTGTATTGTTGTTCAGGATGTGAAATCTTGTTTAAGATGTGTTTGTCTAGTTAATTAACAACAAGAGAAGTAAAAGTTTATTTTTACATGTGTGTAGGTCTTGATTCGTGTCTCCCGTGTATTTCCTGGTGGTGTTGTGGAGGTGCCTTGAGAGTGTTTGGCTTTGCAAGGTTGTATACATTATATATTTAAAGAGGAAAAGAAATCACAATCTGTGCAATCTAAATAAAAAATAAATAATGCACAGGTGCTATATATTTGATTAGCTTAAAAAGAACTATAGGAACTGCGATATGTGCACAGGTTCAGTAACTAGACACCTGACATTCCGCACAGACAGAAGGCTGGGCTCAGGATTGAGACCAAACCCCATTCTCACATTACAGTACAAATAATAGTATTGTGCCGATATGACCCCGATCGCACAGATGTGGATCTTTATCAGCACATGATGAACATGTTTTAGAGGCTCAGGAGTTAAAAGCCAAGCACCAGTAAAGCCTTGATGACAAACCTCTCTTAGTGCAGGCATTATTGTTTGTTACATTGACTGGAAATAAAAATGGATCAAGTGTCTTTGTCTGGAAAAACCTTTAAAAGAATGTTGGAATTTTTCCAATCAGAAGCCCATCGCTATCCCACTCATGATGGTGTAAAGGCTTGTTAACCCCAATACCATTTAGTGAGATCTTTAAAAACTCGGTAGCCCTTATAGTTCCTTATATATTCACAACTTCTGCATGTTTGTTCTATAGCAAAAACTGAATGTGTAGCTATGAAGTGTCTTCTCCAGTTGAAGTACTGCTCATACACCTTCGGGTTCTTGTCCAGGAATGTGAGATGTTCTGCCAGTTCCTGGGGAGATTTGAAATCGTCTACATGAATGAATGAATCTGCTGGTATAAACTGCTCATAGTTCTCCCTGGATGTACCGAGAACCACAGGGACCGTGCCAAACATTAGAGGTTTAAACACCTTCTCCGTGAAGTAGTCTTTATGGACAGAGTTTTCAAACCCTAGGTAAAATTTACAGCCTGTTACAGTCTTAATATAATCCTCTTTGTTAATGCGCCTGTTAAAGGCGCTGCCGTAAGCCTCTATTTTGATGTGTTTGCTCAGTTCATTAAAATATTTCACCCTCTCAAAGTTGGGGTTCCAGTTACTGACGATCCAGCAGACTAATTTGTCTTTGGGTGGTATTTCAAAGGTTTTGTCCTTTTCGGGTATTTCTACAATTTTTCCAACAGGCACCCAGACATCCGAATCTCTCCGATAATTTGATGTCAGATTGAACAAGCCATCAAGCCCAGGCAATTTTTGTGCATTACTAGGGGACTCCATGTTCAACCACACCCACTTTTGATGTGGATGGCGTGGCATGTTGTGCAAGTTTGTGAGCTCACCACTGATATCTCTGTGATGAAACATAACACCATGGGCTTCGTCATACTGGCTTCTGTCATCTGTAATTTGACATCCTTTAATCCCAAACTGTGAACTACAGGCGGTTCCATTAAACACAACTCCAAACGGCCATGACCACATTAACATGATGATGTCATTGGCATGATGTTCCTGGTTTTCTTCCATGACAGCTGGTTTGGTCACCAGTGGTTGCTGATTGAGTGGAATATTAAGATTGCTGGTTTGGTTTATGGTCTGGATAAATGTATTTCTCACTATATTGAGGCACTCTTCAGTGGAGACTTGAGCATTAGAGATGATTGGCTTGTAGTACGTGTAGAATACTCCTCCAAAACAGAAGAGCAGAAGGACAGGCAGCAGGAGACAATGAAAAGGTTTGGTTTTCATTTTTTTAGCATTTGGAGAAAAGAGAAATAAAATGCATGAAATTCGGTTTTAACAAAAACTACATTTAAAGTTGGTTTTATCAGTAAACTTCAAGTTTAATCCCCAAATATAGTTTATGTGCTAAGTACACTAATATAAATTTAGTACTAGTATCTGTTTAATTGTACTATTTCAATGCATGTTGCTATACCGTTATACTTTATAAGTATATACTGGTATGCTTTTAAGTATAATTTGGGAGGAATTGTGGTTAACTTTGAGTAGACAATTAGTTCGCGTTTAAGTTTTGTTGTGTTTTTCTCTGACGTATAATATATTTACGTTTTCCATAGAGTGAATAGCTGGAGGATGGGAGGGATTGGGTGTGGTGCCGGGTGTGATTAGAGCTGAGAGGTTAGTGGGTGTCGAGGTATATGAGAATTAGCACATCAACTTCTGCTTCAAACTCGAAAAAAGACATCAGCCAAATACAGGGGACACGTGGATCAACCCTGGAGTGGTCCAACTGGAGCGGTCGATAACCTTAAATAAAAAACCACAAAGAAAGGGACACATCACTACTTCTGATGAAATGTGAACAAATGCAACAACAAATACAGTTTAAATAAACTTGGCACCTATTGGATCATAAACTGTTTAAGCAGACCTGTAATCTAGAGTACGTACAGTATGGATAGGCATTAAATATCATCTAGCTCCTTCAGCCTTGACTCACTCAGTAACCGGCCTCAGGCAGTGGGCCTCTGAGGAAGCTGTACACATGTTCAATATCTTTCTTGTACCTTAGTCTCTGTCTGTGTATCGCTGTCTGCTCTTTTATTTTATTTTCAATACTTAATGTATGTAATTGTTCAAACTGCACCTGGACTACACACATATGCGTGGAAAAGATTTACTTTATTCATCAGTTAAGGCTGAAGGCAAGTTAAACTACCCTAAAAACCTTCAAACCTAAAGAACGAGGCTGCCGTAGGCGTGACATGTTCATTACTGGACCACTTATAAACCACATGCAATGTTTAAAAAAAAAAGTATTCCATTTTTGTCCAAATGTGTCTTTTATTATCTTTATGTCACTCAGTGTTACTGAAACGTCTCTCTTTCATGCATGTCTCTGTCTGAACAACATTTCCTCACTACACCTCTGGAGCTCTCCTACATTTTGGTGGAGTGATTACTATTAAAAAAAATCTTGATTAATTGCTTTTACTCCTACTTGTAAAATCTAAGAATTTTTGCCCAATTAGGATGGATTTCCTACTCTGAGACGCTCAGTAAATACTGTACATACACCTGCTGTATTTCCTTTGTCTTACCTGCTGCTGTGTGCTCAGTAGTGCGTTTTGACCAGACGTGACATATTTTTACAGAGCAAACATTTATATTGTGCAATATTGTGTGTGTGTGTGTGTGTGTGTGTGTGTGTGTGTGTGTAAAATATAAACTTAGAAAAATGCTTTTAAATGAAGATTCTACTTAGACTGTGCTTTTCCCTCTGTGCGACAGTATAATAGTTTAGTTGTGGTAAAAGCAAACATGCTTAAATTTTAAAAACAAACCAACTCACCTGTGTTGTAAATAAACGTTTTATGGCTCGTCCACTGTAACTCCTGAAGAAGAACAATGCAGCGGCACCTGGTTAGTCCTCAGAGTTCATTCTGACAGATTCTTTGACTCTAAACCATCCTAACCTGTTTGATCAGTGTGAGTCACGCCTGCTGTGTGTGTGCTGTATGTTGCGTCATCAGGACCGAGGTTCAGACCGTATCATTTACATTTTTTATGGTATATGGCAGACACACCTGAAAAACATGTAAAATGTAGAATATAGATTCATTTTTTTGGTTTCCATGGAAAGGGAACAGCTGACATCTTCACTAGAGATTCAGGAGGGAGAGACTCTGATAAGACTCGTGATTGGCTAAGCAATGAAGATTTTAGGTAAAAGATCATTCTAATTTCAAACGCATCAAAACTAAAGCTCTGCAAGCTACAACATCAATAAGACTTTTCTCAGCACATTATAAATGGAATGGCATCAGTCCTGCACAGCTCTATTACAGAGGCTTTAAACAGTTGTGATCGGAGTCTGATTAGGATGACGTCATGCAGCGAGTCGCACATCTAGAAGTTTTATCTGTGTGCATAAAGCTTTCACACAACTGCTGCTGATTTAACCCTGATTAAAACCTGTAACCCCAACCCTAAGACCCACTGTAACATGCAGCTTACGTAACGGCTCTCAATTACTCAGATATTAAATATTAGATCATTCACGTCCAAAGCAGTTATAGTTAATGAAATTATCACTGATCAGGAGTTTGATAGAGTGGAAGATATATAAGTTTGGTGACAAGGTAGTATTGCGCCATAAGTCCCGCCCCCTGCCTTTCGCGTCATCGCTGCGTCATCCAGGACGACGCATCTAACGAAGCCCTGTCGCTGGCATTGGCCCGTAGTCATCCCTCTAAGATTCAGAGGATGGCGTGGGACAGATTCAGACCGTTCAGACGTTTCTGCCTCTCTGTAGTGCACACTGCGTCCCAGATCAAGTGGACTAGTTCTCAGTTCTCTTGCAAGTTGTTCACCTGCATAATTGGGTTTATTGGATTCTATTCGTATGTTCTGTAGTTCAAAGATTCTTATCTGTTTGGTAAGTGTAAGGTTTTATAATATAGTAAGACAATGTAAGAAGATTCCTGTGCTGTGAGAACAGACCCCTCACAGATCACTCACGCTCCTGTCTGCTAGAACCCTTTAGTTTAATCAGGAGAATGTAATTGTATCTCCTCTCTCCTGTCTGTCTCCGGGTTCCTCTATGACTGACATGTTAATGATGGTTCTTTTGATGTTCGGGACGTAGCACCGTTTAAATGTGCTCTCTTTGCTGAGAATAAACAGAGATCTTCAGACATCATGCCTGCATGTGTGTGTGTGTGTGAGAAGGAGAGAGCGGAGTGGGAGCTCAGATGTGCTCCACCCCGCCCCCGTGCCCCCCCCCCCCCCGATAAAGGTTTAGTGCTGAACGTTATTCTCGGCTCTGAGCTCTTTCTTCTCTCGCCGTCACAAAGCGTCACACTGTATTTAAGACCACTTTGATTTCAAGAACAAGAAAGTTAACAGCTTTATTATGTAAAGGTCTTCCTTCAATTAACAACTCCCTTGGCCCCCGAGTCCTGTTAAAAAAAAGGAACTCCGTAACTTTTACTCTAAATATCTCAAAATTTTTATAAGGGTAACTTTAATTAAAATTTCACTGAAGTGACAGTACTCGTACTAGAGTACAAAAGTTTATTACTCTTTCCACCTCAGCTCCTAGTGTGACTGGTGTTACCAGGATGTCGGTGCTGACACACACACACACACACACACGCACACACACGGAGAGAAACATATAAGATACGTTTGTCGTTACAGGAGCTGAGTGCCTAAGGCGGGGTGTAGTCCTGGTGCCGGTCTCCCTCTCACACGTGTGTGTATATGCTAGTGAGTGTTTATACATGGATATAAGGTAACGTGAGGTGCTGTGGAGGTCTTGTTGTGTCGCTTATCGCCTGCTGTCATGCCTCAGCTGCTGTACAGTGAACTTGGACATTTTGTAGCCCAACCACTCTTTTGTGTGAAGTTGTTAACGATTGATTCTTATATGTTACTGCGCTGTGTCTATACTGTTAAGTTAAGATAAACATTATCTGTTTTGTTTGTTTAATGTGATGTTTTATGTTTGTAATAAAATTTTATTCATTTTTATATTTGCATCTTTTGGCGCCACACTGAGAACAAACCTGCGCTGTGTCTAAGAACAAATATATTATACATATTCCCTGGTGAAATTCCAGGGTGGTGTAATCATTAGGGAGCACTTTCTTTAAACCCTCGGTGTCCCGCCACAGTACAAAAACACGGACACAAATTTAATGCATTTGAAGTTCTCTATAGTAACATAACAAGTGTAGCTACGAATATTAAGTCAGCTCAGTCAATTCCGCTAATTGTCATTTACAGACCTCCAGGGCCGTACTCTGAATTTCTTAGTGAATTTGCAGATTTCCTCTCAAACCTAGTCGTTTCTGTAGACAAAGTGTTAATTGCTGGAGATTTTAATATTCATTTTAAAAACCCAGAAGACCCTCTGAGAACTGCATTTATGTCTATACTGGACTTGGTAGGAGTAAATCAGTGTGTAGTAGGACCCACTCATAAAGCAGGTCACACTTTAGATTTAATAATATTATTTGGATTAAGTATAAGAAATTTATTCACAATTCCACTATCTGAAGTTATCTCAGATCACTATCTTGTCTCAATTCAAGTGTGTCACAATAATAATGTACACACAGCGCCGCGCTACCGTATGAAACGTACATTCACATCAACTACCAAACAGAGTTTTATCAGTAATCTCCCAGAGTTCCCAACTTCGATTAGATCACCGTCTGACCCCACAGAACTCGATCAGGCGACTGAATATTTAGAGTCAACATTTCGCTATACCTTAGATAATGTAGCTCCAGTTAAAAGAAAAATTATTACATTAGCACTCTGGGAAATTGAATTCCAAACAAAATGATGTCTCTGGGCACACAGCAGACAATCTAGATCCTAGAAGACAGTATGTGCAGCTAAAGACAGGCTCTAAAAACTGCTAGGACCGAGCATCTTAGCAAACTGATAGCAAGAAACCAAAACAATCCCAGGTTCTTATTTAGTACAGTGGCTCGCCTAACAAAACCTAAGATGCCCGCAGAGAGTCTCCCATCACAGTTTAGTAGTGAAGACTTTATGGACTTCTTAAATGAAAAAATCAATAGTATCAGGAAGAAACTACTGTAAAGGAGGTTCAACCTCCAATAGCATCTCATGATCTAGTTCAGCCTAAAGTTTCACATTTAGATTTTCAGTGCTTTACAGGTATAGGACAGGAAGAGCTTTATAAACTTATCACCTCAGCTAATTCAACAACGTGCCTGTTAGACCCAATACCAACCAGATTTAAAAAAAAAAGTGATGCATACAGTTGGAGAGCCACTTCTAAACATTATTAATTCTTCATCATATCTAGGTCATTATAACAGCTTTTTCAGGGAACAGGTATAAACTGGTATAAACTAGTTTTTCTGCATTCTTTTTTATCTTTTTTTATCTTGGCAATGAGGTGAAAGAATGCTATCCTGGTAATATTATCTACATGTGCTTCATGTGGAATCTATAATCACACCGAGATTTTACTGTTGCACTTGATGGAACAGAAAGGCCATCTAAAGTGGAAACTCCACCCCGAAGTAGTCAGTCAAATTTGGGAAAGATTTTATGTAGAAGAGATGGACTTCTTTGCCTCCCAAGAGACAGCACAATGTCCCCTTTACTACTCTATGACTCCTCCAGCTCCTCTGGGTCCCATACGTGGCCCAGATTATGCCTTTATTTGGCCCGGCCCTAGTACTCTCAGAATGTACGTAGCTGCTATTTCGGCTTGTCATGTTCTGACCGACGGGGTTTCTGTGGGAAAGCACCCGTTAGTTGCCTGTTTTATTCGTGGAGCTAAATGCTTGAGGCCACCCACTAGAGCGACGATCCACTCAGGTGATGTCCATTTCTTCTGATCCTCCTTGAGACGGTTCTGCACCTTCATTTGAGTCCAGCTGTGTTTGATTATACTGATTGGACTTGATTAGGAGAGCCACACATCTGTCTTTATAAGACCTTACAGCTCACAATGCATGTCAGAGCAAATAAGAATCATGAGGTCAAAGGAACTGCCTAAAGAGCTCAGAGACAGAATTGTGGAGAGGCACAGATCTGGCCAAAGTTACAAAAAAACTGCACTTAAGGTTCCTAAGAGCACAGTGGCCTTCATAAACCTTTAATGGAAGACATCAGGGACGACCAGAACCCTTCCTAGAGCTGGCCGTCTGGCCAAACTAAGCTATTGGGGGAGAAGAGCCTTGGTGAGAGAGGTAAAGAAGAACCCAAACATCACTGTGGCTGAGCTCCAGAGATGCAGACGGGAGATGGGAGAAAGTACACCTTAGGAGACCAGAATTTACACTAATGGGATGAAAAAAATGAACTTAAAAGATTTTGGTAAATGGCTACAATATAAAGAGTGAAAAATTGATGGGGGTCTGAATACTTTCCGGACCCACTGTATATACAGTATTACATATTTATACATAGCTTTTTTTCTTATTTATGCAGAGTATATTAATCTGCTTTGTGATGACAATTGTTGACTTTTTAAACATGTAAATTGTTACAAATTTGTTATACAAATACAAAAAAACTTATTTGTTAATGTGTGTGTTTTGATTTCTGTTCTGAGATGGAACATGGAGCCAAAGATAAAACAAAGCAATCTACATACAGTATTGGTTTTATGGATTTTAAAACATTGTAAACCGTATGTAAAAAAGTGATAACAAAATGCCTTAACTTTAATCTCTTTACAGGTAAACTCTACTGAAGCTTTGGAGGACTAGATTAGCTGCCAGATTAGTTACTACTTGGTCACTCATAACCTCCAGTACAGGAAATAAAAGACAGAAACAGCAGATGATTTTCTATACAAACAGAATTGAAGCACTGCACATTGAAGCAGAACTGAAACACTGCAGAACAAATAAACTTTATCAGTAGACACTGCTACAGAGCAGCTTTTTCATTACAGAACTGAAAATTTAGATGTAAATTAAAAAAAAAAGAAGGCAAGGAAAGCTCCCTGAGATGACATGAGGAAGAAGCCTTAAGAGGACTCAAAAGGGAACCCATGACTTCTGGGGTGATACTGGATAGCACAGCCAAAAATAGACACCTTTTGTTACAGTGTGCTCCGAGGTCAAAATTGCAAGTAATGCTCAATTTATATTTGAGGTTACCCACTGATCTCTGATGTTGGCTTGGGTATAAAACCAATTGAGGCAATTTGCATGTGGACAACAGCTTCATATGAACCAGCTCCTGTGTAGGATAGGCCTGTTAACCCCAATACCATTTAGTGAGATCTTTAAATACTTTGTAACGCTTATCGCTTCTTATATGTTCACAACTTCGGCACGTGTGTTCCAGACCAAAACGTGCACGTATAGCTATAAAGTGTTTTCTCCAGTTAAAGTACTGCTCATACACCTTCTGGTTCTTGTCCAGAAACATGAGATGTTCTGCCAGTTTCTGGGGAGATTTGAAATCGTTCACATGGATAAATGAATCTGGTGGAATGAATTCCTCATAGTTCTGCCTGGGTGGCCCGAGAACCACAGGGACCGTGCCGAGTTTCAGAGGATTAAACACCTTTTCTGTGAAGTAGTCTTTGTGGATGGAGTTCTCAAATGATAGGTAGAATTTACAGCTCTTTAAAATCTTATTGTAATCGTCTCTGCTAATGGGCCTGTTAAAGTGTCTGCCGTAAGCTTCAATTTTAATGTGTTTGCTCAGTTCATTAAAATATCTCACTCTCTCATATTTGGCCTTCCAGTTACTGACAATCCAGCAGACTAATTTATCCTTCGGTGGTATTTTGAAGGTGTTGTTTTTCTCAGGTGCTTCTACAATTTTTCCAACAGGCACCCAAACATCTGAATCTCTCCGATAATTTGATGTCAGATTGAATAAACCATCAAGCTCAGGCCATCTTTTTGAATTACTAGGAGACTCCATGTTCAACCACACCCACTTCTGATGTAGAGGGCGTGGCATCTTGAGCAGGTTTTGTAAATCCCTACTGATGTCTCTTTGATGAAACATAACACCGTGGGCTTTGTCATACTGGCTTCTGTCATCTGTAATTTGACAACCTGGAATACCAAACTCTGAAATACATGCTTCTCCACTGAACTTATAATCGCCAGGCCATGTCCAGATTAGCATGATGATGTCATCAATTTCTTTATATTCTTCAATAGTGTTCGGTTTGTTGATTAGTTGTTGCTGTTTTACCAAAAAATCATCAAGAGTCTCGGTCTTGTTTGATTTCTGGACAAATTTTTCCTTTGATGTTTTAAGGCATTCGTCTGTGAGGACTTCATGTGTGGAGACTGAAGCATTAGGGAAAGATAACCAGCTCCTAGTGGGCTTGTAAAAAGTGTAGAATAATCCTCCCAAACAGGAAAGCAGGACTAGAGACAGTAAGAGACGCTTAAAAGATGCTACTCGAGGTTCGAATGTCATTTTTTTACCTGGTAGAGAAGAAAGACATAAAACACAAACTTCAGTTAATAATAACCTTAATAATAATTTTAAAAAACTGCTATGAATGCAATTAATTCCATGTAACTTGAAAGACAACGCTTTACTTCTCTTAGTGAGATTAGTTTCCACGGGCCATTTAGTCAGAAAATATGTTCATTAAGGGTGTTGGTATAATATTTATATAGTGCTTGGACGAAAAGCACTTGTACATTTTTGTACATTTTCGTTACATATTTGTCATATTTAAATGATTAAAATGATCAAACAAATTTTTTTATTACACAAAGATGACCCAGGTTAATACAAAATGGTTTAAAACGTTGAGCGTACCACCTGGTCGTACCACCCTCAAGGTCGCAACAACTGTAACCAAGCGTTTGTGATAATTGGCAGTGAGTCTTTCACGTCACTGTGGAAGAATTTTGACCCGCTCTTTTTTGCAGAATTGTTTTAATTCCGCCACGTTGTACGGTTTAATGTCAGGCCACAGCGTCTCAGTCAGATTTAATTCTGGACTTTGACTAGACCACACCCAAAACATTAGTTTTTTAGCCATTCAGAGGTGGAGTTGCTGATGTATTTGGGGTCATTGTCCTGCTGCATAACTGAAGTACGATTGAGCTCGAGGTCAGAAACTGATGGCTGCTGCAGAGCCCCAGACCCCAGTCAGATTCTATTTAAGTGATTTCCTGGTCCAACAAAGAAATCACTTAAATATAGGTCTGGAAGTAATCAGGTCTGGGTGTTTTTGTACATTTTCACATAAGGCCAGGTAGGTTTGGACAGTTTTTTTCCCTTAATAAATAAAATAATTATTTAAAAACTGCATTTTGCATTTATTGGTGTAATATAATTTAATATTATATTTTATATATCTATATTTAAAAATAAATAAGAAAATAGGAAAAGTCCTAAAATTTGTAACAGATTTAGTTCAGTGAGTGCCCTATAAGGATAATAAAAAATTATTGAAAATATTCCTTGTCAAAAGATCTTTTTTATTTGCTTCAGAGGCCAAAAAAGAAAGAAAAGAAAAGAAAAATAACTGCCGAACAATCTTCAGAGAAAACCTAAAGGTCTCCAGTTTAACTCTAGTTCAGCTTCCCTTGTTTTCTGTCAAACACACACACACACACACACACACACACACACACGCAGGAATGTGAAGAATTTGAGTTTTGTATCTTTATGTTGAAAACTAGTTTAACTTGAGTGTGAAGTGGCGGCTCTGTTCTATAGAACGTCATGAAGAAACACAAAGGAACAAAATTCATATTATTCAGATTATCTTTGTGCAATATTGAAATTTGTTTCATGATGATAAAGTGATTTAAGTGTGACAAATATAAAAAAATGAGGAGGCAAAACCCTTTTCACAGCACTGTATATAAAATTGTATAGAATTAGAATTAAATGGCGACATGAGCCAGCCAGAGGTGAAAGTTCTTAATAAAACCTCCCAGAAACTGTAAATAATCTCTTCCCTATAATTATAATAATGAGCTTTATCATTATAAAGTGTAGAGAAATGGAGAGATTTCCCACTCGAGATCTTGACACATTTAAATTTACTTAAAAACAGACTCCAAGCTTTGTGTGTGTGTGTGTGTGTGTGTGTGTGTGTGTGTGTGTGTGTGCGCCTGTACTCCCCATGAGTTATGAATGCATTCAGGCAGACTCACCTCGAATCCTTAGGTACGACTCTCCCACGGAACCTCCAGCTGAGGGTGAGACTGACTGCTCCTCCACATTCAGAGTGTAAGGTTTAAAACGTCAGAGGTGTCCCGACCTGTTTGATTGCTTCGTGTCGACAGTATCTATGCTGCAAGTCAAACAATCAGGACAAAAGTTCAGCCCCGTAAGAGACACAAGTCATGGTGGGAGTTTACTGATGATGTTCTGACTTCTGATCTTAAGTTAGAGTGTAGAGTTTGAATCGCTCCAGTCCTTCTGCAGAAGTCTTAGATGAACGCTGGTTTATTTTATGTTCACTTGTTCTCACTGTCTCGCTCTCTTTGATTCCTTAAGGATTTCACACAAGGAGCACACAGAGGACTTGGCTTTTAAACCTGATACTTATAGATTTTATTTTTTATTAGTAGTAGTATTATTATTGTTATCGCTAAATAGATTAAAGACCTTAGTCTGGGGACATAATCACACAAAGATTTTAAAGTTTAATCCTTAATCAGTTAAAGAACCACATAACACACAAGTGCCAGTATATGTATCTCAAAGAAAAAAAAAAGATTTTGTAGACAATTTTTAGTCACATTGGACGTTAAATTAGTGTTCCGTGTTCCTTTGACTTTATCTGTGTTTATATATATATATATATATATATATATATATATATATATATATATATATATATATATATATATATATATATAGAGAGAGAGAGAGAGAGAGAGAGAGAGAGGGTCCAGGGTTCAAGTCCCATCTCTGTGTACATGGAGTTTGCATGTTCTCCCTGTGCCTGGTGGGTTTCCTCTGGGTTCTCCGGTTTCCTCCTACAGTCCAAAGACAAGCAGAGTAAGCTAATTGGCATTCCCAGTTTGCCCATAGTGTGTGTGTGTGTGTGTGTGTGTGTGTGTCTGTGCCCTGTGATGGATTGGTGCTCTGCCTAGGGTGTACCTGGTCTCCTGGGGTAGGCTCAATATAAAATGTTTGATTATTGAAAATATTTCTTGTCAAAAGATCTTTTTTATTTGCATCAGAGAATCAAAAAAAAAAGAAAAGAAAAACAACTGCTAAACAATCTTCAGAGAAAAACGAAACACCTCAAGTTTAGCTCTAGTTTAGATTCCCTTGTTTGCTGTCAAATCCAAACATACTGTACACACACACACACACACACACACACACAAGAATGAGAGGAATGTGAGTTTTGTATCCTTATGTTGAAAACTAGTTTAACTTGAGTGTAAAGCGCCGGCTCTTCAGCTTTTTGATCCTGGAACTGGGGGGTACTTAGTACACAGTGAAAGGAAACAACGTTCCTCCAGGACCAAGGTGCTACATGCAACATAAATTTACAACATAAATTAACAGAGACACTAAACTAGCTAACCAAGAGGCCTAGTTAGCTGGCTAGCAGAGACAGGACAGAGAGACCTAACATAAATTACAACATAAATTAACAAAAAACTAACTAGCTAAGTATAACTATTTTTACAGACAACATAAAGTGCACGTGCAAATGTGCAAACAAGAGCAACAACAAAGTGACAGTGCACAACCATGACATAACAGAACATAAAATATGGTGTTGAGGTAGTGGGTAAACGTAAACATTCCTTAAAACAGCAGCAAGAATTGAGGAATTAGTGCAAAAATTAGTCCAGTAATGATCATTGTGCAAAAGATAAACAGTGAAGCATTTACAGGTTGGTGTGTACGATAATTTGGTGGTGTAGGTCAGTGTGTCTGCACTTGTGTTGATTAGTCAGTCCAGTTCCAATATTTTGAGGTAGTTGAGTTAAGCTGTGTGATAATGTTTGTGTTAGTGTGTCTGTGTGTGTGTGTGTGTGTGTGTGTGTGTTTATCAGTCCAGTCCCTTTTTGTTGAGGAGACGGATGGCTTGTGGAAAAAAGCTGTTGCACAGTCTGGATGTGTGTGCCCGAATGCTTCGGTACCTTTTTCCAGATGGCAGGAGTGTGAAGTGTGTGTGAGAGGGGTGAGTCCGATCAGCCACAATGCTGGTGGCTTTGCGGATGCAGCGTGTGGTGTAGATGTCTTCAATAGAAGGGAGAGAGACCCCGATGATCTTCTCCGCTGTCCTCACTATCCGCTGTAGGGTTTTGCGGTCCGATATGGCACAATTCCCAAACCAGACAGTGATGCAGCCGCTCAGGATGCTCTCGATAGTTCCTCTATAGAAGGTGGTCAGGATCGGTGGTGGAAGCTGGGCCTTCCTCAGTCTTCTCAGAAAGAAGAGACGCTGTTGGGCTTTCTTGTGTAGGGAACTGGTGTTGAGGGACCAGCTGAGGTCCTTCTCTAGGTGGACACCCAGGAATTTGGTGCTTTCGACGATTCCCACAGAGAAGCCGTTGGTGCTCAGCGGAGAATGGTCGCCTCGTGTCCTCCTAAAGTCAACAACCATCTCCTTTGTCTTGTCAACATTTAGAGACAGGTTGTTGTCTTTACACCAGTCCGTTAGCCTCTGCACTTCCTCTCTGTACGCTGACTCATCGTTCTTGCTAATGAGACCCACCACGGTCGTGTCATCAGCGAACTTAATGATGTGGTTCGAACTGTGTGTTGCTACACAGTCGTGAGTCGTGAGTCAACTTGTGCACTGTTCCAGTGTTTATATATAGATGTGATTGTGTAAGAGGACTTTTACCTGCTGAGACGTTTAAGTTGATGATGGCGCTTGTTGCACCTTTCACAGTTCCTCTTCACTAGTGTAAATAAGTAAGGTGAGTTAAGTGGACATGTCCCCCTGTCTCAGTGTCCAGGTTTGTTTGTTATTCACACTGTCCTAACACGAGCCTGATGTTACGATTCTCTGGTCTTTATGTTCTTTTTATGTTTGTTCATACTAATGTCAAATTCAAATTTTATTTGTCACATACACAGTCCTACTGTCACGAATATTCCTTTGGTGTCTGTGTGTGCGTGGCATAATGTGCAGGAGGCGAGCTGGCAGTTTAGTATTCGGTTTTTATTAAATAAACACATAAAATAAACACCAACCTAAATCACTCAAAGGACAACAAAAGCTAGACGCCTGAATGTGCTCCAGTCAGGCTCTTTTTAATCAACTTAATTATCCTACCTCGGTTCAGGTGAATTCCCACGTCACCTGACCGAGGTGCAGTCTGGGACACGCAGTGTCCAACTTAACCACAAATTATAACAAAAAACAAACAAACTCAGGCGCTTTGGCGCCCTCTAGGGGTTAACCGTTACAGTACCCCCCCCTTAAAAAACGCTCCTCCGGAGCGTTACCGGAGGACCCGGACTCCCTCCCCAGCGGTGCCAGTCTGGACCCCCAACACCGAGGCTTCGATCCCCTCTCGCGAGCTGGGTTGGCAAGGCTTAAGAGCTGGAGCGACGCTCGTCGGCGGCTGAGGAGCTGGAGCGACGCTCGGCGGCGGCTGAGGAGCTGGAGCGACGCTCGTCGGCGGCTGAGGAGCTGGAGCGACGCTCGGCGGCGGCTGAGGAGCTGGAGCGACGCTCGCTGAGCTGGGCGGCGGTGGCGGCAGAGCTGGAGCGACGCTCGCTGAGCTGGGCGGTGGCGGCAGAGCTGGAGCGACGCTCGCTGAGCTGGGCGGCGGCGGCGGAGCTGGAGCGACGCTCGCTGAGCTGGGCGGCGGCGGCGGCGGTGCGATGTCTTCAAAGCCGGGAGGCGGAGGAATTAGATTAGAGAGAGGGAGAGTATCCGGAGTTACATCGCGGTTCTCTCGAACCTGGACGAGCAGCCTTTGGAGTAGCGCCACCTGCTCCCGCAGGTCGGAAATGCGCTCTCTGTTTTGCTGTGCCAACAACGTGTAGTCCTCCTCCGTTAAATCCACGTCACCGTCCTGCCAGGCCTCCTCGGCCCGTGCCTCATGGATGGTGGTTGGGACCGTGTATCTCCCCGCTGCCTCACCCTTGAACGGCGTCCGCCGAATGGCGAGTCTGCAGCCTTCCCAGCTGTGCCGCGCTCTTATCTCTCGCTGCTCTTCGCTGTTTTCCAGCCAGTCCGCCGGTTCGATCAGCTTGCAGCCTTCCCAGCTCTGCAAGAGCTCTCTCTCCCCTTGCTCCACGCAGTCCAACTTAACCACAAATTATAACAAAAAACAAACAAACTCAGGTGCTTTGGCGCCCTCTAGGGGTTAACCGTTACACATACACAGTACGAAATGCAGTGAAATGCTAAGACAACTGCTCGTGACCTAAGAATATGGATAGGAAATAAATATGAAAATTAAAATAAAGGGTAAGTTTAACTAGAGAAGAATAAAATAAAAATAAAAATATACAAATAAAAGTTAAAAATAAAATATCTGTACAAAAAATACACAATATATGGAAAATATATGGAAAATATATGAAAAAATGTAAAACAATAAGAGCAGCCGAATAAATGGTAATAAGGAATAGTAACGTCCATGGTTGTGCAGTCCACATATTAAAAGTGACTTGTGCAGTGCAAATATGCTTAATGTGATTTGTGCTGGAGTGATTTGATGTGATTTGATTTGATGACCACGAAGTGTAGTGGTGCAGTGGCCAATAGTGTAAACAAATGTCCAGAATGTCCAGTGTGTGTTTAATGTTCATTAAACTATGTTTGTTTTTTTGGGTTTCTTTTTTTACTTCTACCTGAAAGTCTTCTTCTTCTTCTTTGTCTTTCGGCTGTTCCCTTTCAGCATAAGCGCAGAGTTAAGGACTTCAAGGTATTAATAATAACAAAAAGCAAACAGAAACAAACAAAACTGTAACCTAAAACCTGGAAAAACTACATTAATGAACAATCTAAGGAAACTGAAGAACGTCAAAACAAGATGGAACAAAACAAACAGGTATCAACTCAGCCACCAACACAGAGGCAGGATAAGAAACTGGGGGGTATTCCAGAAAGATCAGTTAACTTAGCATTTGGTAAATCTTAATCTCTGGGTTAATTACCCCAAACCTGCATACTGTGAGTATGTCGGTTCCAAACCCCCTGAGCAGAGTAAGTTTAATCACCTCCTACTGGTTACCCAGAGTTAGTGCGCGTGCACGGTGCGTACATAAAGACATTTTCAATAGATCACCGATTTCACGAGTCAAAATGGAAAATCAAAGTGAAATAAAGAGAGCGGCACAGAGTCTATTATACTTCACAGAGGTTTAATTGCACGAATATGAGGAATTCAAGTCAATAATAATGAAATAAAGCAATACGGCTGCACCGGCTAAAGAAAGAGAGCCGGCATGGCAAAAAATAAAAGACAAAGTAAATGTGTGAGTGTATTAAATTACACATTTAACATCACCTCCTCTTTTATTATAATACAAAATAATTAAACACCCCTTCCGCATCCTTTTGGCTGTTAAATGAAAGCATTTACTTTTCCTGTCATTCATTTCTTTAGGTTAAAATACCAATGTATACTGACTAGGAATTTATGGTTTCTTATTTAATAAGGTGTAATCCTTCTGGAGCCAGAAGCCAAGTGAAAATCAAACACAAAAACATTCTGCAAAAAGGTAATATTTCATTACACGATCACTGAACTATTTATTAAACATGATTTAGTATATTCTCTCTGTCATGTAGATAATAGAAAGAAGGTTGAAGCCCGTCTAACTGGCGGAGTTATCTCATTATATAGTGACTTACAAAAATGCTTATTTATCTGCTTTAAATGCATATCTTCGTGTTATTACAAATAGGTCAGGGTCCAAACCCTGTTTAAGAAGGTTAAAGCTTTAACAACAAGAGCCGTCTCAGATCACTGTTCGAGTGGGCGGGGTGCACTGGGTTCTATTTTGGCTTTGTGGAATTATATGCAAAAGTTTGTGCACCCCAGCCATATAGCGAATTTAGTTTATATTTAGGAGGGGAAAAAAAGCATAAGCTCTGCAACCTCCAAAAAAAAAAAAAAAAAACAGTTTATATTTGATGAACTCAAATTTTGCATCTAACTTTAGGTGAGCGTTTGTATTATAAAGTACTGTATAGCTCTGCTACTGTACATTGAAGACAAATAAACTCAAATTTTAATTTGTAATTATCAATAACATTAGCATAAATGAGACAAAATGTCTTGGTGTGGAAGACTCCTCTTGAGATGTTTGGAAGAATGGTGGGATTTCCCAGTGTTTCCAGTCTTAAGCTGATGTTAGCCAGTTTATGATGTTGTAACTAAAGAGAAGCTAACCATTCAGTGAGATTTAAAAATAGCCCTTATAGTTTCTTATATATTCACAACTTCTGCAAGCATTATCTAAACCAAAAACTGGATCTACAACAGTAAAGTGTTTTCTCAGGTCGAAGTACTGCTCATAAAGTTCCTGGTTCTGATCCAGAAATCTGAGCTGTTCCAGTTTCTGAGGAGATGTGAAATCACCTACATGAATGAATGAATCTGGTGGAACAGTTCCCTCATTGTTCTCCCTGGGTGGACCGAGAATCATGATGTAGTCTTTGTTGATCGAGGTCTCGAACCCCAAGTAGAATTTACAGCTCAGAGAAAATTTAATTATAATCACCTGTGTTACTGGGCCTGTTAAAGTGTCGACCGTAAGTCTCTATTTTCATGTGTTTGCTTGGTTCATTAAAATATTTAACTTTTTTTAAGTTGGGGTTCCAGTTACTGACCATCCATCAGACTAATTTGTTCTTTGATGGTATTTCAAAGGTTTTGTTCTTTTCAGGTATTTCCACAAAGCTCCCACTCGGCACCAAGACATCAGAATCTGATAGATGTTGTTAATAACCTGTCCCCATCCCCAGCTTGTAGTAATCTTGTAATAAGTGATGCTCTTAAAAGAAACCCAGAACAAAAGGTGGCAGAAGAAGATACTTAAAATATCCTACAGGACGGTTGGGTGTCATCGTTCACCTGTTAGAGAAGAGAGAAATAAAAGACTTGAGATTCAGTCATTAATATATATATATATATATAGTCACTTATATCCCTTTATAGCACAACCCACGCAATATGATCAAATTAATTTTATTTCATTTTGACCATCTACACACCCATGACTGAGCAAAAAGTGTTTTTTTTTACACACACACACACACACACACACACACACACACACACACACACACACACACACACACACACAGGCGCCATCTTGAGTCTGGATTTGCCCTGTAGCCCAGACATAATGAATAAAATAAATACATTTATGAATAATGTGGGAGTACTGGTACTCAGACCACCAGTAGCTCTGGATGCCCTTCTGTTACATCATGTACAGCAGTTATAGACATCGGTGTGATTACAGATTCCAATCTGTCATTTGAAGCTCATGTAGATGATATTAGATAATAACAGGGTAGCATTATTCATCTCTTATTAAATATTGTCAAATTAAGGAATATACAGGTATTCTCATTAAATGATGCAGAAAAACTAGTTCATGCTTTTATCACCTCTAGGTTGGACTATTGTAATGCCTTACTGTCTGGTTGTTCAACTAGGTGCATAAATAAGCTTCAGCTAGTCCAGAATGCAGCAGCGAGAGTCCTCACTGGAACCAGAAGATACGAGCACATCACCCCTATCTTATCTTCACTCCATTGGTTTTTATGAACGCTCTCGCAGCCCACCATGTCCACTTTGATTACAGTTTTTTGCTAGGACACATTTCTCAATACTTAGGTCACTTTTGCAAAACTCTTCACACAATTCTCCTAACTGACTTTCAGCTTAGCAAAGCAGTTCATTTCACATTCAAAATGCACTACAATTAGCAAAACACTTTATTCAGGTCTCAAATAAACTTATTCTTCCAGAACACTAGCAAAGATCGACAGCCAACAAACACACTTTGTCACCCACAAAACAATGACCTAAAAAACACTAACAACATGTAGCATTACACAGTGTTTTCTTGTGTAAAACAAGGACACATCTCTGTTTATAACTGCAATACATGTTACTGGAATGAATCAGACATAATGAAGAATTTGTCAATATTTTATGTTGTTTATTTAAAAAAAAAAATTTTGCACTAAGTAATTCCAAAATACAAGAATTTGTAGACACACCATACTATGGAAGTATATTAGTGCCAAAATTCCTCAAAGCAAAATAGCAGGTTGAATTACATGAACTGAAAAAAACGTGTTGCAATAAATATGTTTGAATTTTTCTGCATTGCAATTTGATCTGAATTGAAAAAAATCCTCAGAGCATTTACAATGTTTGAAATTTTTGCCACTGCAATTTATTGTGGTTGTTTATTTCAAGTGAAAATGTAATCCAAGCATTTAAAATTCAATGCAAAAATATTCAAGTTACTAAATTGCAGTTCAAAAATATTTTCAAGTGTTAAAAATACAATCTTCATTATTTTTCAATCTTACAAATTCAGGTAACAAAATTCAGGTCTTCACATCCGGGATATCACAGAAGAGCAGTGGAGAGCCGATTGCTGCTGTCCGAGCCGCAGTGTACTTTAAAGTGTGCTTCCTGCTCCCTGTGTAGTCTACTTCTTACAAACTACTTACCGATCGGAACACAGCCCTCTTAACTAACAGGCCGGGTTGCCAGTTGCACAGTAAAGGTGTAATGTGTTAAAATTACTCCTCTGCAGTAAACACCATATTCAAATCCGGCGCTCTTTCATTCACACGCGCGAGCGATTGGTTTCCCGCCCCTGAGCTCGGTGATGTTACAGTCTGTGGAAACATTCAGTACAGCAGCAGAAACACATTTAGGAAGCAGTGAAACAGCATGAGTTCAGCGCGTGACACCAGAGTAACTGTAGAAGTCTGACTCTGTGCAAATAAACTGATAGGGACAATTCAAGACAAAGAATAAAGACGGACAGATAGATAGATAGATAGATAGATAGATAGATAGATAGATAGATAGATACTTTATTGATCCCGAAGGAAATCCCAGATATCCAACAGCACTAGAGACAGTAACAGTAAGACAGGTTATAGACTCCACACTGTATATCTTACAGTCAGTATACAGTCAGTACACACAGGGTGATGTGGGAACTGACCAGAGTTACTAGTGCAATGATGGACAAAAACTAGATATAAAAAGGATATAAATATAATAAATATAAATTACAATAAAAAATAGAAATGGGGTTAATTGCAGTGCAGGAATGGTGTACAATGTTATAAGTGACAAAGTCACAGTGCGACAGGTATTAATGAGGCGCTGTATGGGGCTTAAATCAAACACTCACACACACATATGAAACAGTCACACACACATATACAGGCCCGTAGCCAGCCTAGTGCAAGGGGGAGGGGGGGGGTTCTTTTTTTTTTTTTAAGTGGACCTTTTTTCTCAGTATTTTGTATTTGAGTATTTACTTATTTTGTATTTCATTTTGAGGTTTAAATACTGCATTTTAGTGACATGTGCTGGATTAGCTTGTCTGTCGGTATCATAATGTTCATGCTTTTAAAAAAATATTACCAATAATTATCTCATAATAATAATATACAAATATTACGGGAAAAAGACGATCAGTTAATGTACTTACAAGACTGTGGGATGAATAGAAATTATTTTTTGTGGGCTTATTTTATTTATTTAACAATATTTCATGATATACCACGTATAGACACTAGACAGCATCGCCGATGGTTAATAGAATACTTTAATAAATTTACTAATTTAATATAATTATTTATTAATTCAAAATAAAATGTTAATAAATCCTATATGACTTTATACTTAATATTAAACTGAAACTGAAATGTTGTAATTGCGTTGCATAAAATAATTTATATAATTTATTTATATTATATTTTAATCAGACTGACATTAAACCGTACTATCCACACTTTACGTTTTTCTTAATTACAAAGTTTTTGTGTTTACCTTTATTTATAAGCAATATAAATTTAACAAAGTCTAAACAGCATGTATGTTGTTGCTGCTGCTGAGGAAATTAATCACATCTGGTTACTGAATGTGACTGTAACATCACCGAGCTCAGGGGCGGGAAACCCATCGCTCGCGCGTCTGAATGAAAGAGCGCCGGCTTTGCTTTGAATATGGTGTTTACTGCAGAGGAGTAATTCTAACACATTCACCCTTTATGGTGCAACTGGCAACCCGGCCTGTTAGTTAAGAGGGCTGTGTTCCGATCGGTAAGTAGTTTGTGAGAAGTAGACTACACAGGGAGCAGGAAGCACACTTTAAAGTACACTGCGGCTCGGACAGCAGCAATCGGCTCTCCACTGCTCTTCCTGTGATATCCCGGATGTGAAGACCTGCATTTTATTACCTGAATTTGTAAGATTGAAAAATAATGAAGATTGTATTTTTAACACTTGAAAATATTTTTGAACTGCAGTTTAGTAACTTGAATCTTTTTGCATTGAATTTTAAATGCTTGAATTACATTTTCACTTGAAATATACAACCACAATAAATTGCAGTGGCAAAAATTTCAAACATTGTAAATGCTCTAAGGATTTTTTTCAATTCAGATCAAATTGCAATGCAAAAAAATTCAAACATATTTATTGCAACACGTTTTTTTCAGTTCATGTAATTCAACCTGCTATTTTGCTTTGAGGAATTTTGGCACTAATATACTTCCATACCATCCACTGATATGGATACAATAGTGATGCTAATCTACTCGGTCTTCTCCATTTGGCCACAGGTTCTGCTGTGGTTCCACATCACATCTTATGTCATCTGGAGCAATACACCTAGGAAAGAATCTTCTGGCATTCCTGATCCATCCCTGGAAATCCTCTGCTGATATGTCCAGGCATCCAGCATTCATTGCATCTAGGAAGGAACATTTGATCATGTGGATGATAGTCGTAAACCTTCCACCGCCATGAGGAAAATAATTCCTCTATGGGGTTGAGGAATGGGGAGTAAGGTGGGAGGAAAAGTGACTCCATTCTGGGATGGGCCGCAAACCACTCGGTGACTGCACGGGAGTGGTGAAATGCCACATTGTCCCATACAATTATAAATGTTGGCTGATTCCTTCTCTCCGCATCCCTTTCCTCACCTAGCACAACCCTTCCACAGAGTAACACCTGCGTAGATGTTGATCTACAGTACAATGAGAATTTGCTGTGGCTGGTTAAACTGCATTTTTAGATTTAAAATATGTTTCAATAAAATATTGCTGTTGAATTTTGCTGTCGTATTCAGTTTTGCATTATTTTATTGTTTTGAACATAAGTTTAACAGTTTTGAAAACAGTATGTAAGCACATGCAAAATGTCCTGTACGTACAAAGATTTTTGGCAATTGTTGTGTCTGAGTGAGAAAAGAATTCATGAAATTTGAGAGATGTAGTCACTGAATGCATTTTATGCCAAAACAATGATAACTGATCCTCAGTTTAGCCCACATAGACTTCTGTTGTGCTCACTGTGTAAAGAGTTTTGCAAAAGTGACCTAAGTATTAAGAAATGTGTTCTAGCATCTGTAAAAAACTGTAAAATAATCAAGCTACCTGTTGGTTCCTGTATATCTGTTTGTGTACATTGATGGGGTTTGGTTGATGTGGTGACGTGGACTAACTACTGGGGCAAAAAAAACTAAACCAATAATAATACATTTTTATGTATTTAGTAAATAAAGCAATACCTGATTCTTAAATATAATGTGGCGTGGGCGGGGTTTGAGTGACAACCATCATGCTCTGCGGGAGGGGTTGTTATGTGTTCACCGTGTTGGGGAAAGGTGTTTGGGGTAGTGGCTTCGGCCAGGTTGTGTGTGTGCGTAGGTACATGTCTGTTTTAATTAGTGTGGATGTGTTTTGGCAATTAGTGAATGTGCTGTTTTGTGCTGGTGCTGAATAAAGTACTCCCAGCCATTTGCATTGGGCAGCAAGGAAGCTCACTCGTCTCTCCAAGTTCCTTCTTAGCGGGAAAAACGCTACAATAATATGAGATTGAACCACAAGATGACACAGTTACAGAAGTGCTTTGAGTGCTTTAACACATGTTAGTACAAATAGATCAGCGTCATGAAACCTGTTTAGGAAGGGTTTGTCCATGTTATCAAGGTACATTAACAACAGTCTTATTAAATTCTCTCTAAGATTTTGTACTAAAAATGTGAGAGTCGGAGCACTGCTTAGAGCCTTCTCCAGCACATCCCAAAGATTCTCCATGGGATTAAGGTCTAGACTCTGTGGTGACCAACCCATGTGTGTAAATGGTATCTCATTCTCCCTGAACTGCTCTTGGTGTTGCTGTCATGCACACTCAAGACGCGACCGGCACTAGGACTTGCTTTCTTACTGAGTGTGTGTTTATAGGACGCGGGTTAGATTGTGTCTTTCCCTTACTTCCCAATCGTAAGAGTCCTTAAACTAAACAGCATGATTATCCTGCCTATTCGTGTCACTCCGCGTTTGGGTTTACCATTCACGCTACACAGGGCTAACCGCTAAAGCTACGTCTTCTGGTCACCTCAGGTTAGTTCTTGACAGTTGCATCCTGGAATACGACGCGCGCCATCAGGGGAAAAGAAACCCTCCATAGATGTTATACTCTGGTGATTCAGTACATTGAGGTGGTCAACTTCATTTTATTGCCACATAACGTTACTGAGTCTAGACCTGAGTAACTGATCAACCCCAGATCATAACACTGTCTCCAGAGGCTTGTACAGTGGACATTATGCTCCAAATCGCTATCGCTCCAAAGTCCAGTCTTTATGATCCCTAACAAACTGAAGCCTTTTTTCTGATGAGTCCCAATAACAAGTGGTTTTCTTATGGACACACCGCTGTTTAGTCCCAATCCTGTGAGTTCTCATCATACTTTGTTTGTTAAGTTAGGTTTATCCTTTATTTGTTACATATACATTACTGCGTAGTGAAATTCTTTCTTCATATATCCCAGCCATGATACTGCACCCCTGGAGCAGCCAGGGTTAAGGGTCTTGCTCAAGGCCCCAACAGTGGCACCCTGGTGGAGCTGGGATGTGTGTGTGTGTGTGTGTGTGTGTGTGTGTGTGTGTGTGTGTGTGTGTGTGTGTGTAAATGCTCTTACTGTCACAATTAAACATAGCTGTGAGTTCTACTGTACTTTTCTTTAGGATCTGATTAAACTAAGTGTTTAAGTGATCTCCCATTCACCACCTTTCCTCCTTGAAGATGAAGGGTTACCACTATCCTTACAGCGTTGCATAATGTGTTTAACCCAATTTTAGTAGTTTCAGAAATTCAGTTGTTTTCTTTGCTTGATGCATGACAATAATATGACCCTTTTAAAACAGAAGAATATTTTTGCCACATCCACAGGATACAGTATGTGTTTTGACATGACTGAAAAGCTCCTCACTACATCGGTTAGGGTTAAATAGTTAATTATCCATTAAAAGGATCTTAAATATTTGCTTAGTTGAATCTATGTGGTGACTCTTTTTGGACCAGGCAGTGTGTTTGATGAGCTCAAAGTAGAATAAATAGTCATTATGGCATATGCAACAGTTTTATTTGTTTTTTACTAAAAACTGAATTTGGCCAGGGATGCTCCAACCTGTAGCTGGGTTTCTGTTTTTTTTTTTTTTTCTTTAATTATTATTCTTGTTATTCTTAACCCAGGTAAAAGATAATAATACAGTAGTGTGCCTATAAAATGTAACCATATGAGCTTAACATTTTCTATGTATAGAGCGAGTGAGTAATGAGTGTGTCACTGTGTGTATTCTAATGTCTGATAGGAGATTGGTGGTGAGATGAAAAAAAAAGCCAGAGATAAAACAAGATAGTCCAAAGTTCAGTTTTATGGCTTGTAGAACGGAAATGAACACATTGTAACTATTAAATAAATTAAAAAAAATGTCTTTATCTCCAGATCTTTACAGGTAAACTCCTTCATTAATCTTTAATAAGTAAGGTCCTAGTTGTAGTCCAGGAGATAAAACACAAAAACAACACATAAAAAATCCACACAAACAGAAGCCTGAGACACCAAAACCCATCGTAAACCATAATGCATAGATATGGATCTTTATCAGCTGATTGGTGCTTTATGACTTAATTACAGTCTTAATGAGAACGTCAGATTAATATGATGATTTGTTGATTAATTCTAGTTATTATAATAAAAGAAAACAGTAGACTAGTTTATAAAGTGAATGTGAATGCTCTCGCGTAACTCATTAATGCTTTCCTAGACAAAAAAACAGAGATTTTGTACCATTAAATGGTAGATGAAAATTAGCTCTTTGTGTCAGCAATAATTCTGTTTGGAAAGAAAATTAGATCAAGTTTCTTGGTTGGGAAAAACTCCTCATGACATCTTCAGAAGAACGGTTGGATTTCCAGTGGCTAGCTAACCCCAGTACCATTTATTGATGTTTTTAAATACTCTGTAGCCCTGGTAGCTTCTTATATAATTACAACTTCGGCAAGCATGTTCAAGACCAAAAAATGAACCTTCAGCAATAAATTGTTTTCTCCAGTTGAAGTACTGCTCATACTTCTCCTGGTTCTGGTCCAGAAATGTGAGATATTCTGCCAGTTTTTGAGGAGATTCGAAATCGTCCACATGAATGAATGAATCTGCTGGAATGAACTCTTCATAGTTGTCCCTGGGTGGCCCAATAACCACAGGAACGGTGCCCACATTCATAGGATTAAACAGCTTCTCAGTAAAGTAGTCCTGGTAGATGGAGTTCTCGAACGATAAGTAGAATTTACAGCTTTGTAAAATCTTGCTGTAATCATTATCGCTGACGTACCTGTTGAAGTGTCTGCCGTAAGCCTCTACTTTAATGTGCTGGCTGAGTTCATTAAAATATTTTACTCTCCTAAAGTTGGGGTTCCAATTACTGACGATCCAGCAGACGATTTTATCTTTTGGTGGTATTTCAAAGGTTTTATCTTTTCCCGTTGTTTTTCTGATTCTTCCATAAGGCACCCAGACATCAGAATCTCTCCGATAATTTGATGTCAAATTAAATGCATCATCTAGCCAGTTTTGTCTGCCTGAATTATCAGGAGACTCCATGTTCATCCACACCCACTTCTGATATGGAGGTCTCGGCTTGCTTAGCAGGTTTGCGATATCACCACCGATATCTCTGTGATGAAACAGAACACCATCGGCTTTGTCATATTGGCTTCTGTCATCTGTAATCTGACATCCTGAAATACCAAACTTTGGGCTACAGGCCTTTACATCAAATTTAAATCCAAATGGCCAGGTCCAGATTAACATGATGATGTCATTGTCATGATTCTCCTGGATTTCTTCCCCTGCAGGTGGTTTAGTGACTGGTAATTGTGGTAATTGCGGCTTTACCAAAGTGTAGTTGTGGGTACCCGTGGTGTTTATAAGATGGGTAAAGTTTTCCATTAATGCACTGAGGCACTCTTCTGAGCAGACTTCTTGTGTTTTGACTGGAGAATTTGGACATGATAACCAGCTGATAGTGGGCTTGTAGTAAGTGTAAAATACTCCTCCGAAACAAAAAAGCAGAAAGAGTGGCAGCACTAGGTGCTGAAAAGATGCTACTGAAGGGTTGGATGTCATCTTTCACCTGTTAGAGAAGAGAGAAAAAATAAAAAATAAACCTCAGTTAATTTCATAGTCACCAACTCTTACACCCTCATTGGTTACTTTATCCTGTATACAGGTCATGGGGGGTCTGGAGCCTATCCAGGAAATTTAAGGCACGAAAAAAGGTATCACATAATATTTGATATTGCATGTAGAATTTTAATGATATTGCACACTGGATATATATATATATATATATATATATATATATATATATATATATATATATATATATATATATATTGCACATGATTTTCTGCTACAGAAAATTTCTGCTACTGCTACAGACCGAGTTACACCCCTTCATGGAGAGAGTGTTCCTTGAAGGCAATGTCCTCTTTCAGCAGGATAATGCGCCCTGACACACTGCACCCACTGTTCAGAAACGATTTAAAGAACAAGAGAAAAAAACTGAGGTCTGACTCCGCCTCCAAATTCTCCAGAATCTCCAGAGTTCTCCAAAATCTCAGATTCCGATTAAGCGTCTGTGGGATGTACAGGAGAAAAAGTCTGATCAATGGAGCTTCCACCTCACGGCTTACAGGACTGACGATTTAGTCTCAGGTACCACACACACCTTCAGGGGGTAGTTGAGTCCAGGCCTCATGGTTCTGGGCTGTTTTGGTGGTACAAGTGGAACACAAATTGACTGTAATGTCATGGCTGAGCGATGCTTACCCAGACATACAAGCCACTAAAATGTGTTATATCTCTTTGGCGACCATTGACAGCAAGCGACGGAGCTCATAAACGTGTCGAGCTCAAACTGTAAATACTGATATGTATTTATTCTTCATTTTCTTCTCTCCTTCAATGATGATACTTCATTAACTGCGCTTTCTCCATTCAGTATAATTATTATTATTAGTAGTAGTAGTAGTGCTCTGAATTTAATATAATTGTTATTATTAATATTATTGTAACGCACCCGCGCATGTGCAAAAAGACGAAGTACAACTAATAATACAAAAATGTATGATATGTTAGCCTAAAACAATATTGTTTTATTGTGTTTATACACCAAACAATAAACACTGCCTTTTGCAAAGTCAAAGCAGATATGAGCAGATTTATCGATAAAACAACAGACATGAAATGAAACAAACACAAAAATATGTACTACTCTCTGAATACAATGCAACAGCACGTAGAATCCCCGGGCTTTGACTGTAGTACTGTAGTAGTACACCATGGGTGAACACGATGATTTAAGAATTTAATTAAACATGAATATAAGTGGCATTTTAATTCAAATCCAACATTTTAATGGTTAGTGATTGTTGCAGACATTTACATTTGGCTTGTACAGGCTACTTTACACTGATCAGCAGTCGGTAACCAGCAGATCATCTGTAATAATAATAATCTGTAACCAGCAGATCAAAGGAACAGTTATCGGCTTTGACACGTAGCTTCTGAGTTTGGAGGCCGGGGTTGGTTGGTTGATTGAAAGCACGTTTGAAGGAGAAGATAACGTCACAAACATACACACAAACTCTCCATGCATACACACCTACAGTATGCGACGCGCGCGTGGACACACACAAACTCTCTGTGCACACACACACACGCACACGCACACACAATCTCTCAGTGCAGATACACTGTGCAGAGAAAAACCGAACAACAGGTCTTCACTTTGTAATACACCTGGCCATTAATAAAAATGAATATTTAGGCCTATAAAGATGCTTTAAAATCCATCTAAAATTCCTTCATTGGCGTGTATAACCCCGCAGCTCGCACTGTCATAAACACGTGTGATTTATTGATAAAAATGCAGACATAACCTTTTCCAACATGCCAGCGCGGTCCGATGTGAGCCGATTTATTCAAGTCATAATTAAAGAATATATAGAGAGATAAATAACGTAGAGAAAGCATAATGCGACTGTCCATACAGTAATTAAAATAAAAAAGTGTATATTTTTTTATAAAATACAATATTGTTTCCAATGCTAAAGCAAACATGATTTTGCTTTAGTCTATTTTCTGAATACAACGTGACACTCAGAACCCCCAGTTACTGTAATCCCTCTTCCCACCTTTCATTTACGATAGGTGTGAAGTTATCAAACCAGTTTAGCTGCTGGGGGAATTCACAGAATAAATATTCTATATTTAATAAAACTGTATTAAAACAAAATTGTGTATTTTCCTTATTTAATATCGCCTCCGGAATATTGTTGTCCAAACGTTGTATGTATATGGAAAACAGTGAAACAGTGAAGCACAAACAGAAAGGACGAATAAAGGAATGTACGAAACATTAACACCTTTACCGTGTTCAAATGAATGAAGAGTTACTGCATTATGTTTCAAGACATCCTTAATTTACATTTTTTTTTTACTAATTATATTGTTCGGGGGTGCGGTGTGAAGGTCCGCACCAAGAGATGTTTAACTGATTATAAGAGTCCTGACGCAGGGCTTTAGAGGGGGTCAGTGAAATAGGAGTTGTTGTGAGAGCTTATGACAGACACGGGAAGACATTTCCGTTTGGAGATAGCGTGGGATTATTAATTAATAAACTTAAAAGGAAACCAAAAGAAAACTGAAAACACAATATAACCAGAGCTCCGCCGTCTACGCGAGAACGGACGGGATTCTGGAAACTAAAACTAAACTAAACTAAACTAAAACTAAACAGAAGTGTCTCACTTTCTCGCCTGTGTCTTAGACAGACAGAGGCTACATACATATCCACAAATACTTTAACAACGTACACTTATCACAAATTGCATTTTATATGAAAGTCACATATGGGACGCGCGCACAAACACATACTTATATAATATATATTTACATACAAACACATACTGTATACACATAAAAACATAATATATTCAGTAAATTTGTGAATTAGACTCAAAGTAATTATGAAGTCTGATTTGATTGGTACCATTAAACATTTTATTTCTATATATTCTATGTTTTGCTGGCGAAATACATTTTAGGCAGAGACGTCTGCTCGGTCTTATTTAATAGTTTTAAACCCCTCTGGTTTGATAACTTTACACCTACATCAAAGGGGATAAGTTGTATATACTGTACAACACGCGTTTATCAGCCTTTTGATAAAAAACAGCCTTGGTCAAATAATGAATGAAATAATTTTTTATTTCTGAAGACAAACAGCTAAAAACATGATTATTCTTATTCTAAAAAGCCCGAAGCACTTCGTGTCCATAAAAGAATATTATATATATATATATATATATATATATATATATATATATATATATATATATATTGTTTATTCATGTCTTCTGATGATGGCGACACATTTTAAGGTTTTAAATAAGATATGTTGGCATATTCACGAATCAGGACATTCGCATAGTTAACACTATCAGATAGCATACTATCAGGAAATTAAATTAATTTCAAGACCATTTAATCAGAGGCATTGTCATGTCTTTCATTGTTTTGTTTCTGTTTAGACATTACAAAATCTATATAAGAAACTTTGGCTATATAAGAAAGCAAGAATTTGGGCATCTCATTTCATCATTATGAAAATAACATGAAGCACATATACACATGTTCATTATGAAATATCTGTTGTAAAACAAAATAAAATTCATATTTACTTGGAAACAAAATTGTTTTAGGTCAGTGGTTCTCAAAGTGTGTGGCGCCCCACTAGTGGGGAATACAGACATGACAGGTGGGGTGCAATGAACGGTAGGGAATTAGTGGAAAATAATAGGAAAGTACCTATTCTAATTCATGCTTTTCTTTATTGACAATAAAGATCGGACACTCGAAACTAAACAATCACACGCAAAGAAATGGATCATTAATACAAGTAAATTAAAATAACATCAGAGAAAAAGTGGAACCATAGCGCAACAATAACGAATTAACGTCGGCATGTTAATTCCAGAGAAACAATATATAAGGAAACATTCGGTATTATATATGTCATTTCATTTAGTCCAATGTGTATGCTGATGTTTCTGTATTTTTGTTAAAAATTTATATTTTATCAGGCAGTACTAGTCTGGCATTTCTAGTTTCCAGTGTGGCAACAAAGTTGCTTTTTGATCCTTCAGGCGCTGAACAGAAGGGAAGATACCTATTTATTTAGCCAAGCATTTTTATAAATAGATTTGCCATAGGTAAAGGAGCAGATCTGGGGGACTCATGGACGTAGAGTATTATGGTGAACTGGTATGTTTGGATGCTGTCTTCCTCACTCTCATTGATCACTCAGGTTTGCTGACGGTGAGGTGATTGTTTGCTTTACATCTCAGTTCCCCCTCATGTTTGTGTTTCCTTCTGGCTCTCCCTTTTAGTTATGATGTCATAGTTAGTCCTGCCGGAGTCTCTGCTTGCACTCTACAGTAAATATACATTCACATTATACATTGTGTGACTGTGACCATACCTAACTGCCATCTCTCCTCTTCTTCTCTTTCCCCCCCGTCTTTCTCTTTCCTCTCTCCTCCTGTCCCCCCCTTTCACTCTTTCTCTCTCTCTCTGTCGAGCTACACATGTCGTTCCTGAGCTGCCAGTGATCCAGACTCCCTCTGCCCTCCGGACCTGTCTGACCCATCCTGGTGCCCCGCTTCTGGCTGAAGATCTCGTCACATGGATGCCCCGTGTGTCTCTCTGGGATGCGTCTGGTGTCTGGGAATGATTCTCTCTACCTAGAAAATGGTTCTGGCCTTGACTGGTGTTGGCAACTGTTTCTCTGGGGACTTGACAGTTCGATAGTTCATGACTGGAACTTCTTACAAGTCTACCTGGGTCTTCAATAACTACCTGGACTCCATATTAACATCAATTAACATCAGCTATTATAGCTGAACTGCCTCCCACCCCACACACTGTATAAATGCAGATCATTTACTGCTTTCTGTTTCACCCAGATGAGGATGGGTTCCCTGTTGAGTCTGGTTCCTCTCGAGGTTTCTTCCTATTACCATCTCAGGGAGTTTTTCCTTGCCACTGTCGCCCTCGGCTTGCTCACCAGGGACAAACTAACCATTTTGATTCATACAAATTCACATTTCATACAAACTTAAATAATTCTTTTGTCTGTGTAAAGCTGCTTTGCGGCAATGAAAATTGCTAAAAGCGCTATACAAATAAAATTGAATTGAATTGAATATCAATATCGTTCTACGCTTTTTGTTAGTGTGCGGCATTTTGCGATGATCCCTAAATCATTCGTTGTGCCGTAGAGAATAATGGTGTTTATGCTTTTAAACATGTATAATTTAAGGCGGATGGAGCTTAAAGACAATGTAGAGAGGAAATATATGTGGGTATCTTATTCGCGGGTTTATTTACACAGCTATTGAATTCGGAGATGCGAACATCAAACTAACTTTACCGCGGACACAAACAGGTGTTATGCGCTAAAATGCCCCCCCCCCTGCCACGGATTGCCCCCCTACATAATCTCTATCAATTATTATATTAGGACATGCATTCAAAGGTTTATTATTATCAAAGATATTATTACTATTATAATTAACCCTAGGCACGTGACAGCCGTCGAGACGATTAATACAAATCCCCAAAATGATTATTTTATGGCACATTTATTTTGCAGGGGTTTGTCAATGTACAAATAACAAATTATTTATCACAAATGACACTAAATAAATATTGTTTGTGGTAAAAAATTACAGGAAACGATTTTTATTATAAAATAAGCAATATAAAAATATACATGTATATGAAAAAATATATAATTTATATATTTTTCCTCCTATACAACATTTTTTATATTGCTTACTTTATAATTAAATTCATTTGTTATAATTTGTCATTTGTAAACCATAAACCTATGAATTTATGTTCTTATATATTATTTGAAAGAGATTGTGTGTGTGTGGGGGGGGTGGGGGTGGGGGGGGTCCATTTTAGACCATAACACAGTAGCGTACTGTATGTAGTGAGCATAATGACATCAGTGGATACATTTGTTACATGGACCACAAAAAAGCAGGTGATTCAGCATCATCAGCCTAATCAACCAAAAATCCAGCCGAAAGGAAAACATGATGAATGATGATGAAATGATGAAGCCTACTGTATGATGCGCTTGGATTCATGGTGGGGATGGTGGGGGCAGAGGAGAGACCTGTGTGTGTTTTGTGTCTTAAACCGCTGGCAGCAGACAGCATGAGACCAAACAAAGTAGGAAGACACTTAGAGACAACACACCCCAGTCACGTTAATAAGCCACTTCTTTGAAAGAAAGCTCTAGATAAGTGACGAAGTAAGCCTGTTATAACAATTGCACGTGTATTTTAGCTGTTTTGAACTTGGTGTTATTTGATCTTATTGGTTTAGAAATTGATATTTCAATAAATAGTACACTTGGCCGTTTCGTTATCATTTTGTTGACAAGTGGGGCTTAAAAATTCGCCCACCGCCTTAAGTGGGGAACGACAGAAAATGTTTGAGAACCACTGTATTAGGTTAACTACACAATTCTTCGTTGTACTTGGTCCGGCTTTTAGATAAAGTCCTTCCATGCGCCATCTGGCAGATATTCAGTGAAGCACAAAACATTTATTTAAATTTCAGAATGTTGCTTGCAGCAAGTCGCGGCACGCCGCGCGCCAAATTGGTTCATCTCGCGGGAAAACACATGCATTCTAATGGCCAGGTCTGTGGCGCACTATTTAGTAAATATAGGATGAATTGATGATTTATTTCACAGTTTCGCAGCTGACTTATCAGACATGTTGCATGAATGAAATAATGCCTGGCCTAAACACACTCTGAGCTGACTCTGTTTGATCAACTCTATTCCACTAAGCCGAATTTGCCGCCGACCCTTCCTGACATCTCCCAATTTGAAGTCGTTGCGGTTAGTACCAATTCTGTTAATTTGTTCAAATGAAGCAACCCCACATTGAGCCGGTAACAATTTTTTTTTAAATAGCAAAGTGTTAGATACATGATAATGTCTCAATAGTAAGCAATTAGGATTTTAAGAATGTTATACCAAGCCCTAAAGAACTGATAACAAAACCGTACTGTCATTACCAAAACAAAGCAGAAATTACAACAACGCTAGTGACTATTACAAACTATGTACAGTTACAGGTGTTAACGACATGATACTGACCTCATACTGTCCCGTTAATGCATAAACACTGTCCTATATACACTGGGCGAATGGAACATACTGTACATCAAATGCCCAGCTATTTAATGACAGTGAGCTGAAGGAGGGCAGAGAGGTTGATACTATTAACTTTCCCCCAGCAGAACCCATGTCTAGTGATGACAAGGCCAGCCTCATTTCATCTGCTGCGATGACACTTTCACCTTAAGGACTTATTTGATGAAGCCCTACAGTAGACATGGATTAAAGGATGAAGATGCATCAAAGTAGATTCGGAAGCAAATTCGGCTGAGTTTAAACAACGCAGCACCAAAAATGTAAAATTTGATTAGAGTGTTTGAATCACCTGGGATGGTCTAAAAGACTAAAAATGTTTTGGAGATTAATTACATTTTTATCTACTCTGAAAAGTTCTGACAATTTGCCCGTTTGTACAATTAAACTTAGCTACAGTGTCTGATAGATCTTTCTGAATTGTTTTAATGAACCGTCTTAAGTTTAAAGTGAGGGACAGCAGACGCTACCGCTGGCAACCAGAGAGACAAAGAGAGAGACACAGTGTGTGTGTGTGTGTGTGTGTGTGTGCGTGTGTGTGTGTGTGTGTGTCATGTCTATTTGTTATATTAAAATCCAAAAAATTATTAGAATCTTTTGGTTGTGGGGCAACAAAAGTGTCCTGGTGAGCCATAGGGAGCATTACCATAAAAGGAATGAGGAAGTACAACACAATGGACCTACTGTATGATTCACACTCAATGACAGAAAACTCAAACACACACTTTGTTGCTTTTTTTTTTTTTTTTAAAGCTGACCCTTGCTCTGGGCTTTTTTTTCATGATGTGCCTAATGTTAAAAACTTTTATTTAAAGTTTAACTACTGCATCATCTCATTATACATCTGAACAGATGAGGACCTTGCCTTAGGGTCCAACAGGGCCAACTTGAAGGTCATGGGGTCTAAACCTGGGCCTTTCTGAACTGTAGTCCAATGCCTTAAGCACTGATCCTGACCCTACTGAGCGAACCCTTCCCTACTAAACACTTTCCTTCATGAAGCCTTGGTAAAGGTAAATGTGCTGGTCCTGACCATTTAGAGATATTTTTTTTGCTGCAAGATTGCTGCAGATTTTAGTGCATCATCATTTCTTTTTTAATTCTTTTAAGAAATTTTATCCTTAATGTGTAGAAATCAGCATTTGTAACAAATACTTTTACAATAGCAGTAACACTATGCTGTTTCCTCAATCTGTACTGCTGCTCAGACAAAATAGTCCTAGGGTTAGGGTTCGAGGATGTAGAAAGGTTTTTATCTGATTCCTCACAACAAATTTGTATTTTAAAGAGAGCGTCTTCCTTGAACAAGACACAGGGATAGAAACATAATTGTGGACGTAACCTGTAGTCCGAGTGAAATAAGAGCGAACGCGACTCCAAACAGAGACGGAGAAGACGCTTACCTCGCTGCGTCAGGATGTCCACTGGCAGAGGCTGAAGGACAGATTGAACACACTCCTCTTCCACATCTGCAAGTTAGAGTGAGATATTGTTAGCTGTGTCATAAGGCTTGGTAGTAATGAGTAACGTATTGACTCAGGAACACTCCGGCGCTCCAGCAGCCGTGACATGCTGACGTCACGACTGCTCACCTGGGTTGGGTTCAATTTGTAAGTAAAACCAAATGCAAATGATCCAGATGATTGGAAAATGCAGATGTAAACATTTACACCTGCGCGCAGTGAGCAGAGATGAACCAGAAGCTGATACTCACGGGTACGAGACGTTTAAACTCTAATACAGGATTATCTGTGCTGTGGTTCTACTGGAGTTTATTCTATTACTCTGTATCTTCATTATGTTTTTACATCTGACTTCTGTTTTGACTTCAGTTCGTCCTTGTTGATCTGATGATCCATCCGCCCCCAACACACACACACACACACACACACACACACACACACACACACAAACACACACATTTAGCCCATGATTTGGACTCTATTATGTATTTCTGCGGTTGCAGTGACCCTGTATGTAAAACAGTGTTTTCTTTTTACTCCAAGGTTTTAGTTTCTGATGCCTTGGTGTCTTGCTGCAGTAAAACAACACGCGGCTCGCAGCAGGTTTGTGTTGCACAGTGACCTCACCTTGTATCGGCTTTATTCTCCCGTTGTTAGATTGACGTAATAATTTTCGATAGAGCTGATAAATTAAACTGTTCTTCAACACTCATTGTCTCTCTCTCTCTCTTCTTATGGAATAACAAGCGGGTCTTTATTCACTCTTCTTTCATTTTTTCTTCTTTTATATTATTGGAATATGTACAGCACCTTTACGCAGACGCTCTTTAAAAAAACAGCTGAGGAAGAAGGACCGTTTTTGTAGTCTTGTTTTAATCAAAGTCTTTAAAAACTCAGTTTGTTTAAACATTTCTTGTATGAATGAAAAATAACTCTGATATAATAAGGATTATTCAGGAAGTGAAGCTGCATATTTACTCCTAATAGCTGGTTATGTTCAGTATGTGTGTGATCATACGCAACATCCTGATTTTTATTCAGTAACACATTATGGAGCTCACATGACTGTGGCCTTGCACCTCCAGGGTTGAGGTTCGATTCCCACATGGAGTTTGCATGTTCTCCCTGTGCATGGTACTCCGGTTTCCACCCGCAGTCCAGAGACATGCAGATTACGCCAACTGGTGATTAGGCTGACTTGTGTCCTGCAATGCAGTGACACCCCGTAAAGAGTAAACCCCATCTCGTGCCCAGAGACCCCTTTGATGGTCGAACGTGTTACTAACTCCAAGTTCCTGGGGATACACATTTCTGAGGACTTAACCTGGTTCACTAATACCTCCAGTCTCCTCAAGAAAGCTTCCCAGCGTCTCTTCTTCCTGAGATTACTGAGGAAGAATCACCTTTCTAAGGACATAATAAACAATTTCTATCGTTGTGCAGTAGAGAGCATCCTAACCAGCTGTATTACAGTCTGGTACGGTAACTGCTCTGTTTCAGACCGTAAATCCATCCAAAGGGTGGTGAAAACCGCCCAGCGCATCATTGGTACCCCTCTTCATGGCATTGAGGAGGTGTACAAGAAAAGGTGTCTGCTTAGGGCCTGTAGCATTGTGAAAGACACCTCTCACCCTGCACATAAACTATTTTCTCTCCTTCCCTCTGGAAAAAGGTTCAGATGCCTAAAAGCCAAGAGCAGCAGGATGAAAAACAGTTTTTACCCCACAGTGGTTACCTTATTGAACACTTCGCCAACCACCTAACCCCTTTACATGTACGGCATCATCATCACTGATAACCCAACATCCCTGTATAATATCTCTGTAAATATTCCCTGTACATTCACTTGTATAATCTGCACATAGACAGTACACTAATATATATATATATTGATATATGTATATATGTGTGTATAGATATACTCTCTGCATTCCTATCCAGCTGTTAAGTTATTCATATTTATTCGTATATATATATATATATATATATATATATATATATATCCATATTATTGCACATGATGTAAATTCAACCATATATAGTTTCTGTATATCTTTATCCCATATACTTATATTTAGACATCTCTGTATATCTACACTTATTCAGTCAATTAATTCATCCATCTCCGCTCACTTTACACTGTATATTCATTTAAATATGTACATACAGTATATTCTTCTGTAAATACAATTTATACATAGCCTTTATTTTTATTTATTTATTTATATATATATATATATATATATATATATATATATATATATATATATATATATATAGTACATATACTGTATAATATATATATATAATGTACAGTATATGTGACAAATAAAGACTTAACGTCTTAAGTTTGGCATATAACTAGTCCTGTACTGTTGAAAGAGGTGTCCAATTGTGCGGTTTATTTGGAAATGGGGTGCTATGACTACTCCAAGGGGTCTTTTCTAAAAATCCCATAGACTATAACATTGAGACCAACTTTGACAGATTCTAGTGCAGAGCTGACGTTGACATATAATGGTGAAGGTTCTCCCCATTGAAACAGGAAGTTAAGGGTTTATTTTACCATGGCAAGCACCACTCACATTTTTTTCTTTAAAAAAATGACCTCCCTAGTATATATTCATGCTCTTTCTCTCTCTCTCTCTCTCTCTCTCTCTCTCTTTCAGTCTCTCTCAGTCTCTGAATGTGTCTGAGTGAGCAGCGATACGTGATCTGAAAGCATCCGTGTTATTGTCTGATTATCACGTCAGTGTCCACAGTGCTGTATACAGTATGAAGGAGATGAATAGAGGATTTAACTGTGAATAGCACTAGAATAGAAAAATATCAGAGTAGAGTATGATAGAGAAATTATAATCATAATGCAAGCTTCGTAATAACGTGTACCTGATTTGAAAAAAAAAAAAAAAAAAAACAGTTAAAGCAATAAAAACTGCATCCTGAACAGCATCTTTTGGTGTCTCCCTTAAAAGGTTCAGATTGTGGCTCGTTTGGATCGCTGTAAAAAATCTTAAAAATCTTTATTAGTAAAAAATATCTTACATCTAGTCCAATGTAACTACTATTACTTATTAAGATTAGAATTAATCAAATATCACTAATCATTAAGTTTTTTCATAGACATAAATTACAACGGTATATTTACATCACATCGGCTAATAACATCGTGTTTTTAAAATAAATAAATAAATAAATCATTAAAAACGCAAGAACATGTTTCACTTACTAAGACGTTTGTTGCAGTGGGAGTGTGTATGTGAATGTTAAACTGACTTCATGAATAGTTTTATTATGTTGAGAATTTTAGACAGCAGTAATTCACATATCTGGCGTAATATGGCATGAGGCAAACCCGTGGACGTAGAAGGCTGTGATTATTAAAACCCAAGCAGCACAGATACAGGTCTGCAAGTCAGCACAGGTCGATTAAAAAAATAAATATATATATATATGCTTACGTATATAGAAGCCTTACTGGTGTGTGTTAACAGGGAAATTTCAGACTGTGAAATCTAAACCTAACCCTGTGTAATCAGGTTTTCAGATGTTAGGTCGAACAAATTACTTTTTTATTATTTTATCATTACTTTTATAAAGGGTTTTTACCACTACTTTTACCACTACTACCACTAAATAAACTTGCAAAAATGTAGAACTCAAAATGAGCATATATATATATATATATATATATATATATATATATATATTTTATTTTATTTATTTATTTATTTTATTTTTTTTTTTTGGTCATAGGAACAACCAAAAACAACAATTAAACTTGTGATTTCGTGTATTTGTGCTATTTCTTTGCCTTTGTGACCCAGTTTCAAATTTTTCTCTCAGTCATGTTTTACTAAAATTCAGTTCATGTAGCCTATTTTGTGCCGAGACGTCACTCTATACCGCACAATCCTGAACCCCATTATGTTTATTAAAAAATAAAAATAAAAACAGCAAAACAAACAATGTTTAAAACGCTTTGAGCTTTAAGGACCACAGTAAAATAAGATAAAATAAGATAAGATAAGATAAGATAAGATAAGATAAGATAAGATAAGATAAGATATACCTTTATTCGTCCCACAGTGGGGAACATTGTAATGTAACAGCAGCAAATAATTTTTTTTTATATATATAATGTATGGATTGTGGCATTAAGCAATACACAGTATGTGAAAAATAAAGTAGTACACAAGTAGTTTGTGTTTTGAATTATTTAATTAAGGACTGAAAAACCTCCGTTCTTTTAGCTTCTTAGCCATTCTAAAAATAAAAGGATAAGGATGCAGGCTGCTTATCAGTACCGCGTATTATGAAAATTACAGCAGGGGCGGAGCTCTTACTGACAAAGCCTCAAAGTCACGGAATAGTCTTCCAATTAATGTTCGGGACTCAGACACAGTGTTTAAGTCTAGACTTAACACTAGACACTATTTATTTAGCCAAGCATTTTTATAAATAGATTAGCCTTAGGTAAAGGAGCAGATCTGGGGGACTCATGGACGTAGAGTATTATGGTGAACTGGTATGTTTGGATGCTGTCTTCCTCACTCTCATTGATCAGGTTTGCTGACGGTGAGGTGATTGGTTGCTTTACATCTCAGTTCCCCCTCATGTTTGTGTTTCCTTCTGGCTCTCCCTTTTAGTTATGATGTCATAGTTAGTCCTGCCGGAGTCTCTGCTTGCACTGTACAGTTAATATACATTCACATTATACATTGTGTGACTGTGACCAGACCTAACTGTTATCTCTCCTTATCTTCTCTTCTGCTTCCTCTTCTCCTCTTCCTATCTTTCTCCCTCTCCCTGTCTACTACACGTGTCGTTCCTGTCTGACTTGTCCTGGTGTTTCTCTTCTGTCTGAAGAACTTGTCTCATGGATGCCCCGTGTGGTCTCTCTGGGATGCGTGTGGTGACTGGGGACGGTTCCACTTTACCGTGAAGACGGTCCTGTCCTCGGCTGATGCAAACAGCTGTTCTCTGAGGACTCAATAGTTCAGGACTGGAGTTTCCTACAGTCTACCTGAGCCTCCAGTAACAAACTGGACTCCAAATGAACACGTCTCCTGTTATAATGAACTGACAATCTAATTATTCTGATTCATACACATTCACATCTCATTCCAAACTTGTTAAAAGCGCAAAACAAATAAATTCTGAGCTTTATTCTCTGAGCTGCTTTTGACTGTGCAGTTGTCCTTGTGAATTTCTCAACACACCTTGAAGTTCAATCCTGCAACTTTAATTAGTGTTTAAGTTATTTTTATTGGTTCTCTTGCATGAAAGACAACTTTACAAAAGTGCTTATAAAAGTATATGGATTTTAACCACATTACATAAATATTGTTTCTCTTAACCTGGAAAAAAAAACATCTCAGAGTGTCAATCCGGTGGGCCACAGCGGCACTACACCTATAAGTCCTATCATGTACCCCATTCTCAGGCTCCAATTTTACACTGGGTTACTGGTTACTAACTAAATACCAGTCAAACACTGTTGGGAAGGTTTTTTTATTTTTATTAGATTAACCCAAGTACTAAAGAAACAGATATTATTTAAAGATTGCCAGAGGCTCGACTGTACGGACATCTAGAGAAAGTTCATTCCACCACCTAGGAGCCAGAAAACAGTCTAGTTCTTTTTGTTCTTTCAAAAATTCATGTTTGCTTCATAAAAATGTAATCTTTATCACAAAGACAAAAACACAAGACAATGACAATACAGGTAGACAACAAAAACAAAGTTTACTACAAGTTCCTGCTTTGTATGGTGGGTTATTTAAATGATATTGTTGTAGTGTGCTTGTGTGACATGAACTTGTTCTATCCAGGCCAAGCCTGATGGTTACCAGATAGGTAAAATATTTTCTTTGCATATCACAGCTTTTCATTTAACTGGGGTTTCAATTCCCTGCTCAAGAACCTAACAGTAGAATTGTGGCAGTGCTGGGGGCTTGAACCCCAGACCTTCTGATCAATAACCCAGTAACCTTGTCCTAATGTTTTTTATAACACATGGCTGAATGCTTCCGTTATGGCTCTGCTAACTTTGGGGAACACTGCAAGGTTAGCACAATGAGCTAAAGAAGCAGAAACCTTTATTTGTCACATGTCCCTAACTGCATAGTAAAATTCCTTTCCTCACTGTCCTTGAAGGGCCTCACTTAAACGGCTGGTACTGGCTGCTTGGTGGAGCTGAGGTGTAAACCTCTGACCTTCTCATCAGTAACCCAGAGTGTTAACCACTGAGCCCTTTGCTGACAACAAGTGAGGAAAAGCTGTCTGGTTGGAGAATGATGATTCTTTGGAACTGTGGCATTTATTACAATACACACAACTGACAGAAAAGAAATTTTTGAAATCAACTTAAACAATTGGCAAATTGAAGGACAACCAGTCCAGCAGGTGGTGTCCTAGGCAGACAACTAGTATTAACAGGACCATAGGAAAGGACACAGGACATACCCAACTATCCCATAGTCATTTTAGACTCTACTTTACAAAAATACAAAGGGTGGTACCGGACCACTACCTTACCTATTGTGTCTGTACAATTGACCTGTTCATCCTCCCAAAGGCTGCACCACATGATATGCCAGTGACGTGCAGCACTGGGACTGATAATACAACAATAATATAACAAACAATATGTGACACATGCGTCGCACAGAAGTGTAGAAGAGCACAAAGAGCAGAGTGTGGGAGAACCACAGAGCAGGCTCACTGTCACCACCATGTACTCCTTAAAGACAGAGCTCCCTCCAGCCCAGAGGACAACTGTCCCAGCAGGAGTGATGACTGATTCTTACTCCAGAAAGCTACAGAGAAAAGGAAAACAGGAGAGAGGGAGAGAGAGAGAAAGAGCAAAGCAAGCAAAATCAGCAGCATGCAGACAGGCGTGATGTAACAGTTTAAACAGTAGTGTGAGCATTATTCTTGACTGTCAACTTGAACCCCAAATCAACACCATTACAAGTTGATTTTTAAGGATCAGACGTTCCACTCGCTGAATGTTTACGTGAACGACTGCAGTGAGCTCAGCGCCACCTCGGCTGGGATCGTCATTCACAGATGTACGGCTTTCTTTAAAACCTTTGCACCGTTCAGATGTTTTACTGCGGCTGAAAGTCTCATCACCGCACTGTGACTGAAGTTGTCTGTAAATGTCAATCATATGTTTATACGCCTTAATTCACCTGAAATTCCAGCACAAGTCTCATCGTATTTTTCAATGTTCTTTTTCTAGTTTCTTTATCATTCGTAAAAATAGAGTTATAAATGTTCCACAGGTTGGGTCAGGTGGTTTTTCCTCACCACTCTTACCCCCCAGCTTTCTTATTCGGGTAAAAACTATATCCAGAAGTTCTATGTATGTCCATTGTTAAAAGCTCTATACAAATAAAACAGAATAGGAATTTGAATTTAAATATATAAATAACACTACCACAATAAAACAAACAGTAAGTGACACATGTGTCGCACAGAAGTGTAGAAGAGCACAAAGAGCAGGGTGTGGGAGAACCACAGAGCAGGCTCACTGTCACCACCATGTACTCCTTAAAGACAGAGCTCCCTCCAGCCCAGAGGACAACTGTCCCAGCAGGAGTGATGACTGATTCTTACTCCAGAAAGCTACAGAGAAAAGGAAAAGAGGAGAGAGAGAGAGAGAGAGAGAGAGAGAGAGAGAGAAAGCGCAAAGCACACAACCTGTTCATTAGTCAACCCAACCCTCATCCCCACATTAAATGCACAGTTATAATATTTAGTATTCACCCCACAACCATTCTTACAAACCTGGATGCTGGAGGCATGGTTCAGTATTAAAACATTTGCCAGTGCTACAGCCTACGTATGTGTGTTTGCTTGTAAAATCAAATGCAATCTAATCCCAATACCATTTAGTGATACTTTTAAACACTCTGTAGTTGTCGTGTTTTCTTATATGATCACAGCTTCTACAAGCATGTTCTAGACCGAAAAAGGTACTTTCAGCAAAGAAAAGTTTTCTCCAGTTGAAGTACTGCTCATACTTCTCCTGGTTTAAGTCCAGAAGTGTGAGATGTTCTGCTAATTTCTCAGGAGATTCAAAATCATCAACATGAATGAATGAATCTGGTGGAATGAACTCCTCATAGTTCTCCCTGGACGGGCCGAGAACCACAGGAACCACGTTGAGTTTCATGGCGTTAAACAGCTTCTCTGTGAAGTAGTCTTTATGGCTGGAGCTTTCGAACGATAAGTAGAATTTACAGCTGGACATGGTGGCATTGTAGTCGGCGTCATTCAGATACCTGTTAAAGGCGCTACCGTAAACCTCTACTTTAATGTGTTTGCTCAGTTCATTATAATATTTCACTCTCCTAAAGTTGGGATTCCAGTTACTGACGATCCAGCACACTAACTTGTCCTTCGGTGGTATTTCAAAGGTTTTGTTTTCCTCTGATGCTTTTACGATTCTCCCGTAAGGCACCCAGACATCTGAATCTCTCAGATAGGTTGACGTCAGGTTAAACAAACCATCTATCCCAGACCATCTTGGTGAATTATCAGGAGACTCCATGTTAATCCACACCCACTTCTGATGTGAAGGTCGTGAAGTGGTTTGCAGGTTTGCGAGATCACCACCGATGTCTCTGTGATGAAACACGACACCATGGGCTTTGTCATACTGGCTTCTGTCAGTTGTAAATTGACATCCTTTGATACCAAACTGTGAACTACAGGACTCTGCTTCAAACGTAAATCCAAACGGCCACGTCCAGATTAACATGAGAGTGTCAAAGTCACGATTTTCATTTTCTTCTGTGGAAGCTGGTGTAGTGATCGGTAACTGCTGCTTTACCAAAGTGCTGGTGTTGTTTGCATCCTGAGTAAAGTTTTCCTTAAATGTAGCGATGCATTCATCTGTGCAGAGAGGACATTTAGGGCACGATAGCCAGCGTGTATTTGGTTTGTAGTGAGAGTAGAATATTCCCCCGAAACAAAAAAGCAGAAAGACAAGCAGGAGGAGATACCTAAAAGATCTTACTGAAGTTTTGGGTGTCATCTTTCACCTTTTGGAGAAGAGAGAAATAAAAACTTCTGTTAATGGCAGAAGAATAAAGGACCACAGGAGATGTTGCTGAAAATGTCCTACGGATGGTTCTGATGTCGTCCTCGTCCCTTCAGAGTAAAAAGATCGTTAAAGATTCTTCAGCGACAACGTCAGAGGAAAGAACGATTATATAATGACTGTTCAGATCCTTAAGGCTGTAGCACATCAAGAGTCGATGTAAAGTGGTGTGAAATTTGTGGTTAATTTAAAGATAGCGTAAATTTTAGAGATTTTTTATTATATAAAGACTCGTAACTAGAGACGAGTAACTTGTGCGGAGACATTAATGAGCTTAAAGTTATTTAACTTCATTATTTTATATGTAGTGCTTGAATATACTTCTCTGAGGTTATATATTTGAACAAGATATCATACGGCACGTCGTGAACACAACAAAGACCCTTCGTTCGACCCTTCAACAGACATGGTACTGATTACCAGGTGATTGTAGTCTCACACAATCCTTATCCTGTCCGCTACCGTACATGATGATAGTTATTCCTCATGGAAGCGCGCAATATTTCAAAGGCACTGTAGCGACTTAAATAACTCAAGTCAGAGAGTTTAATCAACAGTGTGTAGTGTTTGGGCGTCAGTCAGTGTTTGGACTGGAGTTAAGTGTTCCAGTTGCATAACATAATAACCTGTTACTGTTAAGATATTAATCAGGTTTGTAAACTAGTTCTTTATAAAGTGAATTCACTTTTAATGCAGCTTTTGGATTCCAATAGAGCTGTTGAATTAACACTTCCAGATTTCATACAAATCCAACTGGAATTACAGATGTTACTCATACGATATTCTGGTTTTACCGCCACGCCTCATGGTGGCAGCATTTGGGTTTGTGCGTTTGCTGGCTTCTACCACTGAGTGGCGCTATATAACTATAGACCGGCGCCTCGGGCATCAGTTCATTCTCTCAAGGATTAATGAGCCGCGCTCCGTTAGAGCTGCACATAGTAGATGTGCACATAATACTGCACATAGTATTATCAAAATGAATTGAGGATTCTTAATAGAAGTATCAGTGTAGTGTACATGATGAGCTACAGCCTTAATAAATTTCACTTTGCCCTGAAGATTTGTCAAATGAGCATCCACTTATACAATTTCATAATAAGTCACTCTGACTCTGCAGAAACATCTTTCTGACTTTGCAGTTAATAACTTTTATTTAAATACGTTTTTGCTGTTTACAGTTAAACCTTTAACTTTAAAATTGAAGTTAACTTGAAATTAACATATGGAATCAATATCATGGCACTGACACACATTGTGTGGCCTATATAAGGCACTGTATATTAATTCTTGTTATACGTTATTACACACTAATACGTGAAGCTTAGCGGGCACAAGTGTCACAACTAGTTTTTATTAATTATACCCTTTTAAAGTACACTTATTCCACTTTTCCTTCATATGAATTAGCAGTTAATATAATAATAATAATAATAATAATAATAATAAGGTAGATGAAGTGTTATGCAGCGTCCACAAGGTGTCGCCACATCACCAGAAATGAGACCAATCTGACCCTAATTAGGTTTATTGATGATTATTGATGAAAACACAGAGTGTAAAGGTTTAACACGTTAATATAAGATATATACCGAGATGTGCGAATCAAAGCGTGTGTGTGTGTGTGTGTGTGTGTCTGTGTGGTTCACTAAACTCACCGCAGAACACACTTGACTTTACTAACTAACACTTTAAGAAGAGCTCAGTGTTAGACTTAGACTCGGTACTCACTCCGCGCTCGGACCCGTCTGACACACAGCGCTTTAATCCCTCAGTCTGAGTCCCACACTACAGGATCACAAACCTCCAGAGAGCTCGAGACCCAGGGTAACCAGACAGCTCGAGACCCAGGGTAACCAGACAGCTCGAGACCCAGGGTAACCAGACAGCTCGAGACCCAGGATAACCAGACAGCTCGAGACCCAGGGTAACCAGATTCACAGACATCAGGATCAGGCGGGAATTAAGCAGGTCTGCTTCCCGCCCCTCGCTCCGTCAGCGCGCGCACCTGGCCGACAGCGCGCATGCGCACAACAGAGCGTTCTGGCGGAGCGCGACAAGAGTGGAGTTGTTTCAGACCGTACAGTACATACAGTGTGTGTGTGTGTGTGTGTGTGTGTGTGTGAAGTAGTTAGAAGTAGAAGTTTGGGATCACTTAAACATTTCTTTGTTTTTGTTCAGTGATTTATTTCCTACATTCTACTATAATACTGAGGATCCTAAAACTATCTCATAACACACACACACACACACACACACACACACACACACATGGAATTCAGTAATGAAGTAACAACAACATCAACACTATCAGTCAGTTGTTATTATAAGACCTGAAGGTTCTGGATCAGTTCTCACAGTTCAACAGTATTATAATTGAGTGTGTTTGTGAAACCCATCATGATGAAACTGTCTCTCATGAAGACCCAAACTGAGCTCAGAGGAGAAGTTCATTTAGAGTCACCAGCCTCAGAAATCACAGATTAACAACCAGCAGCTCAGATTAGAGCCGTTACAGAGCAGAAGGAGCAGAGAGGCTATTAGTATTTCTTATTATTATTATTGCTTTCCTTTTTTTACATAATAGTTTTAACAAGTTTTTACTCTTTTAATAATAATAAAATAATAATAATAATAATTATTATTATTATTACTATTCTATTTTATCGGTTTAAACCTGTTTATTTCTTCTTCTTTTTTTATCTATTTCTCAGTTTTGTCATTAAGAATGTTCACATTTGTCATGAATCTTGTGTTGAACTTTGAGAGAGAGTTGAGTTTTTATACCCACTTTAATGTGAGACAATTTAAGGAAAAACAATTTACATTATGTACAAACACATATATATATACATACATTTAGGCATTTGGCAGACGCTCTTATCCAGAGCCACGCTCAAGGGCCCAACAGGGACAACCTAATGGTTGTGGGGTTTGAACCTGGGATCCTCCGAACCGTAGTCCAATGCCTTAACCACTGAGCTACCCCCAGCACCCATGCGTTCATTCATTCATATTCATATATACACACACACACACACACACGCACGCACGCACACACACAAATGTATGTAACAAATTTTGTTTTCTTTTAGTTTAGTTTCTTTTAGTTTAGAGCTCCCCGGCCTCTTTTAAAGTCTTAGTGCAGTTTTTTTTTAGTTCATTTACCCCATTACAGTTTATAGTCAGTTCACACTCATGACCACAGTCTCACACTCCGTGGTCATGAGCGTGCAAGTGTGTTCATCGCGTTGCTCTAACCCAGGCTACAGTCTGGCTCCATGGCGTGTGTTTTCTCTCCTTATTAGGAGCAGGTTGCAGGTTTTTGTCCCCTGATGTGAGGGTTCTGAGCATTTTGCTTTTCCCTGGGAACAGTGTGCTGATCACCTGCGTCTTTTCCTTTAAAGTCAGCTGTTTACATGTACTGTAGTAGAGACCGGTTAATCTGTTCCTCCACATCCATGTTCGGTTCTCCCAGTGTGTGTGTGTGTGTGTATGTGTGTGTGTGTGTGTGCAGTGCTGCACTCCACTCCATCACTCTCCTGCAGTCTGGTGCTCAGGGACTGGATGCAGGTTTTCCTCTTTGTAGTTGTTTGTATGTTGTGTGTCTTGTCCTGTTTTCTGCCCCTCACACTCACTATCGTGTTTTTTTTTTTATTATTATTCCATCCGTTGTCAGTACTTCTGTTTTTTTTTCTCTTGCTGTTGGAATCAGTGCAGACACCTCAGCTGCTCCATGGTGATGAAGACAGTTAAAATTCACATTTCACCTGGTTGTGTAAAATCATTAGAACTTGCCTGTGGAAGGACAGGACGTGTTTCACCCTAGAGCTCTTACACCTGTGGGATGGGTTCCAGCGGGCCGGGGAATTTCCCGAGGCGGGCCAGCTCCCTCATTATCTGCTGTCCTTGATGAACAGGGGGACGTTAGGGATCATCACTCGGGTTGCTGGAGCAGACAGACTGGGCCATGACGACTCTCATTAATATTTCATTTTTTTAATAATGTGCTTATGAGTTTGTTTGGGGTGAGGAACATCACCACCGCCTTGTTTATCTGGGAGGCAGAATAGATGTTCACATCTGACCTTCTCTCACACCGCTAACAGCACCACCTAGCAGAGTCTCCACACCGGCCTCAGAGGTCGTGGTGCCCCGCCCACTCTCTCTCACTATGAACTTTCATCTTTTTAAGTGGTAACATTCACTGATAAAAAACTAATTAAAAAGTGAAAAAAGTAATAAACACAGTCTTCTGAAAACCTGGCCAAACAGCCCTCCAGCCTGCACCCCAGTGTAGAGAGAGACACAGAGAGGTACGGTTAATCCACGGCAGTATGAGCATGACTAACCTCTGAACCTCTCCTTTCTGTTTCCATAACTCTACACTGATGCTTTATTCTTTCTTTCTTGTTTAATCCCTATTTAATTAAACCTATTTGTTGCTCTTCCTTTACACACTTTGTTTCTTATTGTGGTCACGTCAGTGAGGCTTATTTTAACTAAACCGTTTCTCGTGCAGTGTTAAATTCCTCCCTGCTCCATCCCTCGGACGGATTATTCGCTATAAAGCACCGTCACCTCAAGGTGAAAATATCTAGGACTAAAGCCCCTTATGAACATGATGTTCAGCACGGCATCAATGAACGAAATACTACTACTACTAATAGTAATAATAATAATAATAATAATAATTCCTTCTGGTCCTGTTATTGTATTCCATTGATTTGTCTTTCACATTTACATATTACTTCTAAATAAAAGTACAAGGTGAAAAACACTAAGTGAAGTCCATTTTTTCTAAACCTATCAAGATTCTTAGGATGTTGTGGATAATTATTGAAATGAATACATCCAGTATGTACACAGGTGTAGTACTGTATAATGTGATGGTTATGTACAAAAAAGAGCTGAGGAATAACAATAATGATGAGGATGTTTAATGTATGAGGAGTCACAAACCAAAGAGAGCAGAGTTTTAGAACCAGCACATTCAATACAGTCTGTTTTTTTACATTAATACATACTTTCATTTCAGAAGAGTTTTCCGTTCCTATAATCAAAATACACCCACAATAGACAGACAGACAGACAGACAGACAGACAGACAGATAGATAGATATATAGATAGATAGATAGATAGATAGATAGATAGATAGATAGATAGATAGATAGATAGATAGATAGATAGATAGATTACTTTATTAATCCAAAAGGATCATTTTACCATTACAACAGCCAGGTCATATGTTGCACAAGAATATAAATTGAACATAAACAGTATGCAAGAATTGCAATGAGGAAAAAGGAAAAGGTAAAAAAAAAAACAGCAATTTAAGGCATTATAGAGGTAGAAAAATGCTATCAAATAATATATGAATATGAAAATACAGTATGTACACGTGCATGATGTATATACAGGTTGGAATTAGGGTACATAAGGTGCACCAGTATGTAGTAATGGAGCGATTGAACCAGCAAGTATATAACCAGCACATATTAATCAATAAGAGAATGAAATGAATAAACAATGTGACTTATATGGTGCTTTATAGCAAATAATCCAGTGTAGTGAAGACAGAATGTATACGAGCCCTCTGAGATCCCTCTCTCGACAGAACAGAATTATTGTAAAGTCTAATTGCAGTCGGCTGAAAATACTTCCCGTAGCGTAACTACACAGTGAAGGAACGTGTCAGGAAGGAACCACGTCAGGAACGTGGTTTTCACCCAAACGCCGTCCACATCAGCATTCCAGATTCAAACATGCTAATATCTGAGCTAGCTGCATGTCGCACTGACAGAACAGTGACACTATCTGACCAGCATTTTGTTGGTGTCTGCTCATACTTCCTGCTCAGGAAGTTCACCACCATGCTCATTGCGAACATTGCACATTGCAGTCCAATGTGAAGACAACACACTCATCACTGTCAATAATGTCAATCAACGGTGACATGAAATCCGTAACATAACAGCGTCTATACGATCACAGCCCACCGCTCAAAGCCAGCAACTCGAACATGCCAGACAGGCGAGAACCTGGTCAGAGACAGCCATCTCCGGTTCTTCTAAACAAGCACAAACATGGGGCTGAATATGACTGCGGACAGGGAGTCTGAAGAGCCTGAAGACCTTCACCTGCACCTGGATCAGGTTTACTGTGTGTGATGCTAAATCATATATCTCATATAATGGTGTTACATTAGTGGGCTAGCAGTGATGAGTCAGCTCACAGGCTGGTGCAGAGACAGGATGAAATATGAGTGACTTCTGGGGGATCGAGTGTTCACCAAGTTCTTGTACCATCAACAAAAATGTATAGTACACCAGTACTCACTACATCCATCCATCCATCCATCCATCCATCCATCTGTCCGTCCATCCTTCCGTCCCATCACACAGCCAACACACATGTTACACAAACTCTGAGTAAAATAGACACAAATCTGCGTCTGAAATGATTGAGATACGTCAGGGTCGGCTCAGTGTGATCCAGTGACCCACCCACAAACCCAGAATGTATCATAGAGATCTAAAAACATGTAAGATGAATAAATGAAAGATAAATATGTCTTTATGTCTGAGGATGGACTCGTAGACTTAGAAGGTGTCTTTTTTTATAAAAACCTCCTTATAATGCCAAGCGCCTAGTGTCGCTCCCCCGGCTATAGGCACGAAGCCTCTTCTCCGATCATGGAGACAGAGACGGAGGCTTCATATCCCATGCTTGATTTTGGGCCTGAAGAAGAACTAGAGCTGGAAGACCCGGGAGAGCCCATGCAGATAGGTGTTGCCATGCTCTGTCTCCCTAAAACGCCGGCGAGTGAGAGAGAGAGAAAGAGAGAGCGACACGCCTCTGTTAAGCGTGCGCTCTTAGTTATACTAGTGCAAAGCACAAATTAAGAGCCTCCCTCTCTCTAATAAATCCTCGGTAAGGGCAAAATCCCCACGAGGATCTCTCACCTGTCCGTTCTCGTGTAGACGGCGGAGCTCTGGTTATTTTATGTTTTCAGTTTTCTTTTGTTTCCTTTAAGTTCCTTATTTAATAATCCCACGCCATCTCAGAACAGGAAGGTCTTCCCGTGCGCGTCACAAGCACTTTAAACACTCCTATTTCATTGACCCTCTCTAAAGCCCTGTGTCAAGGCTCTTATAATCATTTAAAAACATCTTGTGGTGCGGCTCTCCATACCGCACCCCATAACACTCCTATTGTACCTCTGAAGGATTCCAGCCTATTCCTCTGCTCTAGGAAGGATTTGCAGTCATCACTCTCTGTCCATACGGACTCGAACCCTCATTTATCAGGTATTTATTACAAATAGGCCACTTTTGCACTTTTGTTTAGATGCTCAAAGCATTCAATTTTCTTTATAAATTAACTTTGCATGATAACAATAAAATTGAATCTAATCTAATCTAATCTAATACAAATACCTAGGAAATGTTGACTAAGCTCTGAACTTTTTTTTTTACCATAATTCTGTTCCGTGTTTATGATGACTGTTAAAGGCAACAAGATGTCAGACAAAAAGGCTTGTGACAACCGACATTTAAAGACCAAAAGCCTTATTTTAGTTCTTTTGTCTGTCTTTTCATTGTGACTCCAATGACACCTGTGTTTGTTCATCAAAGTGAAATTCTCTTTATATTGTTGTGTGTTTAATGTTTGTTCTGCACCAACATACCTGCCTTAACTCGCACTAACATAGGAAAGTGTGTGTGTGTGTGTGTGGGTGTGTGGGTGGGTGCGTGCATGCGTGTGTGTGTGTGTGTGTGTGTGCATGTATGGTTCATTGAAACAAGTGTTTTTCTGTCAAACAATAATAAATAAAATCTTCATCAATGCGAGTATAAAAGTTAATAAGTGCACTACGTGATTTAAAATCAAGACATGAAAATAAAAAAGACCAACATGCAGACAGGTTTTAAAAGTTTGTAACAATTTCATGTAAAGGTCTAGAGGAAAAAAGAATCTCGTATAATTCAGTATATATAATGTGTTTTATGCAGTGCGATGTCTTTGATGTCCTTTAATCTTGAGTTTTACTTTAAAGATCAGAAGAGAAAAAGACCAGAATAAGCGTATTTAACTCAGCTGTATTTGAGTGTTAGTATTAGTATACAGTATATTAGTACACTGTATGAGCATTAGACGGCATCACAGTGTCAGATGGACTGAAAGCAAATCACGCCTGCTTGTTAAAAGGTAAAGATTAAACTCACCTAAATTTAAAGTTAAATCCTCTGATGGTGCAGATCATCAGCCTGGGAGTCTGCGTGGCGTCCTCACCCGTCTGGGCGATGCCGTGACACGCTTCAAGCTATCAGGGCTGAGGGTTAACCCTGAGCATTACACAGCAGGGGCGGAGCCTGGCTTCCTGAAGGAGGAACACCTTTACAGAGCGGAGTGGTCCAGAGCACAAGAGGAACTCTGGGACGGTAACTCAGGCATTAAATGCACAGAATTTAACCATAGTCATGAAAGCTGCACTTCCTCGTGAGACAGGAAAGTCGACAGCATTGTGGCTTGGCAGCGTCTCACCACAGAGCCTGAAGTCTGCAGGTAGTAAAGACCTCCGGAGCATCCAAACAGATTTACAACGACACATACAAAAATAAAGTATATAAGAACAATAATAGTGGCAACAGTGACAGTTAGGTGCTGGGTAATAACAATAGTCGTAATAATGAAATATGATGAGTAATAAAATAAATATTATATAAATAAAAATAATAATGTAACTATGATGACTTTCTAGTATTATTATCTGTTAACAGTAAAATTGATTCTCTTATTTAAATAATAATAATAATAATAATAATAATAAATTAAAAATAATGATAATAATTGTAGGGGAATATTGCAGTGATGTGTATGTTGTTAGTAATGCTAACATATAATAATAATAATAATAATAATAATAATAATAATAATTATAATAATAGTAGTAGTAGTAATAATAATAATTATAATTATAATAATAATAAAAGTAATAATAATAATAATAATAATAATAATAATAGTAGTAGTAGTAGTAGTAATAATTATAATTATAATAATAATAAAAGTAATAATAATAATAATAATAATAATAATAATAATAATAATAGTAGTAGTAGTAGTAGTTGTTGTAATAATAATAATAATAATAATAATAATAATAATAATAAAGAAAAAGTAGAAGAACTAAGTTTTTCTTCTCCCTTTTTTTAATTTGCAGAAATGTTCATGTGTGTGTGTGTGTGTGTGTCATCAGTTAATTTGGAAGGCTCTGTCTAGTGGTTATGAGTTTTATTAATTTTTTATTTCATTATGAATTTAAGTTGTTGGTATCAGACGAACTGTTCTTCCCCAACTCCATCCTTCTCCATTGGTGTATTAAATCACAGGTGGTTATGTTTTTTTTTTTTCCCCAGTAGGTGTTGAAGGTGTGTGATTCCTTTGTGCTGCCATGTTGGAAAGTGGAATGGAGTACTGTGTAGTATCTACATGGCGTTAGAGTTGTTTTGGTGATCTTGTGAGCTTCCCACCAGGCTGTCTGAGTTGTTGAAGTAGTGGTACTGCAGTTGAATTGCTGAAAAGAAGCGTTGAACATTTGGTGCTGCAAGGCCACCTTGTAATTTGTCTAGGGGTAGCTCAGTGGTTAAGGCATTGGACTACGGTTCGGAAGATCCCAGGTTCAAACCCCACAACCACCAAGTTGCCACTGTTGGGCCCTTGAGCGCGGCCCTTAACCCTCAACTGCTCAGATGTGTAATGAGATAAAAATGTAAGTCGCTCTGGATAAGAGCGTATGCCCAAATGTAATTTTTCTTTTCTGTAGTAATGTTGATAAAGGAATTTTAGGTTTCTTATTTCAGTGTTGGGTTCATTTCAGGCTGACTTTGCTTTAAAGGAGGACACAAGTCTACATTCTGACATTTTAAGGTCTGACAGTCACAGAGCACAGCAAGAATTCCAACAGTGAATCTCCAAGCTGGGAAGAAGTTCTAATAATTCTATTACGTTGATGTTAAAGACAGACTGCAGACAGAGCTTATTATCTTTCGTAGCCCATTCTCACACCCATCTTTGATCTGTGTGACATCTGTGCTCTCAGCAGACAAAGAAAACAACGCAGATCCTTTTCTCTGTTACATGTCTGAGCACCTATACATGTACAAAACAGGTATAGGTTTTTAGAGCTTGTTTTAATGGAAATCAACTCCTATAGTATAATATATAGGCCTATAGTATGGTTGGTTTGCCATAGCAGCCCTTATTGAAACAGACTGTAACATGGGATTCTATGGTTTATAAAAACAGCCATGAGGGATGTTGTCTGAGTGTATGGTGTTTTCTTTTAAATCGTGTTCCATGTTTCCCTTCGTTTCTTTAAGCACCTGCCTCTGTAAAGGTCTCGGTGTGTCCCAGCTGTTCCCCGTTAACATTAATGTTACAGAACGTAGCCTTTGTTTGTCTTGTTAAATGGAAGTTAAAACTTCCTGCTGGTGTGATGATTATATCTCTAAACCTCTAAAACAGGTTTTTTTAAATATACAAAACAAACTGTCTGCTTGATATCTTGTAGTCTTCTGAATGATATCCTCATATTTCTGTCCAGTTCCTGACACCACACCCGCACAGACACAGTGTTTAAAAAAACACATCTGTACTGTTTTCACTTTAACTTAGGGTTGATTTAGGACTTCTCCAAAGTCCATTCAGTGAACCCGAACGAGCCGAACCAGCTCCATGACCATGAACCTGCTCACCACATTCAGACCTGATGTTCTCCTTTCACCTCGCTGACCTTCAGGATATTAAACAATTTAATTCAATTTTATTTGTATAGCCCTTTTATTAATTGTCATTGTCGCAAAGCATCTTTACACAATCAAAAGAATAATTTTTAAGTTTGTATGGAATGTGAGTGTGTATGAATCAAAATGGTCAGATACAATGCCCATTTACATGCTAAAAATAGTTTTCTTTTTTACTTTGTCCTCATATAATCTCAGTCATTTGTAAATAGTTCATGTGTTACACAGTTTTGTTTGTTTAGAAAAGTATTTGACAAGAATTCGACCATTAGTGCGGAAGAGATGGCCCATCCCAATGTTGTTTTATCACCGCAGTTGACTTTAATCAGTGTAATTTACAGGCTGTATTTCTTAAATACTTTACTTCTTTAATACTTTCAGCATGTAGATATTCCCACCACTGATAAGAACACGTTAGATCACATTTACGGCAACATACGTGGTGCATACAGGACTGCACCCCCCCCACCCTTTTGGACACTCGGACCGCATTTCTCTGTTTCTGAAACAAACAAATCCCGTCACCAAACTCTGGACTCTGGAGACTAAAAGCACCTGCAGGACTGTTTTTCTCAGAAAGACAGGGATGTGGGCTGTACAGAGAGAAGCTGGAAGGCTTCTATTCCACTGATGACTCTAAGAGGATGTGGCAAGGCCTGCAGCACATCAGGGACTATCGGACCAGAACCACCACCACCACCACCATCAGCTCCATAGATAGCCTGCCAGATGATCTTAACATCTTTTACACATGCTTTGAGACCTCCAGCTACAGCACAGATAGGAGGCTTGTACACACCCAGACTACCGGTCCACTCTCCTTTCCCCCAACATTCTCATTAGGCCAGGTATACAAAGCACTGAGGAAGATTAACCCATGTAAAGACAGCAGGGCCAGACAACATCCCTGGGTGCTTGTGCCAATGAGCTGACTGATGTTTTCACTTCCATCTTTAACCTTTTCCTCAGTGCACTGTTCCCACCTGCTCCAAAAACACAACCATCTGCCCCCTTCCTAAGAAGAACTCATATACCTGTCTGAATGACTATAGACCAGCAGCACTTACTCCAGTCATCATATGAATCATCACACCCCTATCTCACCTACGCAGTTTTACTGGGTGGCCATTAGTACGTTAGTAGAAAAATGACTCGGGGTGGAGAGTATGAGGAGAGAACATGCTGGATTTGTTACAAGAGAGAGAGGGTGATTGCCGTGCCTAGTTGGATTCACCCTTGCCGGACACACTTGCTAACGCTCTTGTTACGTTTTCGTGATTCGACATACTGGTGAGACCAAGCCATCTCTTCTGACACACACACTCAAACACACTCCAGAATATTCAGGACTCTGGACATTTGATGCTATCCACCCACTCACACATTCATTTTTGTATATTGTATATATTTTGTAAATATTCAAATTCAAATTCAAATTTTATTTGTCACATACACAAACATACACAGTACGAAATGTAGTGAAATGTATTATACGACTGCCATTGACCCTAAAAGAGAATTAAAGTTTACAAAGAAATAAATATAAATAAAAGAATACGATAGAAATTAAATAAAAAATTAAATGAAACTAGGAAAAAATAGAACTAAAAATAAAAATAGAAATGTGCTAGGAAAAATAGAACTAAAAATAAAAATAGAAATATGATGTGCATAAAAATAGAAATATACTGTACAAATTGAAATATACTGTGCTGGGTGTGCAAATATGCAAAGAACAAAGTGTCTTTGTGCAGAGGTTATTAAAGTGTCTTTGTGCACTGGTCCAGGATGTAAATGTACAAAATGTAGTGTAGATATGAGGGAAGGTGAGCGTGTATTTGTCCGTAGTGTTCATGGATGTAAAAAGATTAATAGATTTGATCAATTATGAAAAGATTGTGTTAGTTCATGGTTGTGGTTGAGAGACCTTATCGCCTGCGGGAAGAAGCTCCTCCTTAGTCTCTCTGTGTTGGCCTTCAAGGAGCGGAATCGCTTCCCAGACCGCAACAGAGTAAACAGTCCGTTATTGGGGTGGCTGAGGTCCTTCACGATCTTCCTGGCCTTGGTCAAGCACCGCTTGCTGTATTCTGTTTTGTTTGGTGCACCTTTTGGGTTGTTTTGTTTGTTTTTTTGGATAAGTTGTTGTTGTTCGTCTTTTCTGGTTCCACTAAGTCTACACCCCACCAGAAGTCAGATTTCATACCTTGCTTTAGTGTAACTAGGTTTAATATCTTTGCAGAGTGTTACAAGATTACTTGTTACATCAAAAAAGTAATCCAAGTAATCCCAACATTGCTTTTAACATGGTCATCCCCAATAAACTCACCCACAAACTGTCTACACTTGGCCTGCCCCTTCCCTCTGATATTGGCTTTTGAACTTTTTGACTGGCAGGCCCCAGTCTGTCAAGAATGGAAATACAATCTCAGCCAGCATCATTACAAACACAGGCACTCCACAGGGATGTGTCCTCAGCCCTATCCTCTACACTGTGTTCATCCACGACTGTGTCATCTCTCACAAGGACAAGATCGTCCTGAAGATTGCAGATGACACCGCAGTGATGAGACGCATCATTGTAGGGACGAAGCAGCCTATAGGATGGAATTGGATAGTCTCGTAACATGGTGTGAGGATAACAACCTGTCCCTCAACACGGACAAGACTAAGTAGATGATAGTGGACATGAGGACCAAGAAAATACTTTATTGAAGACTGTTCATCCAGGAGCCCAAAGTGGAGAGGGTGTACAGTTTTAAATATCTACTATAGGCATCCACATCAGTAATGAAGTCACTTAGACACTAAACACCACTAAGCTGGTTAAAAGGCTCAGCAGCTGCTGCACTTACTTAGGCATCTGAGGAACTTTGATATGTCTTCTAAGGTTCTCTCAAACTTCTATAGCTGCATGATCAACAGCATCTTGACCAACTGCATCATCATGTGGTATGGCAGTACTACTGTTATGGACAGCAAATGCCTGCAGAGAGTGGTGACAGTGGCAAGGAAAAACTCCCTGAGATGGTAATAGGAAGAAACCTTGAGAGGAACCAGACTCAACAGGGAACCCATCCTCATCTGGGTGAAACAGATAGCAGGGATCCTGACACAGACTGTTCTGTGATCCCTCAGGCTGTAGATCCAGAAGTGTGAGATGCAGGACCTCCTGGCTAAAGAACTCCTTCTTTCCCACTGCCACCAGACTCCCAAATATCAGAAAGAATTTTACAATCATGGACTACCAACTGGACTTTCATCTGTATCTGACACAGATCTTAGAACATTCTTTGCGAACTTTTCACAATCATCTGCACAATAATAATCACAATCATCTAAATATAACTGAGACAATCTGAAACCTGCACAATAATAATAATAATATTTTTTTAAATAAAGCATATTTTCCTATTCTACTTTTAATACCTATTCCTTTTATACCTATTTACTTTACTTACTTTTTCACGGGCAGCAAAATGAGAAGTGCCTTGTCTGGGGGGTGGAGGGAGGGATATCAGGGGCATGTTTCTTTACTGTGCATTTGACAATAAAACTTGAAACTTGAAACTCTGACATGGTAAATAAGTACTCCCCATCTCCTGTGCGAAGCATCTCAAAGATCTCGTAGTCAACTGCTGCAGACGAAGTCACCGATTGTGCCCTGAGACATTTTCAGATGGCCTTGGCCGCGAGAAGGAATCAACGATCCTGTCATTTTCAGTTTCACTGAATAACAGAAAGGTACTGGATGTCAGGAACCATCATATTTTTTCCTAAATTCACTTTGACATCACTTAAACAAATGGGTGACCCAACAGACTCGCTTCTCGTGACTGTACACCACTATCCTGATGAGAAGTCGAGTGCTGGAGTGAACTAGGACGGTGTTAAACGGCACAGTGGCAGTCTGGCACCCCTACTGTACCTTATCGGTCTGACTCGGGAGCGTCCTGATGATTTGAAGCTCAATATTCTGAGGATCACATTACATGTTGTTTCACTCAGATTCCTTCATCCTAGGAGAGTTATTACAGAATATTTAAAGCCTCTTTTAAGTAAATCACCCTGTATACTTTTAAGATTTACATGTATGTGATGACATCATTCCTTATTTGATTGTCGCCATTTCGGATCTGGTTATCTTCTGGAAGATTCCAAATGAATGGTGGACAGAAAGTAGATGAACCCTTACAGATTTCTTGCTTTGCTTATGTGTCACACTTTAATCATTCAATATTAAACAAATATAAACGGAGTGAATAAAAAATGCAATTTAAAATTGTGATTTAAAAAATAATAAATTTATTGTTCCCCGTTAACATTAATGTTACACAACGTAGCCTTTGTTTGTCTTGTTAAATGGAAGTTAAAACTTCCTGCTGGTGTGATGATTATATCTCTGAAACCTCTAAAACAGGTTTTTTTTAAATATACAAAACAAACTGTCTGCTTGATATCTTGTAGTCTTCTGAATGATATCCTCATATTTCTGTCCAGTTCCTGACACCACACCCGCACAGACACAGTGTTTAAAAAAACACATCTGTACTGTTTTCACTTTAACTTAGGGTTGATTTAGGACTTCTCCAAAGTCCATTCAGTGAACCCGAACGGGCCGAACCTGCTCCATGACCATGAACCTGCTCACCACATTCAGACCTGATGTTCTCCTTTCACCTCGCTGAAGATTGTGTCCTTCAGGTATACTTGAACAATACCCATTTACATGTTAAAAATAGTACTTTCTCCACATATAATCTCAGTCATCTGTCACCCAGTTTTGTTTGTAAAAAGAGATGGCCCATTCCATTACTGTTTTATCACCTCAGATGACTTTCACCAGTGTAATTTACGGACTGTATTTCCTAAATACCTTCAGCACATAGATAAGAACACATTAGATCTTGTTGCACCATACGTCGTGCATACAGGGTGCATACTAAATGCAATTTCAAATTGTGATCGGAAAGCTAAGGTAAAGACCAAGACTTAACAATGTGCTCAAAAAATAAAAGCATGCTTACCTCTCTACCATTTACGTTTTATCATTCAGTGATATCAAAGTGTTGTCCCTGGGTGAAATACTGTTCAGACATGTCTTGCCTTCGGACTAGAAATGAGACATGTCGCTGCCAGTTCCTGAGGGGATTTGAAATAATATCGTGATCATAAAATAATGATTGAATATTAGTGTTTCTCCCTGTATGACTCGAGAATCTCAGGAATAATGGCATGACTTCAAATCATTTAGCAGCTTTTCTGCAAAGAGTCTACAATCATTTTAACAGAAGTGAAGTCTTATTATGAGACGCAAAACCTTTGTTTGCAAATATGTGGGGATCTTGTTACAGATGGCTGAGTGGATACATTTGTTCTTTGGTCTTTTATTGCTAGGTTTTCCTCATCAGGGACCCATACATCTGAATCTCTATGATAATTTGCTGCAAGATTAATTAGATTATCACACACAACATGTCTTAGTGAATGACTGTATCTTAGGCAAAATTGGTAGTCACATTTCTACAGGAGGAATGCACATGCATTGGATAAGATAAAAAGGACGTCTGCAAACACATGGCACTCAGGACGAGACGCAGCAGTTCATTTCTGTAAGACCTGTTAAAACTTAAGTCAGAATGAATGCAGTGTTTAAGAGAAATAAGGAACTGGTGTGAATTATGAGAGATTAAGTCAAGTCAAGTAGTCTATATTAACACTTTAGCCAGATACAGTTAGTACACAGTGAAACAAAACAACGTTCCTCCAAGCGCTGTATCCGGTCAGCCACAATGCTGGTGATGCACCATGCACAGGCAGGTGATGATATCCTGTAGTTGGTGATGGCTTTTATGCCATGCCACATGTGCCGTGTGTGACTGCTGTCCCTGAAGCTTTTGTGAATTCTCGGCCTGTGTGCACGCTTTGCCTATCTGATGGCCTGGAGAGTATGGCCCTTGCAAATATGAATATGAGGAAAATATGATCATATAACCCCAATATTATCATCCCTGCACTGGCTACCTGTTCAGTTTAGAATTAATTACAAAATAGTATTACTTACATGCAAGGCTTTAAATGGTTTAGCTCCCACATACCCAACCAGTCTTCTGATACGCTATAATCCACCTTAAGATCACTAAACTCGGACTTCTGGTAATTCCCAGAATTTCAAAATCTACAAAAGAGGTTAGGGCTTTTTCATATTTACATTACATTTAGGCATTTGCTCTTAGCTTCTCCAGAGTAACTTAATTTTTTTTTATCTCATTACACATCTGAGCAGTTGAGGGTTAAGGGCCGCGCTCAAGGGCCCAACAGTGGCAACTTGGTGGTTGTGGGGTTTGAACCTTGGATCTTCCGAACCGTAGTCCAATGCCTTAACCACTGAGCTACCCCTGGACTCATATTTAGCGCCAAAACTTTGGAATAGCCTTCCAGACAGTGTTCGGGGCTCAGTCACAGTTTCTCAGTTTAAAAGTGGACTCAAGACGCATCTCAAAAACAATGATCACATGACTCTGTTTGACCAATCAGCCCAACAACAATAACCACGTGTAGGCATTGTGGGAAAAAAAAATCTTAGCCGGCATCCCCGTCCCCGTATACAAACGCTTGCAAAAGAACAGCATCAGTGATGCGCTGTCTTCTCTATCTGCCAAAACAGGCAAACACTTCAGCATATGAAAACTCCACTCTTAATCTAAGGAGACATATAGTCCGTCATTTTTTAAATATATTTACGAACTGACTGGGCCGGCCACATTGACCAGCGGCCCACAGGGAGACCGCCCGGTGCTCCAGACGGCCAGTCGGCCACTGATCTATACAGTCCATCCGGAAAGTATCCACAGCGCATCACTTTTTCCACATTTTGTTATGTCATAGCCTTATTTTAAAATGGATTACATTTATTTTTTTCTTAGAATTCTACACACAACTCCCCAAAATGACAACAGGAAAAAAGTTTGCTTGTGATTTTTTGCAAATTTATTAAAAATTAAAAAAAATGAAGAAAGCACATGTACATGTGTGAAAAGGCTCGATGGAAAACAGATTAATCAACAGACTCCGGTTACCGGTAGGCGTATCATGACGCACAGTACAAACAAGTCAAGCTGAGGATTCCTGAAATTTCTCAACACACACACACACACACACACACACACACACACACACACCTTGTCATTACAGTATATAGCGCAGTAATGTATAATCCTGTGTTTCAACATCTCGATCCTGACCCCCCCCCCCCCCCCCCCCACACACACACACACAAAAAAAACTGGCAAAGTAATTTTCTGACTCTGAAGTACCTAAAGTAGAACCGTCCTGTGGTTAAATATGATAATCCTTTAATCTTACACATGAGGAAGTAGATGGATCTCATTTAGAGACCTGCCTTAGAAAGCCACAAGACTGTAAAGCACGCCCACACACACGAACACACAAACACACAGGTATAAACAGGACTTTACTGTCGGACCATCAGCTGTAATAATAAATCAGGTGAATGTCAAAATAAATCTGTTAGTAATTAATATAAGACCAGAGGAATGTGCTGAAGGGGGAAAGACACAGGGTATGAATGTGTGAATTAAGCAGTGGATCACACTCACCCTATCTCTCATGATTTATATGCTGGTCTACAGCATGCTGGTTAATACTGGTTAGTACTGGTCTGAGGCTGGTTTAGTTGGTGAAGCAGCATAACTGATGGAAGACCAGCATACTGCACGAAACCATTCACCGTACATACTGTAAGGAGAATACACTTCAGGATCGATCGTCTCCCATCACCACCAGACGGGACCGCCTCGTCGCAGATATAAATGCAGATAATCCGTTCCAGCCACCCACAAGTATTACCAATATTACCAATTTCACAACATTATAATCATATGACTGCATAGAAAAACAATCAGAACTTTTAGCAAAGACATGCAAATGAACAATTCAATAAATAGACAGTAAACCTCACTTACCGACCGCTTTAAACAGAAAGCCGCTCCGTGTTCTTCTTGATAACATGTAGCACAGCCATCTAATGGTTGGTTTTATAAAACTGCCGATCATACAGTGTTGTATACTTCACACACACACACACACACACACACAGTATGCAGGACTTGGTACTATACAGTACATTCATTCACGTACGCACCAAAATATTAGTACATTTACATTTAGGCATTTGGCAGACGCTCTTATCCAGAGCGACTTACATTTTTTTATTTCATTAGATATCTGAGCAGTTGAGGGTTAAGGGCCACGCTCAAGGGCCCAACAGTGGCAACTTGGTGGTTGTGGGGTTTGAACCTGGGATCTTCCGAACTGTAGTCCAATGCCTTAACCACTGAGCTACCCCTGGCCACTCTATAGTAGAGTATATAGTTGTAAATAGTCATGTTTCGTGCACTGCGGCGTCTGTTTCATATTTGTGTTGGTCGTGTCCTTGGGTTTTGTTAACACCAGCAGACGAGATAAGAGATCAGACTACACAAAAAAAAAAAAAAAAAAGAAATATGTAAACTCATTTTGCTTGGCTTTTCACTGACGCACACGAGTTTTGATCAGCTCCCGAAAATGCACAAACCGGCTTTATCACTCGTGTGACGAGAGGACCTGATTCAGAAGTTGAATATCCACAAGCCGGGACATTCGTATGCCAAGGGTCCACTGTACTACAAACTGAAAAGGACATACAGTAAACCCTACTGGGCCCAAAACACGTCACACACTCTTATATTTCATCTTGTGTCCAGTTCATGTGTGTAAATGATGTCTCGTGCTCCCGGAGCCGTTCTCACACACTCTGAGTCCTGGAACATGTCCCGTCCCATCAGGGGAGAAGAAACCCTCCATAGATGTGATCCTCTGGTGGTTCAGTACATTCAGGTCTTCAACTGACTTCATTTTATTGCCCTATAACGTAACTGAGTCTAGACCTGAGTAACTGATCAACCCCAGATCATAACACTGTCTCCAGAGGCTTGTACAGTGGACACTATGCATGATGGCTGAAAGACTGATGCTGTTTGTATAACGAACATTTTCTTGCTGCTCTTATTGCGTGACTAGTTTACACATCTGTGGTTTTCTCGTCTGTCTGCTCTGCTGCTTTATGAGGCTGTGGTTTAAAAAAAAAAAAAAAGAAAGAAAGAAAAAAAGGAAGGCATAATGTTCAGCTGTGATTTCCGGTTTTGCCCACAACAAGAAGATCTCACTGTAGATTTCACAGAGCTCATTTCCACAGGAATGATAAAGTGAGAAAACATGTTAATATTGAGTGGAACATATGTTTAATACGCAATGTGACATTAATAGGCCTTGGTTCAGAGATGAAATATTTAAGAGAGAGTTAATACCTTAATGATATTGATTGGCTAATGATAAGGCTACTCAAAAAACATTACTCAAATAAAAGTAAAAATCATAACATCCGATTATTATTATTATTATTTTTTTTTTTTTATTATGTAAGCAGTCAGACAAAATAATAAAATAATGTTTTTTTTTTAACATTTCCAAATAATAAAATAAATGAAATAAATGTAATGAAATAAATGAATAAAACTAATTATCTTTACAAATAAAGCTTTTGAATCAAATCCCTACTGTAAATAACATATGTGTGTTTGATCAGTGTAAACTATTTCCAGTGTAAGTGTATTTCCAAATGTCTCATCAAATAGAAAATAACATTAGAACATATACAAGAGTCTCACATTACCATAAACTGTGTCCTGCAGAACAAGAAACATATATATATGTTTTCGCCTCAGACTTATTTCCTAGTTATATATGTTTTATATAATGATTGCAACGTTAAATAAAACAGCTAAACTAACTGCAACATGTTTGGCATCACTCTGAGCACCCTGGGGCACGCCCACTCCAGCTGACTCGGCATTGCTTCAGTAAATAATTCTTGGAAGACTGATACCTTTTTACAGGAAACACTCAGTGCCAAGTCCTGCACTGCAAGAAAAGAAATAAAAACGGCATGCCCCTGTGTGTACATCCCTGAGCCCTGTCAGACATAATGTGTAGTATATAGTTGCGTATAACTGAAGTAGAATGCTTGTTATTTTGTATGTTATACGCTATTTACAATTGTTTTTGCATGTTTTTGTGATCAAATCTTTACTCGTCACTCGCACTCTAACTCAGCAACTCTAACCTAAATATAAAGGCGAGCTCGAGTGTTGAAGCGAAACGAGTAGTAAAACCACAAAGACATGTCTGTGGTATTAAATGTGTCAGTTTCTAGACTTTCACACGAACGCAGTAGCATAATGCAGGTCTAATGCAGAAGTAGGTTGTAGATGTATATACAGTATATGTGTGTTTCTGAGAATCAGAATCAGGTTTTATTCACCAAGTATGTTGACACACATAAGGAATTTGATTCAGGCTGTCTGTGACTCTTGAAGTACAGACCCACATTAAAAACTGTACAGATGTACAAAAAGATGTACAGTTTTTAATATACATATACATCTATACTTTAAAGTTCCTCTTTTTTATGCTGGAATCATGCCTGTGGTTCTCGGCCCTCACTTACTCTAGGACTCATTGCACTCTGGCATGGGAAACCCAGCATGTGTTATGATGTTAGTGGTGAAGCTCATGTGATCCTGAAGCTGATTCACTCGGCGTACTACATAACCACAGTCGCCTTGCACACAATGACTCTCTCGTTGAATTCTGCTTTGTATTAAATGAGGACTTTCTGTGTGAAACTCTGACAAATATACCTCAAAGAAGTCTGAAAGCCTGCAGTCTGCACACGTCCACACTCAGGTGCAAATCAGTGGAGTCGTCGATGGCCGATCCTGGAGCTGAGAGGTCGCAACACTACCATCTGCAACACCACAACGTGCAGTTCTCTTAAAACGATTAGCTCAGGAACAGCCTGTCAGGAATGTCTGGTTGTTGAAACATTGTGGCAGCGTTGATGTTTGAAAGCTAGACTTGTCTTAGAGCTCTTACAATATCCGTTTCGTATGACCCCATGCATCTCTGACACTGCTGGGTTTACTCGGGTCAAGCTTATGTTACTCGGCCTTTTAAAGGACACATGAAAACCCTCCTTGGTTTTAAGAGGTTTTTGAAATTGTTGGAAAATTTGCGAAGATTTTAAATGTAAAAATCAGTCAAAAACCTGTGGTGTTGTTCCATCAGCATTTAAGCATGTAGTGGTGGAACCACTGATAACATTAGACCTGTTTCTAAACCTGTTTCTGGATGTTGTTTCATACAGCTAAAGTCTTATTTACATGCACACGGTATTCCCGAGGTGTTCCAGTCTGCTTTTATAGCTCCCCCAGCACTTCATTATGCACTCAAAGGTTTTTAATGGTCCTTTAATAACTACCGATCTCACAGCCGTATTTAAACCTGTTATATATTTCTGATCATACTTGACAGGCAGACGTTTCGCTGTTGGTCTTGGGGACTCAGCATTCTCCTCAGCAGCTCTCACATGTGAGGTCCCTCAAGGGTCTATGCTCTGGCCAAGTTTAGATTCTGCTATTCTTAGTTTACGCACTGTTATTGAGATTCGTTATTAAGAATTAGTATTCTTTGTCATGTAGATGATATTAAAATGTATATTCCTTTGAAACAGATGGATACAAACAGTTTAACAATACTTTTGGAATGTCAAAATGTCCATAAACTGAAGTGCTGGTATTCGGACCCTGTGCTGACCCTTTCATAGAGACGTGTTCCCTTAAATCAAATTCAACAACAACTGTTAGAAACCTGAGTGTTTTACTGCACAATGATTATAAACTTGATAAGCAAATCAATTCTGCAATAAAATAAGTTTTTTTTTTTAAATAAAATAAGTTTTTCAGCTAAGGCAATTGTCCAAGATCAAGCCATTTAAACAGAAAATGAACATTTAATAATAATAATAACAATAATAATATTAATTCTACTTATAAGTGCCTTACCAGCACCCAAGGGCACTTTACATAAAACATAAATAGTAAAAAACAAAACACAGCAATTAATAACTAATTGAGAACAAAATCAATAAAAACTTGTAGATTATTTGATGGACAAATTTAAACAAAATAAAATGAGTCAATCAGTGATTGGTCGAAGTCAAATTACAAATATAAGTAATAAATACATAAATATATAAATAATTTAACATTTACGGTATTTTTTATTGTTTTATTGTGTTAAGGTTGTTTATTACTGATATTTTTATTATTACTGTTATATAAGGTATATTATAACTTTTGTTGTTGTTGGTCTTTCGGCTGCTCCTGACAAGGGCTCGCCACAGCGGAATACCCAGTCCGCACTACAACTCGGCACAGGTTTTACGCCGGGTGCCCTTCCTGACGCAACCCTCCCATTTTATCCGGGCAGGGAGTTTTATTTTATATTTCTTTGGTGTCTTATTAATAGTCTGAGATTTAATTGTGTGCATTATATATGTAAAGTATAAAACTGTACAGCACTTTGGTCCACTTTGTCGATTTTAAATGTGCTCTATAAACAAATCTTATGAGTTATAAAATTATTGAACCAACATTGACTATTAAACATCGGAATAATTTCAAACAAATTACCCTGATACAGTGTTGCTAATATGACTTTAAAACAGAATTTATTAATATTTTCACACTTAAATATACAATAGAAATGTATACTGTTGTGTTTATCCGGTTCTCCACTTGGGATTTCTGAACTGCTGTGAATGCTAAGATCAGTAAATTCTGTAGTTTAAGGATTGTATTTGCAACGTTGTTTCAGAATCATTTAATTAAAGCCGTTCTGACTTTCACAAACAACATTGTTCAGGTGTAGTGTTCTGCACGGTTGTTGTTGCAACCTAATTACAACTTTCTGTGGTGTGTGTGTGTGTAGCTAATGTTGGAGATGAACAGTGAATTATAAGTAGTAGTTAGGACACTAGTTTGGATGAACTCAGAATCTCTTTCAGGAAGAAATAATTAACAGAAACAGAAGAAGAATCACACAGCGTGCACAGTTTCAGAGTGGATATATGTGTATATTTATAAAACTATTTATTTACAAATGGAATCACTGAGGCTAGAGAGAGAGAGAAAATGTGTGTGTGTGTGTGTGTGTTTATGGTTCCTGATCCCTGCTTGCTCTGTATAACTAATCCAGACACTGCAAGCGCTGTGTGTGTGTGTGTGTGTGTGTGTGTGTGTGTGTATTATGTCCTCCGTCTGTATCTGATGATGGGGTTGGTAGGTGTGTGTATCATAGTGGTGTAGTTCACAGTGGGGAAATATCCGTCTACCAGCTCGAACTCGAACAAACGTAACAATGTCGACCAAATGGTTTTAATCTGCACGTAGGCGAAGTTCTCGCCAATGCACCGGTGACGACCTGTCAACAAAAACAGACAAACAAACAATCAACAAACATGATGGTTAAAAATGCCTGTCTGTGTTCTCTCTGTCTCACTTCATAAGTCAATGGACATTGACTTGACATTTTAACTGTAGAGCACATGGAGACCTGCTTCTGTACAACCATGTGCTTCCGTGGCAACAGTAAAAAAACAAAAAAAACTCATATGGGTGTGATGGTCAGGGGTCCACCTTCACCCCTCACCTTCACCCCTCTGCTTGGACGATATCGTGATATATTGCGATACAATGTTTCATTCTCAGCTACATAAATTCGACCACACTCAGTCTCAGCACTGTGTGTGTGTGTGTGTGTGTGTGTTAACCCCCATGACTGAGCCCACCTGCTCCAAACGGCACATAGGCGAATTTCTCTCCGGAGGCGGGGTTGTCCCCGAGGTACCGGTCGGGGTCAAAATCCAGTCGCCGATCCCAGGAGTCCTGAAGGCGATGGTTTACTGTGGGCGAGACACACACCTGATGTCCTGGAGGGATGGTGTACTCTCCAACTTTCTGCACCAGAGAGAGAAAGACATACAGAAGTTAGGGTTCTACGGAGGCGCCTGAAACCTGCCAGGTGTACGTACGGTGCATACCTGAGGAGTTCGAGCCATTCTCATCATGGTCATGATGGGGGGGCGGAGCCTCAGAGTTTCCTTCAGACAGCCTTCCAGCACGGTCAGCTCCTTCAGCTACACAACACCAAATCATCACGTTAGACATAGCAAACAAAGTAAGATAAGTTTCCACTCAATACACATACGCCGGTTTATTAGCGATAACATCCATCCCCACTCTCCGCTGTCCATAATAACCCTCCCCTCACCATGACGTACTGTTTCGCATCACTAAACAGAAGGAAAGCTGACACGCTACATGGATCAGGTTTCATTATTGTGTGAAAACACTCCAGGCCACACCACAATTCTGTGGAAGTGATCTTTTAACTATTTTTAAGTCAACAAGACCAGGGATCGTATCTCTCAGAAACAGTTCCCACTACGCTTAAAGTATCAAACACTGGTCATAAACGGCGGGAAGACTTTTCACGGGGTACTGGGCCGCTGCCTGACCTGTTCGTAGGTGATGGGCGGCAGGCTTTCTCCACACACTTGCTTCTGTTCGCTGTAGCAGCGTTTCTGCAGCTCAGAGTCCCGCGCCAGGAAGAACCCCAGCCATGCGCTGGTGGTGGACGAAGTGTGCTGACCGGCCAACAAGAGGCCGATCAACATCCCGGAAATCTCATCGTCGTTCAGAGAACGCCCGTCTCTACGGAGAGACAGGCAGGTTGAGGAGAGGCGTGACGGAGTGTACTGTGTGTGTATAAAAATGAGTGACGAGTGAGGAGCCATACTTGTACGTGGCGTCTATAAGCGTCTGCAGGATGTCGTCCTGCTTCTTGGCGCTCTGCCGGCGCTTCTCGATCACTTTGTAAAAGATTTGTTTGATCTCTCTGTGTGCACGGTCCCTCTGCCTACAAACAGATAGAAACTTTTTAAGTCTGAGGTTCAGTCCAACATTTACTACATCCAGACTCATTACTGGTATCCCTCAAGGCTCAATGGTTGACCCACTACTATTTTCCCTCTGACTTTATTCTACTAACCCAAGTTCAAATCTCAAAATCAAATTTTATTTGTCACACACAGTCATACACAGTACAATATGCAGTGAAATGCTTATACGACCGCTAGTGACCTTAAAATAAAAGACTATTATTAGAAAATAATTATGAAAAGGAAAATAGAAGTAAATATAACTAAGAAAGAATAAAATATTTGTAGAATACAAAATATACAATATCTGAAAAAATACAGGTCCTTCTCAAAAAATTAGCATATTGTGATATAGTTCATTATTTTCTGTAATGTACTGATAAACATTAGAATTTCATATATTTTCAGATTCATTACCCACAACTGAAGTAGTTCAAGCCTTTTAATTGTTTTAATATTGATGATTTTGGCATACAGCTCAAAAAAACCCAAAATTCCTATCTCAAAAAATTAGCATATTTAATCCGACCAATAAAAGAAAAGTGTTTTTAATACAAAAAAGGTCAACCTTCAAATAATTATGTTCAGTTATGCACTCAATACTTGGTCGGGAACCCTTTGCAGAAATGACTGCTTCAATGCGGCGTGGCATGGAGGCAATCAGCCTGTGGCACTGCTGAGGTGTTATGGAGGCCCAGGATGCTTCGATAGCGGCCTTAAGCTCATCCAGAGCTCTTTACAATATCCCACAGATTCTCTATGGGGTTCAGGTCAGGAGAGTTGGCAGGCCAATTGAGCACAGTAATACCATGGTCAGTAAACCATTTACCAGTGGTTTTGGCACTGTGAGCAGGTGCCAGGTTGTGCTGAAAAATGAAATCTTCATCTCCAAAAAGCTTTTCAGCAGATGGAAGCATGAAGTGCTCCACAGTGGACCAACACCAGGAGCTGACATGGCACTCCAGACCATCACTGACTGTGGGTACTTGACACTTCAGGCATTTTGGCATTTCCCTCTCCCCAGTCTTCCTCCAGACTCTGGCACCTTGATTTTCGAATGACATGCAAAATTTGCTTTCAGCCGAAAAAAGTACTTTGGACCACTGAGCAACAGTCCAGTGCTGCTTCTCTGTAGCCCAGGTCAGGCGCTTCTGCCGCTGTTTCTGGTTCAAAAGTGGCTTGACCTGGGGAATGCGGCACCTGTAGCCCATTTCCTGCACACGCCTGTACACGGTGGCTCTGGATGTTTCTACTCCAGACTCAGTCCACTGCTTCCGCAGGTCCCCCAAGGTCTGGAATCGGTCCTTCTCCACAATCTTCCTCAGGGTCCGGTCACCTCTTCTCGTTGTGCAGCGTTTTCTGCCACACTTTTTCCTTCCCACAGACTGAGGTGCCTTGATACAGCACTCTGGGAACAGCCTATTCGTTCAGAAATTTCTTTCTGTGTCTCACCCTCTTGCTTGAGGGTGTCAATGATGGCCTTCTGGACAGCAGTCAGGTCGGCAGTCTTACCCATGATTGCGGTTTTGAGTAATGAACCAGGCTGGGAGTTTTTAAAAGCCTCAGGAATCTTTTGCAGGTGTTTAGAGTTAATTAGTTGATTCAGATGATTAGGTTAATAGCTCGTTTAGAGAACCTTTTTATGATATGCTAATTTTTTGAAATAGGAATTTTGGGTTTTCACGAGCTAAAAACCCAAAATGAAAAAAGCTGAAAACAGATAATCACTTTTCAAATGCATAAAAATGTTGAAATCGCTTGTGTTACCATCCTCAACCCAACCCTTGGATTATGAAGGTTTCAGAAGGTGTTTGTTCAGTTCTTTTGTGCAATCTCAGGCTTGCACCACCTGCTCTCTCTTACTGCAAATATCACCCACATGCCGGAATAAACCTTCTTTGTATTTTAATAGGTAAAGGTGTGTTTACGCACAGCTGGAGGGCAGAGAAAACCGAGAAGTTATAATAGCCCAACCCTCCTAAGCCTCAACAATCTAATAATAACACGGAATCCTATATAATAAAAAGGAGCGTGACCAAGCCCTGCGTTATTATCTGCAGCAAAGAATGCCGATCTTGTGTCACCCAATGGAGTCGTGACAACTCATCGTTAACAATGGACGGCTCCGTGCAGTACCTGAAGCTAGGCAAAGGCACCCACTGAGGTAACAGCCACGCAGCGTGGGTAAACCCTCCATCGAGGTCGGTGTAGAGCTGAGCAACACTTTCTGTGAGAACGCTGCGGATCTCCACGCCGTGCAGGCAGCGACTCGCCGTCAGGATGATTAGCTCGCTCAGACCCTCGAACAGATCTGCAATGTAATAGGGGGGAGCATGAAAATCATAAAAGGGGCAACGAGACGGGAAGAAGGAGCAGAAAGGAAAGTGAAATTTATTGGGAAACAGGTTCGTTTGGTCCCTGAGGCTGTGTTCATTCTCATTGATGCTAGCAGTGCCACCCTGTGGGGAATCTCTAGCATAACAGCAAAAAAAATTCATCTGATTTCCAGGTTCAAAATAAAACAGAAACCAAAAGCTAAGTGTGTGTGTGTGTGTGTGTTGTATCTTACTTTTTTCCCCACTATCCCCCCAGCGGGTGAAATACTGCCTTGTTTCTTCTTCAATGAGCTGGACGTGCTGCTTAAAGCGAGCCACATTTAGTCCCGTCTTCAACAACTTCTTCTGCTCCAGGAACACCTGCACGCACACACATCTAAATATTGTCATCCTGTATGCTGTATGTGCTCCCCAATCATTCACAATCATACTCCTTTTTCCTTTCATCCTTCCTTCTCCACCCCTTAATTAATTTATCTCAATTATATAAATCGCTGTATTTCTTTCAGGAGGTGCACAGCAGTGGCGTACGTGGTTCGGGACGTCGTAGGCGACTCCTTTGCCGAACACTGGTGTGGTCAGGTGTGAATAAACGTCCTCGGCGTTCAGGTCCTCGTTTTTGCTGTTGAACATCAGAGCGGACGCTTCGCTCCCCACCAGGTAGGTGAAGGTCTTCCCCACCATGGTAAAGCTGAACACAGGGCCGTACTGAAAACATCAACATCAAACAGAGAAGATACCAAACCAGGACAAGGCATTAATTAAGGCACCAGACTGTTTACACAGTACTTTTAATGTGAACGTTATATAACTTTAAAACTAATGTAAGGAGTGTAACTCTGATGGAACTTTAAAGCCTTACACCAAATTACTTTGATTGAACCATCAGAGGGTTGAGTAAAAGTACAGTTTGGTCCTATTTAGGGACAAGAATCACCAGGAATCACCCACTACAATATAACCACAATGTTATAAATGTCCTGATGCAAAATGAAACTTTTTTTGTAAATCATATAATCCTACAGCGCCACCTGTAGGATCATGGAGCAATGGCAAAATTTTGCCACCCTAAATGTAAACATATACAAAATAAAAATGCATAAAAAATATATTTTGAAGTCAGTGTGGTGATACCTAAATCACCACATGATATTTAACTGGAACTATTTTTTCTCTCATCTTCACTCGTTTTGTTTATTACAGGGTTCCTTCTAGCAATAGTTAACTATGCGACTTATATACAAAATATAGATGAGTCCTGCGGGGGGTCATACCCTGTGTTCTGGACCCTACGCTCCCAGGACCCTGTGGTCCCAGATTCATATGGTCCCCAGAATTATATGGCATGTAATGGGATCATGACGAATGTTCCGATGTTCCCATGGGCGATAGAGCACATAAAAAGAAACCTGAACAAGATGTTCCCCAACTTGTTTGATTTGATTGAATTCTTTCTTGAGACCTCCAGAATCATATAAAATGATAATTACTTTTGTTGTGTTTCAGTACTTTTATAGTCGTGTTCCAGTCAAATAAACTGGAAAATGTTCAGGGAATATTTAATCTTGAAATGGGTCGCATATGTCTCGGACAGAATCAGAGAGTTCATGTGAACGTAGTGCTTTGGGAAAACCCTGACCTGTAGTCCAGTTACACTCTGGTATTTTGGACTAATTCTTTTTTGTCTTTGGGCTGTTCCCTTTCAGGGGTCGCCACAGAGAATCATCTGCCTCCATCTAACCCTATCCTCTGCATCCTCTTCTCTCACACCAACTAACTTCATGTCCTCTCTCACTGCATCCATAAATCTCCTCTTTGGTCTTCCTCTAGACCTCCTGCCTGGCAGTTCCAACCTCAGCATCCTTCTACCGATATATTCACCATCTCTCCTCTGAACATGTCCAAACCACCTCAATCTGGCCTCTCTGACTTTTGGACTAATTATTTAATATAATTTGATATGAGATCATATTTTAGTCTCCCTGAAGCTCTGATGAGGATGAGGACACGTCACCTTCTCGTAGGCGTTCTCCAGAAATTCAATGGGACTTTTCCCGAAAGCGATGGCGTGACCCAGGAACGGCAAACTGGATGGGATGTATGGGGGATATTTCTGTGGAAAGGAAATACATTTATTTGTTTATTATTGTTATTAATTTATTATTTATTATTATTATTATTATTATTATTATTACATTCCTGTTCATGCACAGTTAGCATCTGCAGAGCTAGTTAGGTCTGACACTAAAACAGTAAAATATTTAGCACTAAATATGAGGTTATTGTTAAACTATAAATACTCAAACTATTAATCTGAGGAAGGTTTATTAAAAGAAAATGTCCCTTGCACTAGTCAATAAGTCATCATGTGTCATTAATCTTTAACAAACACTGTGCTGCATTAAAATGTCAGGATGTGTGTAATGTGCATTTAGTTACAACTTTCATTTATTTTGTTGTTTTCTTACACTTTACACAACTTTTATCTGCATGTTCTAATACATTTTGTTGATCAATAAATGCATTTTCAATATTTTTTATTAATAACTACACTAATGTAATTTCATTATTTTTTATATCAACCCAATTTTTATGAATGAAGAACAAAACAAAATATGAAATATATGAAAAACAAAACTGGATTTAAGTTCAGTTTAAGTGTAATGAAGTGTTAGCTTAGCATAGTCATTCAGTCATGACCAACAACCTGATTACACACAGATCATTAAATCTACTTTAATCAGAATCTCAGCTGGATGTATTTACTCTTCACACACACACACACACACACACACACAACAACAACAACAACAACTTAAAAATCATGTATTTTTCAGCATCTATTTAGTTTGTTGGTTTAGTTTTGTGTAATAACTCATCTATTAAGGTAATTAACAATTACATTAAAGTATTTTCATTAAAAATAGTTTAATGCGATGACAATTTTAATTGATGAAAAACAAAACTAAATATCGAAACATATTTAAAAACTGAACGAGTATTTAAGTTTAGTTTAACTGCGATGAGGCGTTAGCTTAGCATAGTCGTATGAGTATTAAATCTGAGGAGACTGAACCATGGCTTCCACACGGGTGTTCAGTGATGACCAACAACACTGTCAGTCTTCTACACAAATAGTGAACCTGATTACAAACAGATCATCTACTCTGATCAATAACTAATAAAATGTTGACATTATTCCCGGATGTATTAACTGTGATCTTTGCTGTTTTTATGGCAGACAAACACAAGGACTGCTCCGTTTCCACGGTAACGCGCACGGCCGCGCTGCCCGGGAGCGCGCACGCCTGTACTCACGTGTCCGTGCTGTTTTCTCTCCGCCTGCAGCCTGAGTGCCCGTGTGGAGAGGTACGCCACGGTGAGGGTGACCGCGGAGGCGGCGAGGATGGCGAAGCTCAGGTGTTCGCTCATGATCCTCTCCGCTGCGCGCTCCATCAGCCCGCTGCTAGCCTCTAAAACCCCCATGTTTATGATGATGGTGAAGCGCGGTGTCCGATCCGCTGCACGGTTGAGTTTAAATCTTACATCTCCATCGCTACACACAACCAGACGCAAATCGGAGCTTGGCCCGCCCCCGTCTGACAGCACACACGCTTCCAATTGGCCGAAGCCTTCAGTCCATCACGTAGCTCCACGCGACCTTGCGCCCTGATTGGTCAACGCGCTGTGAACTGACGGTCTGCCTATATGACGTCACCCGGCTCGTTCCACCGCTCCTGCGTGCTGATTGGTCCGTCCTGTTTGCGCTTACTGTATACGTATATATAAACCACGAGCGCGCAGCTAAAGTGCTATTAACACTCAAATTAAAGTTAATCCGAGCCGTGTATAGAGTTTATTCTTATATAAACATTAGATAAAGTCATGAGAAAAAACACCAGCTGGATATACATTTATAATGAATTTATTTTAAAAATAAAAAACAGGTCTTTTCCAGCGTCCATGTTTGTTTGTTTGTTTGTTCATGGTTATTCATTCAGCACATATAAAATAATAACTCATCCTCTTTAAAAAATTATATAGGTTTAGTTTATTATTGTCGTTAACATGTTAAACATGAAAGAACGAAATTTGTTTCCGAGAACCAGCATCCAACATTAAAACATTAATCTCAGAACTGCTACTATTATTATTATTATTATTATTATTATTATTATTATTATTATTATCATTATTAATGTCATAATAATAACATTCTCATATACATAGTAAAACCTAAGCATATAATAATAAATAATAAAGTAAATACCACACGGCATGTTTAGAAAATGCAGATTTAAGTTAGTGAGTTGCACCTCAGCCTTGTCTATATATATATATATATATATATATATATATATATATATATATATATATATAAACACACACACACACTGTATATATTCAGTGAGAGAACTTCTATAAACTTTTTCAGAATCAGGTTTTATTCGCCATGTACTGTATGTTGACTCACACGGGGAATTTGGCTCTGGCTGTTTATAGCTCTCAGAGTCCAGACTAACACAAAAACACTATACACAGGAATTACACAACATTCAGTTATTGTACAGATGAAATAAGGTAGAGTGAGTCCTGAGTACGTGCGGTAGCGTGTGTACATAAAGTGATTGTAAGGTAGGGCGAGTAGTCCTGTGCAGGACAGTAAGTGGTAGTGATGTAATGTGCCTGTAGGGAGTTTGATAGAGCCATGATGGTGCTTTTACACAATATACAGTACGGTACTCGACGGATGCTCGATTTGTGCAAAAAACAATGATTTAAAGACGGTTGTAAGATCCAGTTCAACTGTTTATGAGGGTGATCACCTGCAGAAAGAAACTGTTCTGTTGGGAGTGCAGAGTTCTGTAGTGCCTGCCAGAAGGGAGGAGGTAAAAGAGTGTGTGTGTGTGTGTGTGTGTGTGTGTGTATATATAGATATATATATATATATATATATATATATATATATATATATATATATAAAATGGAAACTTCTATTACTTTATTCTTTTTTAATATACACAGTACAATGTAGTACCGTGCAAGGTGGCATGGTTATTGCTGTAGAGGATAGCACCTCCAGGTTGATTCGATACCCACCTCAGGTGTGTGTGTGTGTGTGTGTGTGTGTGTGTGTGTGTGTGTGTGTGTGTGTGTGCGCGCGCCCTGCGATTGAATGGCACCTAATTCAGAGTGTACCCTGCCTTGTGCCCTAAATCTCCTGGGATAGGCTCATCCCCTCCACGACGCTGTACATAGGAGTACTGTGCAAAAGTCCCAGGCACCTTTCTAAAGTACAAATGGTACAAAACCATTTCTATATTTAACAAAATAAACAAATAAATAAATAACACTAAGGAAGAATATTTGCTTGCCTGTAAAGAAGGCAACATATTACTGTCATGCAATAAGTTGCCTTTTTTTTACAGGCATGCAAATACGTACACATGACCAGGTTTCAGATAGAAGCCAACAACCTGTCTAAACAGAAACAAACAAAAACAACAACCTGCACCTGTTTCTCACTGGTTCCTGCCTTCAGTTAGATGTTTTTAATGGGAGCCTGAAGAACTACACTACCGCTCAAAAGTTTGGGATCACTTGTAGATACCTTTGTTTTTGTTTAGTGATTTATTTTCTACATTCTACGACAATACTTGAGATTCTACGCCTTCAGTATAGTTTTACAGTGTAGAAAGAAATAAACTGATTTACCATGGAGTTAGAAAGTGATCCCAAACTTTTGAGCGATTGTGTATTCCACAAGACTACATTAAACATACAAGGATTATAATGTTTACACTATTTTCTTACAGTGGGATATTACTATTTTTTTTTAAATAAAGGACTATTAATTTAGGAAACAGCGCTGTTCTGACTTTCTGCCGGTAGGTGGCGATAATGCGGCATACTGTTGTTTTCATCAACCAAACCACAGAAGAAGAACCGAACAGGAAGCAGCAGCCGCAGTGTGAGCAGCTGGAGCTGGTGTTTCTGTCCCTCAGTGTTGTGTTGTGGTGTGTTTAGTCTTACTCGTGTCAGTGTGTGTGAGTGTGTGTGTGAGGATGACGGTGTGCAGTTACTTCCTCCAGGGGAGATGTCGCTACGGGGACAAATGCTGGAACGAACACCCGAGAGGAGGGAGAAGCCAAAGTACCCGCGGCGGTCAGTGTCCTGGGATCAGTTAATCAGATTATACTTAAAACCGGAATAAACATATTTAGACATATTTATAGCTATGTTTTCCAAAAACGTTAAAAAAAAGTTAACGTTAAGTTAAACGTTAAAAGTTGGTTACTCGCAGCGTTTTAGCACTGTGTAGTTCTGAGCACCTGCTGGCCGAACTGAGGAACTGCAGCTGCAAGTGAAGCCTGAACTGGTGTTTTTATAATGCAGCTTAAAGTTCAAAACACAAATAGGCTAAAATAAGTAATCACAAATAATATTGTAACAATTGGCACATAAGAAGTAGATTTCTTTTAAGTGTTTATTTAAAATAAGTAAAAGCAAACAGCTTTCTGACACTTCCATTTCAATGCATTCCTGTTCGGCAGGCTCGGTGAACCGGGTGTGGGTGAACCCATCTCAGCGCTCGGGGGGACCTGTGGTCCAGCCCTCGTCTTTCTCCCACGGAGGCGGAGACTGGAGCAGAGGATCCAGCGGAACAGAAAGGGATGACCGGAGTTCTAACTTCAGTTTTAACACACAGAACCGGTTCTCTACTCTGGACAACACGCAGAGCGGGTATGGGAGAACCGGAGGGAGAGGAGGAGGGGGTGGAGGAGGAGGAGGAGACGAAGCAGATAAACAGCTGTGAGTGATGGAAAGATCAGCAGGTCCACATCTCAGTCTGTTTCTAAATGATGTTCTCTTGGCTAAAGAAAGCTCTCTCTCTGTGTGTGTGTGTGTGTGTGTGTGTGTGTGTGTGTGTGTGTGAACTTCCTGTTTGATTGACAGAGAAGTGATTCAGAAGGACATGGAGGCGTGGGAGAGCTCAGGACAGTGGCTCTTCTCCTGCTACTCCGCCCTCAAAGACTCCATCACAGGTGGGTCACAAGGTCGGTGGATTAAACACTTCACAGTGAGTTGTGTGGGGTATAACTGTACTTCATGTGTGTGTGTGTGTGTGTGTGTGTTTGTGTAGGGTTTGTGGAGCTATCTCCAGAGGAGCTGCGGATGGAGTACTACACCAGCAGAGCCACTGGAGACATACAGTCCTACGTATATTATATATATATATTTTTTTTTTTGTTAAATAACTTTTAAGCTGCTAAATAAATCTTCATTTGTGTTGTACATATGTAAATAGTTTTTTTTTTTAAAGACTCACTACTTTTAACAGTTACATACCAAAATAATCAGACTTTATATCAGTGCTTCTATGTACCTTTAGGTTTGGTTTGCTGAGGTAATCTCTCTATGGCAGTGCTCTAAGCTGCTTCTGTGTGTGTTGAAGAAGCAGCATTCCTGTGAAGGTTCTCATGATGATCATGATCATTGGAGTGTTTAATGTGTGATGTGTTTCACGCAGGTGAACTCAGTCCAGCAGTTGGCCAATCAGTGGAGATCCAGAGTTCTGGAACTGAGGACCATGAACGCTAACACGCGCACTGCCATGGTGAGAAACATGCGTGCACACACACACACACACACACACACTCCCCAGCAGGTCCTGGTTTGTAGTTTGATATCGTTGATTTTTTATTTAAATTGTAAGACGCTGGAGTGAAATGTGTGTCCACAGATAGCAGAGCTGAGCAACCCGAGTGCACAGGCGTCCTCAGGTGGAGGGGATTTCGGTTCTTTAGCATCATCTGGGTTCGGATCTTCTTCGACGTCTGGATTTGGATCTTCTTCAACGTCTGGGTTTGGATCTTCATCAACAGGGTTTGGAGCTTCAACCACAGGGTTTGGTTCTTCATCAGCATCAACAACATCTGGATTTGGATCTTCATCAGCATCTGGCTTTGGATCTTCATCGGCATCTGGCTTTGGATCTTCATCGGCATCTGGCTTTGGATCTTCATCGGCATCTGGCTTTGGATCTTCATCAGCATCTGGGTTTGGATCTTCATCAACAGGGTTTGGATCCTCTTCATCAGCATCTGGATTTGGATCTTCATCTACATCTGGGCCTCGAGTAGGAGGTAGGCTGTTTGAATTCTAAACTGTAAGGAGATCCAATCAGAACGCAGACCCCTCAGGTCGTTCTGTAACCTGGAAAGTCCCTGCAGAAATTTAGGAGTTCTTTAGTAACTTCTAGAGCATTGTGGGTAATTTTAGTCTCTTCATTGCACCCTTTCCACTAGGATTTGGTTCGAGTGCTCCAGGTGGTGCTGCTGGCTTCAGCTTCTCCGCCTCCAGTCCCGGGTTTGGATCGTCCGCGCCTCAGCCGGCTCCGTCCCAGTTCGGCTTGTCGGCTCCCTCTGCCTCCAGCTTCTCCTTCTCTGATCCTGCAGCGAGTAAGAGCTCCGCCTCGGGGTTCAACTTCTCGTCTGCGTCCACTGCTGCCTCTGGTGCTGGTGGTTTTGGTAGCGGAGCGAGTACGTCCAAGAGTGCAGAGGACAAGAATAGCGGACCGGACGGCCTGTACACTTCTCAGAGCGAGCTCACACCGGACGAGCTCCGAGAGTTCACCGCTAAACGTTTCACACTGGGACAGATTCCTCTCAGACCTCCGCCTGCTGAGCTACTCCACGTCTGATGCTCATCTGAACTCTAAACCCTCAAATGAAGGGTTGATGTACTGTTGATGAATCCGTTCCTTTCTGCAGACACTTTGTGTGTCTGATGTGAAGGTTTGAGAAGACGCCATGTCCCAATCTCACGCCAGGCTCGGAAGATTTATGGACATTAAGAGCAGGTTTATAAAAAACATTTAATGTGTGTGTACAGTTTTCTACAGCTTGTTCCTTTCCCACTCGAAACTTACCAGATGATGCTATTAAGGCAGTATATCAGCAGACCAATCAGCAGCTTTGCTAGTGTCTATCACTCCAGCTTATGTTGGAATCAAGTCTATCTCAGAAGAAAAGTGTGTATTTTGAATAATCAAACCTGAACAAGTGTGTATTAAATAATTATTCTTTTTTTTTAAGCCCAATGTCGGTGATATTAGCCTCATGTACACTTATGCACACACTTATTCTGGGATGACTCAGCCCTGTGAGTAGTTTTTCTTTTAATAAACCTGATATGGAAAGGGTAAAGATGTACAGGATGTACACCAAGATCGGGCTCATTCTGCATAACGCTAACGTTCAGAAGGTGCTGATCTGAGACTGGATTAGCTTCACACCCAGGCATCGTCAGACAAAAATTAGGTGTCTAGTGGTGATGGAGAGCATATGTGCCGTTGCCAGGAGACATCAGAGACGTCTGAGTGGTAAAGTGCGTGGTATTACAACAGTAAGTCCACAACATACGAACAAATTCAGTTCCGAGAGTTCGTTCATAAGAGGTCCAATTTACTCGTAAATCTGACAAACATTGTCTAGGTACTAGTATACTAACAGAATTGGCTATACGTAGTATGTTACAGTATGGTGTTCTTTAGAATAGTGCAGATGGTTTAATGATTCATGTTAAAAGAACGAACATCTTTTCACCTCCCTCTGTTCCCTTAATTATTTTTAATATTTATTTCCATCGTTATTGCTTGCCGCTTTTTAGCAGTACCAGTTTAGCCATGTACATGTGATCTAACTTCTGCGACTAAAAGTGTAACTTGAGTGTACGTACATAAGGGATTTACTGTACTGGATTTTACTGATGGTAGGAACTACAGTATGTACAAGACGAGATACCTCAGGTAATGATTACTCAACCACCCAGGTTATTGGAATTCTCCTCATAAAACACATTTCCAAATTAATGCACACCAAGCTAATAATAATAATAATAATAATAATAATAAATAACGTGCATGTAATAATAATTTCTGAGGTAATGTACAGTTCTAATGTAAACCCCAAACATTCCTCTCAGGGAAATTCAAGCTGATTATTATAATAATAATAATGTGCATGTAATAATGATGATTTCTGAGGTAATGTACAGTTCTAATGTAAACCCCAAACATTCCTCTCAGGGAAATTCAAGCTGATTATTATAATAATAATAATGTGCATGTAATAATGATGATTTCTGAGGTAATGTACAGTTCTAATGTAAACCCCAAACATTCCTCTCAGGGAAATTCGAGTGCTGGCCCTTTAAGAGATCTCAACCGCTCAGGCACGTGCTGAAATGCTTCTCTCTGATTGGCTGAAATGTTTTCAGGCGGGAAGGACAGAGAGCCGACATGTCCGGTGTCCAGGAGGGACGTAAACATTACACACGGTGTTTGTGTGTGTGTTAGTGACATGGCGGAGTGCAGTCTGACTCGCGCGCTCAGCGCTCTGAGAAGTCTGTACGAGCGCGTGCAAACACTGGAGGAGTTTACTTCCGGGGTAGAGTTCAGTGACGGCCGGAAGCCGGCTCTACTGCAGGAGACTGACTCAGGGCGGTTTAAAGCGCTCATCAGGGGGCTGGTGGTGTGTACAGAGTCTCCTCTCACACACACACTCAGCTCTGTACAGGTACACACACACACTCAGCTCTGTACAGGTACACACACACACACACACACACACACACTCAGCTCTGTACAGGTACACACACACACACACACTCAGCTCTGTACAGGTACACACACACACACACACTCAGCTCTGTACAGGTACACACACACACACACACACACTCAGCTCTGTACAGGTACACACACACACACACACACACACACACACTCAGCTCTGTACAGGTACACACACACACACACACACACACACACACACTCAGCTCTGTACAGGTACACACACACACACACACACACACACTCAGCTCTGCACAGTTACACACACACACACACACACATCAGCTCTGTACAGGTACACACACACACACACACTCAGCTTTGCACAGGTACACACACACACACACACACACACACTCAGCTCTGTACAGGCACACACACACACACACACACTCAGCTCTGTACAGGCACACACACACACACACACACACTCAGCTCTGCACAGGTACACACACACACACACACTCAGCTCTGCACAGGTACACACACACACACACACACACATATGCGCGAACACACACACTCATCTCTGCACAGGCACACACACACACACACACTCATCTCTGCACAGGCACACACACACACACACACACACTCAGCTCTGCACAGGTACACACACACACACACACTCAGCTCTGCACAGGTACACACACACACACACTCAGCTCTGCACAGGTACACACACACACACACTCAGCTCTGCACAGGTACACACACACACACACTCAGCTCTGCACAGGTACACACACACACACACTCAGCTCTGTACAGGTACACACACACACACACTCAGCTCTGCACAGGTACACACACACACACACTCAGCTCTGCACAGGTACACACACACACACACTCAGCTCTGTACAGGTACACACACACACACACTCAGCTCTGCACAGGTACACACACACACACACTCAGCTCTGCACAGGTACACACACACACACACTCAGCTCTGCACAGGTACACACACACACACACTCAGCTCTGCACAGGTACACACACACACACACACTCAGCTCTGCACAGGTACACACACACACACACACACTCAGCTCTGCACAGGTACACACACACACACACACACACTCAGCTCTGCACAGGCACACACACACACACACACCCACACTCAGCTCTGCACAGGTACACACACACACACACACTCAGCTCTGCACAGGTACACACACACACACACACTCAGCTCTGTACAGGTACACACACACACACACACACTCAGCTTTGCACAGGTACACACACACACACACTCAGCTCTGCACAGGTACACACACACACACACTCAGCTCTGCACAGGTACACACACACACACACTCAGCTCTGCACAGGTACACACACACACACACACACACTCAGCTCTGCACAGGTACACACACACACTCAGCTCTGCACAGGTACACACACACACTCAGCTCTGCACAGGTACACACACACACACACACACTCAGCTCTGCACAGGTACACACACACACACACTCAGCTCTGCACAGGTACACACACACACACACACACACACACACACACACACACTCAGCTCTGCACAGGTACACACACACACACACACACACACACACTCAGCTCTGTACAGGTACACACACACACACTCAGCTCTGTACAGGTACACACACACACACTCAGCTCTGCACAGGTACACACACACACACACACACACACTCAGCTCTGCACAGGTACACACACACACTCAGCTCTGTACAGGTACACACACACACACACTCAGCTCTGCACAGGTACACACACACACACACTCAGCTCTGCACAGGTACACACACACACACACTCAGCTCTGCACAGGTACACACACACACACACTCAGCTCTGCACAGGTACACACACACACACACTCAGCTCTGCACAGGTACACACACACACACACTCAGCTCTGCACAGGTACACACACACACACACTCAGCTCTGCACAGGCACACACACACACACACACACACTCAGCTCTGCACAGGCACACACACACACACACTCAGCTCTGCACAGGCACACACACACACACACACACACTCAGCTCTGCACAGGTACACACACACACACACACACTCAGCTCTGCACAGGTACACACACACACTCAGCTCTGCACAGGTACACACACACACACACTCAGCTCTGCACAGGTACACACACACACACACTCAGCTCTGCACAGGTACACACACACACACACACACACACTCAGCTCTGCACAGGTACACACACACACTCAGCTCTGCACAGGTACACACACACACACACACACTCAGCTCTGAACAGGTACACACACACACACACACACACACACACACACACACACACACACACACACACTCAGCTCTGCACAGGGACACACACACACACACACACACACACTCAGCTCTGTACAGGTACACACACACACACTCAGCTCTGTACAGTTACACACACACACACACACACACACTCAGCTCTGCACAGGTACACACACACACTCAGCTCTGTACAGGTACACACACACACTCAGCTCTGCACAGGTACACACACACACTCAGCTCTGTACAGGTACACACACATACACACACAGCTCTGTACAGGTATACACACTCACACACAGCTCTGTACAGGTACACACACACACACTCAGCTCTGCACAGGTACACACACACACTCAGCTCTGCACAGGTACACACACACACTCAGCTCTGCACAGGTACACACACACACTCAGCTCTGTACAGGTACACACACATACACACACAGCTCTGTACAGGTATACACACTCACACACAGCTCTGTACAGGTACACACACACACACACAGCTCTGTACAGGTACACACACACACACACACTCAGCTCTGCACAGGTACACACACACACACACACTCAGCTCTGAACAGGTACACACACACTCAGCTCTGCACAGGTACACACACACACACACACACACACTCAGCTCTGCACAGGTACACACACACTCAGCTCTGCACAGGTACACACACACACACACACTCAGCTCTGCACAGGTACACACACACACACACACACTCAGCTCTGCACAGGTACACACACACACTCAGCTCTGCACAGGGACACACACACACTTAGCTCTGCACAGGTACACACACACACACTCAGCTCTGCACAGGTACACACACACACACACACACACTCAGCTCTGCACAGGTACACACACACACTCAGCTCTGCACAGGTACACACACACACTTAGCTCTGCACAGGTACACACACACACACTCAGCTCTGCACAGGTACACACACACACACACTCAGCTCTGCACAGGTACACACACACACACACACACACACACACTCAGCTCTGCACAGGTACACACACACTCAGCTCTGCACAGGTACACACACACACACACACTCAGCTCTGCACAGGTACACACACACACACACACACTCAGCTCTGCACAGGTACACACACACACTCAGCTCTGCACAGGTACACACACACACACTCAGCTCTGCACAGGTACACACACACACACTCAGCTCTGCACAGGTACACACACACACACACACACTCAGCTCTGCACAGGTACACACACACACACACACACTCAGCTCTGCACAGGTACACACACACACACACACATCAGCTCTGCACAGGTACACACACACACACACTCAGCTCTGCACAGTTACACACACACACACACACACTCAGCTCTGCACAGGTACACACACACACTCAGCTCTGCACAGGTACACACACACACTTAGCTCTGCACAGGTACACACACACACACTCAGCTCTGCACAGGCACACACACACACACACACACACTCAGCTCTGCACAGGTACACACACACTCAGCTCTGCACAGGTACACACACACTCAGCTCTGCACAGGTACACACACACACACACACTCAGCTCTGCACAGGTACACACACACACACACACACTCAGCTCTGCACAGGTACACACACACACTCAGCTCTGCACAGGTACACACACACACACTCAGCTCTGCACAGGTACACACACACACACTCAGCTCTGCACAGGTACACACACACACACTCAGCTCTGCACAGGTACACACACACACACACACACTCAGCTCTGCACAGGTACACACACACACACACACACTCAGCTCTGCACAGGTACACACACACACTTAGCTCTGCACAGGTACACACACACACACTCAGCTCTGCACAGGTACACACACACACACACACACACACTCAGCTCTGCACAGGTACACACACACTCAGCTCTGCACAGGTACACACACACTCAGCTCTGCACAGGTACACACACACACACACACTCAGCTCTGCACAGGTACACACACACACACACACACTCAGCTCTGCACAGGTACACACACACACTCAGCTCTGCACAGGTACACACACACACACTCAGCTCTGCACAGGTACACACACACACACACACTCAGCTCTGCACAGGTACACACACACACACACTCAGCTCTGCACAGGTACACACACACACTTAGCTCTGCACAGGTACACACACACACACTCAGCTCTGCACAGGTACACACACACACACACACACACACACTCAGCTCTGCACAGGTACACACACACTCAGCTCTGCACAGGTACACACACACTCAGCTCTGCACAGGTACACACACACACACACACACACTCAGCTCTGCACAGGTACACACACACACTCAGCTCTGCACAGGTACACACACACACACTCAGCTCTGCACAGGTACACACACACACACTCAGCTCTGCACAGGTACACACACACACACTCAGCTCTGCACAGGTACACACACACACACACACACTCAGCTCTGCACAGGTACACACACACACACACACACTCAGCTCTGCACAGGTACACACACACACACACACACACACACTCAGCTCTGCACAGGTACACACACACTCAGCTCTGCACAGGTACACACACACTCAGCTCTGCACAGGTACACACACACTCAGCTCTGCACAGGTACACACACACACACACACTCAGCTCTGCACAGGTACACACACACACACACACTCAGCTCTGCACAGGTACACACACACACACACACACACATCAGCTCTGCACAGGTACACACACACACTCAGCTCTGCACAGGTACACACACACACACACACACACACACTCAGCTCTGCACAGGTACACACACACACACACACACACACACACACACTCAGCTCTGCACAGGTACACACACACACACTCAGCTCTGTACAGGTACACACACACACACTCAGCTCTGCACAGGTACACACACACACACACACTCAGCTCTGCACAGGTACACACACACACTCAGCTCTGTACAGGTACACACACATACACACACAGCTCTGTACAGGTATACACACTCACACACAGCTCTGTACAGGTATACACACTCACACACAGCTCTGTACAGGTATACACACTCACACACAGCTCTGTACAGGTACACACACACACACTCAGCTCTGCACAGGTACACACACACACTCAGCTCTGCACAGGTACACACACACACTCAGCTCTGCACAGGTACACACACACACTCAGCTCTGTACAGGTACACACACATACACACACAGCTCTGTACAGGTATACACACTCACACACAGCTCTGTACAGGTATACACACTCACACACAGCTCTGTACAGGTACACACACACACACACACACACTCAGCTCTGCACAGGTACACACACATACACACACAGCTCTGTACAGGTATACACACTCACACACAGCTCTGTACAGGTATACACACTCACACACAGCTCTGTACAGGTACACACACACACACACACACACTCAGCTCTGCACAGGTACACACACACACACACTCAGCTCTGCACAGGTACACACACACACACACTCAGCTCTGCACAGGTACACACACACACACACTCAGCTCTGCACAGGTACACACACACACACACTCAGCTCTGCACAGGTACACACACACACACACTCAGCTCTGCACAGGTACACACACACACACACTCAGCTCTGCACAGGTACACACACACACACACTCAGCTCTGCACAGGTACACACACACACACACTCAGCTCTGCACAGGTACACACACACACACACTCAGCTCTGCACAGGTACACACACACACACACTCAGCTCTGCACAGGTACACACACACACACACTCAGCTCTGCACAGGTACACACACACACACACTCAGCTCTGCACAGGTACACACACACACACACTCAGCTCTGCACAGGTACACACACACACACACTCAGCTCTGCACAGGTACACACACACACACACTCAGCTCTGCACAGGTACACACACACACACACTCAGCTCTGCACAGGTACACACACACACACACTCAGCTCTGCACAGGTACACACACACACACACTCAGCTCTGCACAGGTACACACACACACACACTCAGCTCTGCACAGGTACACACACACACACACTCAGCTCTGCACAGGTACACACACACACACACTCAGCTCTGCACAGGTACACACACACACACACTCAGCTCTGCACAGGTACACACACACACACTCTCAGCTCTGCACAGGTACACACACACACACACTCAGCTCTGCACAGGTACACACACACACACACTCAGCTCTGCACAGGTACACACACACACACACTCAGCTCTGCACAGGTACACACACACACACACTCAGCTCTGCACAGGTACACACACACACACACTCAGCTCTGCACAGGTACACACACACACACACTCAGCTCTGCACAGGTACACACACACACACACTCAGCTCTGCACAGTTACACACACACACACACTCAGCTCTGCACAGGTACACACACACACACACTCAGCTCTGCACAGGTACACACACACACACTCAGCTCTGCACAGGTACACACACACACACTCAGCTCTGCACAGGTACACACACACACACTCAGCTCTGCACAGGTACACACACACACACTCAGCTCTGCACAGGTACACACACACACACTCAGCTCTGCACAGGTACACACACACACACTCAGCTCTGCACAGGTACACACACACACACTCAGCTCTGCACAGGTACACACACACACACTCAGCTCTGCACAGGTACACACACACACACTCAGCTCTGCACAGGTACACACACACACACTCAGCTCTGCACAGGTACACACACACACACTCAGCTCTGCACAGGTACACACACACACACTCAGCTCTGCACAGGTACACACACACACACACAGCTCTGCACAGGTACACACACACACACTCAGCTCTGCACAGGTACACACACACACACTCAGCTCTGCACAGGTACACACACACACACTCAGCTCTGCACAGGTACACACACACACACTCAGCTCTGCACAGGTACACACACACACACTCAGCTCTGCACAGGTACACACACACACACTCAGCTCTGCACAGGTACACACACACACACTCAGCTCTGCACAGGTACACACACACACACACTCAGCTCTGCACAGGTACACACACACACACACACTCAGCTCTGCACAGGTACACACACACACACACACTCAGCTCTGCACAGGTACACACACACACACACACTCAGCTCTGCACAGGTACACACACACACACACACTCAGCTCTGCACAGGTACACACACACACACACACTCAGCTCTGCACAGGTACACACACACACACACACTCAGCTCTGCACAGGTACACACACACACACACACTCAGCTCTTCACAGTTACACACACACACACACTCAGCTCTGCACAGGTACACACACACACACACTCAGCTCTGCACAGGTACACACACACACACACTCAGCTCTGCACAGGTACACACACACACACACTCAGCTCTGCACAGGTACACACACACACACACTCAGCTCTGCACAGGTACACACACACACACACTCAGCTCTGCACAGGTACACACACACACACACTCAGCTCTGCACAGGTACACACACACACACACTCAGCTCTGCACAGGTACACACACACACACACACTCAGCTCTGCACAGGTACACACACACACACACACTCAGCTCTGCACAGGTACACACACACACACACACTCAGCTCTGCACAGGTACACACACACACACACACTCAGCTCTGCACAGGTACACACACACACACACACTCAGCTCTGCACAGGTACACACACACACACACACTCAGCTCTGCACAGGTACACACACACACACACACTCAGCTCTGCACAGGTACACACACACACACACACTCAGCTCTGCACAGGTACACACACACACACACACTCAGCTCTGCACAGGTACACACACACACACACACTCAGCTCTGCACAGGTACACACACACACACACACTCAGCTCTGCACAGGTACACACACACACACACACTCAGCTCTGCACAGGTACACACACACACACACACTCAGCTCTGCACAGGTACACACACACACACACACTCAGCTCTGCACAGGTACACACACACACACACACTCAGCTCTGCACAGGTACACACACACACACACACTCAGCTCTGCACAGGTACACACACACACACACACTCAGCTCTGCACAGGTACACACACACACACACACTCAGCTCTGCACAGGTACACACACACACACACACTCAGCTCTGCACAGGTACACACACACACACACACTCAGCTCTGCACAGGTACACACACACACACACACTCAGCTCTGCACAGGTACACACACACACACACACTCAGCTCTGCACAGGTACACACACACACACACACTCAGCTCTGCACAGGTACACACACACACACACACTCAGCTCTGCACAGGTACACACACACACACACACTCAGCTCTGCACAGGTACACACACACACACACACTCAGCTCTGCACAGGTACACACACACACACACACTCAGCTCTGCACAGGTACACACACACACACACACTCAGCTCTGCACAGGTACACACACACACACACACTCAGCTCTGCACAGGTACACACACACACACACACTCAGCTCTGCACAGGTACACACACACACACACACTCAGCTCTGCACAGGTACACACACACACACACACTCAGCTCTGCACAGGTACACACACACACACACACTCAGCTCTGCACAGGTACACACACACACACACACTCAGCTCTGCACAGGTACACACACACACACACACTCAGCTCTGCACAGGTACACACACACACACACACTCAGCTCTGCACAGGTACACACACACACACACACTCAGCTCTGCACAGGTACACACACACACACACACTCAGCTCTGCACAGGTACACACACACACACACACTCAGCTCTGCACAGGTACACACACACACACACACTCAGCTCTGCACAGGTACACACACACACACACACTCAGCTCTGCACAGGTACACACACACACACACACTCAGCTCTGCACAGGTACACACACACACACACACTCAGCTCTGCACAGGTACACACACACACACACACTCAGCTCTGCACAGGTACACACACACACACACACTCAGCTCTGCACAGGTACACACACACACACACACTCAGCTCTGCACAGGTACACACACACACACACACTCAGCTCTGCACAGGTACACACACACACACACACTCAGCTCTGCACAGGTACACACACACACACACACTCAGCTCTGCACAGGTACACACACACACACACACTCAGCTCTGCACAGGTACACACACACACACACACACTCAGCTCTGCACAGGTACACACACACACACACACACTCAGCTCTGCACAGGTACACACACACACACACACACACTCAGCTCTGCACAGGTACACACACACACACACACACACTCAGCTCTGCACAGGTACACACACACACACACACACTCAGCTCTGCACAGGTACACACACACACACACACACTCAGCTCTGCACAGGTCACACACACACACACACACTCAGCTCTGCACAGGTACACACACACACACACACACTCAGCTCTGCACAGGTACACACACACACACACACACTCAGCTCTGCACAGGTACACACACACACACACACACTCAGCTCTGCACAGGTACACACACACACACACACACACTCAGCTCTGCACAGGTACACACACACACACACACACACTCAGCTCTGCACAGGTACACACACACACACACACACACTCAGCTCTGCACAGGTACACACACACACACACACACTCAGCTCTGCACAGGTACACACACACACACACACACTCAGCTCTGCACAGGTACACACACACACTCAGCTCTGCACAGGTACACACACACACACACACACTCAGCTCTGCACAGGTACACACACACACACACACACTCAGCTCTGCACAGGTACACACACACACACACACACTCAGCTCTGCACAGGTACACACACACACACACACACACTCAGCTCTGCACAGGTACACACACACACACACACACACTCAGCTCTGCACAGGTACACACACACACACACACACTCAGCTCTGCACAGGTACACACACACACTCAGCTCTGCACAGGTACACACACACACACACACACTCAGCTCTGCACAGGTACACACACACACACACACACTCAGCTCTGCACAGGTACACACACACACACACACACTCAGCTCTGCACAGGTACACACACACACTCAGCTCTGCACAGGTACACACACACACACACACACTCAGCTCTGCACAGGTACACACACACACACACACACTCAGCTCTGCACAGGTACACACACACACACACACACTCAGCTCTGCACAGGTACACACACACACTCAGCTCTGCACAGGTACACACACACACACACACACTCAGCTCTGCACAGGTACACACACACACACACACACTCAGCTCTGCACAGGTACACACACACACACACACACTCAGCTCTGCACAGGTACACACACACACACACACACACTCAGCTCTGCACAGGTACACACACACACACACACACACTCAGCTCTGCACAGGTACACACACACACACACACACTCAGCTCTGCACAGTTACACACACACACTCAGCTCTGCACAGGTACACACACACACACACACACTCAGCTCTGCACAGGTACACACACACACACACACACTCAGCTCTGCACAGGTACACACACACACACACACACACTCAGCTCTGCACAGGTACACACACACACACACACACACTCAGCTCTGCACAGGTACACACACACACACTCAGCTCTGCACAGGTGTACACACACACACACACACACTCAGCTCTGCACAGGTACACACACACACACACACACTCAGCTCTGCACAGGTACACACACACACACACACACTCAGCTCTGCACAGGTACACACACACACACACACACTCAGCTCTGCACAGGTACACACACACACACACACACTCAGCTCTGCACAGGTACACACACACACACACACACTCAGCTCTGCACAGGTACACACACACACACACACACACTCAGCTCTGCACAGGTACACACACACACTCAGCTCTGCACAGGTACACACACACACACACACACTCAGCTCTGTACAGGTACACACACACACACACACACTCAGCTCTGCACAGGTACACACACACACACACACACACTCAGCTCTGTACAGGTACACACACACACACTCAGCTCTGCACAGGTACACACACACACACACTCAGCTCTGCACAGGTACACACACACACACACACACTCAGCTCTGCACAGGTACACACACACACACACACACTCAGCTCTGCACAGGTACACACACACACACACACACACTCAGCTCTGCACAGGTACACACACACACTCAGCTCTGCACAGGTACACACACACACACACACACTCAGCTCTGCACAGGTACACACACACACACACACACACTCAGCTCTGCACAGGTACACACACACACACTCAGCTCTGCACAGGTGTACACACACACACACACACACTCAGCTCTGCACAGGTACACACACACACACACACACACTCAGCTCTGCACAGGTACACACACACACACACACTCAGCTCTGCACAGGTACACACACACACACACACTCAGCTCTGCACAGGTGTACACACACACACACACACACTCAGCTCTGCACAGGTACACACACACACACACACACACTCAGCTCTGCACAGGTACACACACACACACACACACACTCAGCTCTGCACAGGTACACACACACACACACACTCAGCTCTGCACAGGTACACACACACACACACACTCAGCTCTGCACAGGTACACACACACACACACACTCAGCTCTGCACAGGTACACACACACACACACACTCAGCTCTGCACAGGTACACACACACACACACACTCAGCTCTGCACAGGTACACACACACACACACACACTCAGCTCTGCACAGGTACACACACACACACACACACTCAGCTCTGCACAGGTACACACACACACACACACACTCAGCTCTGCACAGGTACACACACACACACACACACTCAGCTCTGCACAGGTACACACACACACACACACACTCAGCTCTGCACAGGTACACACACACACACACACTCAGCTCTGCACAGGTACACACACACACACACACACTCAGCTCTGCACAGGTACACACACACACACACACACTCAGCTCTGCACAGGTACACACACACACACACACACTCAGCTCTGCACAGGTACACACACACACACACACTCAGCTCTGCACAGGTACACACACACACACACACACTCAGCTCTGTACAGGTACACACACACACACACACTCAGCTCTGCACAGGTACACACACACACACACACACACACTCAGCTCTGCACAGGTACACACACACACACACACACTCAGCTCTGCACAGGTACACACACACACAGAGAGAGCTCTGCACAGGTACACACACATTCGGCTTTTTTTTTTTTAACATTTGTAATAAATGATAAATTCAATAAATAAATATGGTTTTACCCTCACTGCTCCCTGATCCTTAGGGAACTCTATAAAACTCTTTAGTAATTCATCCTATGTAGCTGTGATTAAAGATAGACACGGTTCTAGAGAAACAGGACGTCCCGTAGTACATCAGCCATAAAAGCAAAACATGTACTTACTCTTCTATCTCTTATATGTAAATATATATTATAAATCACCCAGTACGACACCCAGGTGATTCTGTGAGTATCACAATTTTATAAATATCACAAAGTTTATGTGTGTACGAACATACTTGTCTTAAGGAAAAGAAAGATAGGATATAATAGAAATATTTCACTACAAAATACAGTTAAACTAAAGATGATAAAAAAATAATTCAAAAGTTTTAATAAAAAAATAGGAATGTTAAATAAAAAGTTTGGGATTTAATGTAATAGAAATATATGAACCATATAAATTACACGGAATGTGCAAAGTGTACTTGCTACTGTAAAATATAATGCTATCAAAGGGTTAAGGCGATTTAATATTATTTTTTTTTTTTTTTTTTTTTTTGGAAATTGTAACAATTTTAAGAACTTGAACCTTTAAAAAACAATGTAGAGTTAAAACTTGAAAGTCTTATAAGTTAGTCTTCAACAGCTTCACAGCGGAATCGAACACCATTAATTAAATGATGCTTGTTCCAACGTACATTTTCTCAAAACTGAGTGTTGCATCTAAACATTTAAAACTTCTTATACAGGAGTTTAAAATTTAACTTAAAATTTAATTAAACTCAAAGCTATATTGTTACTGAGCAGCTCATATCTCTGTCATCTGCCATAATTATTATTTGTGAACAAACTATATGTAATGTTTTATTACCTCAAAAGTTTCAAACCTCAACTTGACATTATTGTTTTGGGACTAATTCGCTCATAGAATTTGTATTAAGCATGTGACTTTTGAAAATTGTAACGTCATAAAAATAAGCTTGTGTGCTCAGTTACCTTCTGGACCAGCTTTAAACCTCCCATTTTTTTAAAATGACGTAAAAGTTAAGTTTTTATTTTACTTGCTAGTAAAAATGAAATGTGTATTAACTTATGTCTGTGTGACTTTATCACTGCTACAGCTTTGCTTAAACATTGTCTGCAAGTAATAAATATAAAAATACATCCCTGTCCCACTTTTTTTTTTTTTTTTTTGCCCTAAGCTGGGGACCCTGCCCGAGGTGCTAGCGTTTGTCCTGAACCGCATGAAGATGAAGAAGAAGAGGAACGTCCTGAGTTTCGGGTACCGCTCTGGCGCAGGACGAGGTGACTCGGACCCCTTTAAGTTCCACGGCTCCATTTCTCAGAGCGCCGCGTTCATCTGCGGTAGTGAAGCCTGGGCTAAAATCAACCACCGGCTTGGGTCCGATTTCACCCAGTATCTGCTGAGTCACTGTGCCGTGTTCACCACAGCTCCCCCTAGCTGTCTGGTGCAGCTCTGCGGCATACCTGTGTACGATTTGATCCCTGTACAGACTTGGTCTGGGTTCTTCCTGAGCTCGTATAACAAAGCTGGCATGCTGAGCAGGAGCCGAGGGGTTGGGAGTAAAAACGAGGCAGGGGTGAAGAAGGAGGCAAAAAGCAGAACGAGAATGCAACAGAAAGATGGAGTAAATGCTAAAAAGAGAAAGAGAGAAGACGTGGAGGACATCAGGGAGAGTCATAAGGAACTTCCTGCAAAGCAACGATGTACTGAGATCATAAAACATGATCGTAATGTGGGAAAGTCACTGGAAATCACTGGAAATACTCACCCTGTCCAATCAGACATTAGCCCCGCCCCCAAACATGGCCTGTCCAGTTGGAAACCGAGTGATCAACCCCCACCCCGCCCATCTCACTGTTTCATTAGCGTACTAAGCATGCTCTACAGCGGACGTGGCATGAAGGGCTTCTTACTAAACAGAAAGTTGCACGGACACGTGGGCGGGCAAAGAAGGCTCCAAGGAGCAGATGTTGTCAGGATGGTGTTTTGTCTCAAAGACAAGGCCGAGCATTCGGGGTCAAATTCACAAAACCGAAAGCTACCCAAGCGTTTTTTTGCAATGGTGCCAATTTTTACACTGCTCTTACACCGTCACAGGAAGTGCCAGTACGCTCACGTCCTGTCTCAGAAGTGCGCAACAAGCGAGGGCAAAAGGGACATGGCATCTCTTTTGCCTTGTCACTGCTCATCCTACAGGGTGTACCTGTTCGTGAGGAAGTGTGTGCGCTTTGTTGTTCCAAATGAACTCTGGGGTTCCCGGCACAACATGCTGCAGTTCCTGTCCAGAGTCAAGCACTTCCTGCGAATGGGGAAGTTTGAAAAGCTTTCGCTGGCTCAGGTGATGTGGAGGATGAGAGTGAGTGACTGCCGTTGGCTGGGAAATAAAAAATGTGAGTGTATTCTAGTTTTATTGTAGAAGTGTGTCGCTGTATCAGACAAGCCAACAGCTCCTCCCTCTCTCTCTCTTGTGTGTTCCACAGGTCACTGCCCGAGTGAGCACCGCTACAGAGAGTGGATATTTGGACAGTTTCTGCTCTGGATGCTTAAAGACTTTGTAATAGGCCTTGTCAAATCTTTATTTTATGTCACAGAGAGCGTAGGCCACAAGCATGCACTAAGATTCTACAGACGGCACACCTGGACCAGACTACAGGACCACGCCTTCAGGTACAAATCCTCATAGTTACTGTAAGGGTCATCCAGTGGTAAGGTCTGTAGTTAGGGTTTATCCAGTGGTAAGGTCCTGTAGTAAGAAATCATAACCCGACGGTCAGGTCCTGTAGTTAGGGGTCATAACCCGACGGTCAGGTCCTGTAGTTAGGGGTCATAACCCGACGGTCAGATCCTGTAATTAGGGGTCACAACCCGACGGTCAGATCCTGTAGATAGGGGTCACAACCCGACGGTCAGATCCTGTAGATAGGGGTCACAACCCGACGGTCAGATCCTGTAGATAGGGGTCATAACCCGACGGTCAGGTATAACCTGACGGTCAGAACCTGTAGTTAGGCATCTTAACCCGACGGTCAGATCCTGTAAATAGGGATCATAACCCGACGGTCAGATCCTGTAGATAGGGGTCATAACCCGACGGTCAGATCCTGTAATTAGGGGTCACAACCCGACGGTCAGATCCTGTAGATAGGGGTCACAACCCGACGGTCAGATCCTGTAGATGGGGTCATAACCCGACGGTCAGATCCTGTAGATAGGGGTCACAACCCGACGGTCAGGTATAACCTGACGGTCAGAACCTGTAGTTAGGCATCTTAACCCGACGGTCAGATCCTGTAAATAGGGATCATAACCCGACGGTCAGATCCTGTAGATAGGGGTCATAACCCGACGGTCAGGTATAACCTGACGGTCAGAACCTGTAGTTAGGCATCTTAACCCGACGGTCAGATCCTGTAAATAGGGATCATAACCCGACGGTCAGATCCTGTAGATAGGGGTCATAACCCGACGGTCAGATCCTGTAAATAGGGATCATAACCCGGCGGTCAGGTATGTTTGATCTGGCCTGCTGGTAATGAGTCTGTACCTGATGACCTGGTCTGGCAAAAAGACCTAAATACAGGTACTGAGGATAAAGATTCACTTCTGATGAAGAATTAAAGACAGCGGAACATTCCTGTCTCACAGCTCAGCCTAAAACATTTTTAATGAGGGAATATGAAATATGTATTAGTTTTTTCTAAAAGTTAATGAAAAAGTGTGGATGATTTTTGACTCACCCTCGTGTATTCTGTTTTGACGTAAGTGTTGTCCATCAAGTTGTATAATGAGGTTGACATGTCGGTGCTGTTTTTTTTAGGGAGCATCTCTCCAAAGGTCAGTGGGAGGAGCTGAGTTCTGCAGAGGTGGCCTCACTTCCCAAAAGCACTATAACACCCCGCATTAGATTCATCCCAAAAACCAGCGGTATGAGGCCAATCACACGCCTAATCAGCACGGGGCCGGGTATGCAGGTATGTAACACACAATGTGTGTGTGTGTGTGTGTGTGTGCTATCTACAGAAGTTTGTACAGTGTGTTTGTGCAGTTTCAGAGTTCTGTACGTGACCTTCAGAACATATTGAGTGTGTGCGTGCGAGAGCGTCCGTTTTTGCTCGGCTCGACCGTGTGGGGGAGACAGGACATTCACAGGGTGCTGAGATCCATCACTCACACACATACTCCGCTATACTTCGTTAAGGTACAGGATCCTTTGCATCCCCTGACACACATACACACACACACAAACAGACTTGGATATCTAGCTTATATATCCCTATATGTCTCTGTCTCTCCTCAGGTGGACGTAAGTGGTGCGTACGATAGTCTTCCGCATTCTAAGCTGTTAGAGGTGGTGCAGGATGTCCTCAGGCCAATGCTGGAGAAGTGCTTCTCTCTGAGACACTACGCCAAAGTGTGTACCGACTCGGAGCAGGAGATCAGGAAACAGTTCTGCACCAGGGTACAGGCTCGTTCCAAACTCGTCCCAGTGTTGTGTGTGTTGTTGGGTGTCTTGTTAGGTGTATGACTGTGTACAATATCCTCCTAATAAAGGCTGAAACAGTTGAGTCCCTGAACATGAAGGGTTTCGTAATGGAGGAGCAGAACAATGGAAAGCTCCACAACGCCATTCTGGTGGAGAAGGTACGGGCACAAATCCATCCAGGTAAAAATCTTAATTAATCAGTGGCGCAGTGGTAAAGTGCTCGCCCTATTATCCGGATATCACGAGTACGATTCCTAGGTGATGCTGTCACCTCTCGCAGCCAGAGGTCTAGAGAAAACTGATTGGCCGAGCTCTCTCAGAGGGGAGGGATGAGGGGTACTTAGTGCTCCTACATTAATCACGGCTTTACAGCCAATCAGGGGCGTCTGTGAGCTCACGTAAGCAGAAGGAGCAGATAGCGCTGTCCTCTGAGTGTGTTACGCCCCAAAGGTTTGTGATCGAGCAGTTCAAAAAGATGCGGTTGGCTGAATACATGTGGTTTGGAGGAAACACGTGATAGTCTTCGGCCCTCCTGACATTAAGTAGTAGCCTTAATGTGGAGCCCCCTAGTGATGGGGAGGAATTGGATATGACTACATTAAAGCGAAATACAATTAATCAGCTAAAATTTAATTAACATTTATATTCATGACTTCCAGCTCTCAGTGGATGTTAAGGGCGCGGACGTGTTTCAGTTCTTCAGGCAGATGCTGAGGAGCTACGTCATCCAGTATAACAAAAAGTCTGTTTCCCCAAAGTGTTTTCATACAGCGTATACCTATAATGCACTGCTACTATACTAGGGTTTGGTTAACTTGTGTTACTGTGTGTGCGTGTGCGTGTGTGTTAGACTGTTCCGGCAGGTGTGTGGCGTTCCTCAGGGTTCGGTAGTTTCCACCATGCTGTGTAATTTGTGTTACGGCCACATGGAGACCCGTGTGCTGAAGGACATCACAGAGAAAGGAGGGTGGGGGTGACTTCCCATACCACACATATACTTATACTGTTTTAGAGTAGACAACAACGTCACCTTAAAGTGTTTGTGTATGTGTGTAGGTGTCTGATGCGTTTAGTGGATGATTTCCTGTTGATCACGCCAAGACTGAGTAAAGCCATGGAATTCCTCAAGTATGACTCAACCTAATACCATACTCTGTCTGTCTGTCTGTCTTTCTCTCTGTCTGTCAGGACGTTGATTGTGTGGGAGGGGTATGTGTCCTGGAGTACGGGTGTGTGATTAATCCTCTGTCTGTCTGTCAGGACATTGATGGGGGGCGTCCCAGAGTACGGGTGTGTGATTAACCCCCAGAAGGTGGCGGTGAATTTTCCGGTGAGAGATGAGCTGCAGTGTACAGAGATGACGGAGTTCCCAGCGCACTGCCTGTTCCCCTGGTGTGGCCTCCTGATCGACACGTGCTCCCTCCACGTCCACAACGACTATTCCGGGTACAAACACCACAAACACCAGCTCTCTGTCTCTACAGCTCCGTATCACAAATGTTTACATTACACTTATTCTCCTCCCCCACTCAGATACGCCGGCCAATCACTGCGCTATAGCCTGACGTTAGGCTCCGCCCACTCGCCTGCCGTGTTCATGAGGAAGAAGCTGCTGATGATCCTAAGGCTGAAATGTGACAGCATTCTTCTGGATGTTCAGGTGAGACACACACACACACACGCACGCACGCACACACACACACACACACACACACAATGACTTCATTTAAAATATTAAATAAATGTTATATAATATAATATCTTATTTATTCTTTTATAGTTAAACTCTATTGAAGTTGTGTACAAAAACATCTACAAGCTTCTTGTCCTGCAGGCCATGAGGTAACTTACCTCTCCACCCATCTCCATTTATCTACACACCTTTACACCCATCTCCATCCACTGTGTCTCTGCTCATCTCAGTCCATCTCTGTCCACTTCTGCTTCCTGTGTATACATTATCTGTGTGTGTGTGTATGTCTGTAGGTTCCATGTGTGTGTGAAGTGTTTGCCATTAGGACAAGGTGTGTGGACGAACCCAAGTTATTTCCTAAAGATGATCTGGAGCATGATGAAGATCACCAACAAGAGCATCACACACAGCAACTCGGGCAAGAGCCACACACACAAACACACACACATACGCACATAATGAAAAGTTAGCATGTGTCACATTCATGCAATGAGCTTGCATGTATTATTAGCTGTGTGTGCGATATAAGTTTTGAGCTATAAACACTATAAGCTGTGGGATACAGCCACCAGGGGGCAGTGTTGGCAGGCTGTGGTTTGGTTGTTCCATGGGTCAGGCTTTCTCACAGTGTCCTCTACAAGGGGAACATAAAAACTCTACACCTCACCTTCCACCCTCCTTCTGCCCCCCAGTAAGTTTTGGGGGTACTCTGGTGATGTAAGGTGTATTCTGGGACCAGACCAGGTTGTGTGAGGTGTGTGTTTCATGAAGACCAGGTGGACTTTGCAACGTTCCTCTATCCATCCAAAAATCTTTTTTTTTTAAAGATTATTATTCTTTATTACCTTTATTCTTTATTACCTTTCTTAGTTAACAACTGTGAGCACCTGTAACCGAGCATAAGCAATTTCCCTCTGGGATTAATAAAGTTATTTCAATCTTTGAATCTTGAATCTCAATTTTACAGCTGCTCTCCAGCATGTTTGACCAGGAACACTATGTTCTGTCACCCCCTAGTGGTAGTTTGCAGAAATTACAGACTACTACAGAAAAATTATAAAAACAATGTGTTTAATGAACACTGATCATCTCTCTCTCTCCGCAGGAGTTTGTGTAAACGACGTGCTGCAGTGTGAGGCACTAGAGCTGTTGTGCTGTTTAGCGTTTGACGTCGTCCTGACGCGCCATCGCTCTTCATACCGCTGTCTCCTCCTTCAAATTCGCAAGCGTGAGTGGAACTTGAGGAATCCTGCCTCTTTGAAAAGTCTTATTTCTTGCTTAGTGTGAATTTAAACAACTTCTATATAGATGTGTTTTATTAGCACCAGAGAACTACATTTTAATGCAGTAATGGACAACTTTTGAGTTTGGCACCCTCTAGTGTCAAGTCAAGTCAAGTTGGCTTTATTGTCACTTCAACCATATACGGTTAGTACACAGTGAAACGAAACAACGTTCCTCCAGGACCAAGGTGCTTACCTTACTTACAACATAAATTAACAGAGAAGCTAAACTAGCTAACTAAGAGGCCTAGTTAGCTGGCTAGCAGAGACAAGACAGATAGTCCTAACATAAATTACAAGACGTAATTTACAACACGTGGAAGTTACAACAACCTATAAATATAAATCTATGCAGTCTAAGTTTCAGGAGTGTAACTGAGTCAGTGTTGATTCTGTAGATGATCTTTATTCCTGTACATTGAGTGAGGTCTCATGGGCCACCAATGTGTGAAGTTGTATCCACTAGGGGGCACTATATTCTATATTAGATTTCTCATTAGAGTTATAATGCTACAATTCACGGTTTTCTCCACAGGGGAGAGGCGTCTGAAGAGCGCGCTCCACGGCCTCAGGCTGGCGCGAGTTTTTCAGGCGGCGACTCCCAGAATTCCTCCTGACTTCTCCAGCATCCGCTTCTGAACCTCCTGCACTCGGAGTCATGATGTTTAAATCAGACTGTACTCTACTGTATATTCACATTTATATAACCGTGATGTCACCCTTTATTAAAGTGACCTCATATCAGGGGTGATGTTTATTCATGTCCATAAATTAACGAGGAATTTGTTTGTTTGTGCATGTGAAGATGATGCAGTTATTCTGTGGGCGGGGCCAGTGAGTTTTAACCTTTCATTGTGTAACTTTACTGTAATTAAAAAGACTTCCGTCGTACATGAATCTGAATCTGCTGCAATACGATATATGTTTTGATTAGATTTCATATCAGACGATCGACATGTGATCAGCTTCATCAACTTCAACTGTTCATTTTCTAATAATGATGATGTAGAAATAAACGAGTTGAAACCATTTCATCCTGTTTCATGTGTGTATTTATTCATTTCATTTACAAATATATAATAGATAAACATGAACAGGTACATCGTTTAAATATATACGTACACCCGATCAGGTGTAATAAATCCGTCTAATACATAGCAATTTAATTAACTCATTAGCTAATTACCATTGTTTGAAATATCATAAAAAATTTAATTTATCACATTTCTCACATGTTCTAATCTCTTACCGTTATAAGTGTAAGGTAGACACGTACTGTTTGTTTTACTTTTAGCATGCTAGCACTCACAGTTAGCTAGCCAGCTAACCTAGCCCTCACACACACATACACACTACGTGTAATGTAATATTGGTAACTGTAACGATCATCACCAGACTATTTTGTTTTAAAAGTTGAGAGGATAAGTGTTTGGTGTTGATGAATGTTGTTTGTGTCTCAGTCTGGTATGTAGGCGGTGTTGCCGTATGGGTTCTTGGGCTGTGTGTGTGTGTGCGAGCGGTTGTGGGAGTGTGTGAAGCGTCTGATGAGGTGATAGAGCGCTACGATGGGGATGGGAAACACCGGCAGAGCCGAGAGCAGCACGCAGATCGCAAACACCCAGTCGGGATACGGCTTCATCTCCGCTTCAGGGAACTGGTCCTATAAACACATACACACACACTAGTTAAACTTTAATGATATATTTCTTTAGAGATTATCACTGCACATGCAATCGCGTTTTAGTCTGTCTGTCCATCTCTCTAAATCGTCTACATGTCTCTCTATCATCGTTTTCAGTATCTATGCCTTCTAGATCTTTCCTTCTGTCTGTATATATATCTATATACACCTCTAAAATTGCCGGGGGTTACGTTCCTAGAGCAACCTGCTAATTTTGGATGTGGTCTATAAATGCCTATTTTATAGTTTAGACCCTAAACATGCTTCCAAAACAATTTCATTACGTTTCAGGATAATACATTAGTCTTAAAAACAGAGTGTAAAGGTAAAGCCGTGAACTGTACAATAACCGTACTGCTGAGACTCGCGCGGTGCTAGAATGTAAAATACCCATGATGCCCCTGTGTGTACTGTATGTAACTCATGCAGGTGTGGTATAGTACTGGTCGCTTTGTGTTCTCTCTACAGTACTAAAATTAAACAGTATTACATTTTTATATGTAAATTTATCTGAATTTACATTAATATTTGTGTATAAATAGTTAATTATATTGTTCCTAATAGTTTAATGTTAAAATGCATTAAAATTAAATATTGCCACGAAAAAAAATTATGAAACAAGTAGTTTTTGTGGATTATTAGTTCGTTTTTAAAGAAAAATCTGCGAACCACTGAGGCTGTGGACTCTGACCCGCATTCACGGGGGTCGACCGTATATATAAAAGTCTGTCCATCTATCTTCCTGTGTACAGTATCTCGCCATCTGTCTATACCTCTCTATTCCTTTGTCTTTATCATGCTGTCTCTCTCTCTCTTTCTATCTGTTTCTCTCTCTATCTGTTTCTCTATCTCTGCTTATCTTTCTATATTTTATATCTCTTTCTCTCTTTCTCTTTATATATTTGTCTCTCTCTCCATCTGTCTCTCCATCTCTCCCTGTCAGTCTCTCTCTATCTTGTTTTTGGATTTTTCCCTGATTTTCTCCCTAATTTAGTCATAGCCAATTCCTCCCCGTCACTAGGGGGCTCCACATTAAAGCTACTACCACTCAGTTGGGAGGGCCAAAGACTATCACGTGTTTCCTCCGAACTACGTGACGCCAGCCGACCGCATCTTTTCAAACTGCTCGCTCTTTTCAAACACACTCTGAGGACAGCGCTATCCGCTCTTTCCGCTTGCTTGAGTTCATAGACTTCAATTCAATTCAATTTTATTTGTATAGCGCTTTTAACAATTGTTTTTGTCCCAAAGCAGCTTTACACAATCAAAAGAATTATTTAAGTTTGTATGAAATGTGAATTTGTATGAATCAAAATGGTCAGTTTGTCCCTGGTGAGCAAGCCGAGGGCGACAGTGGCAAGGAAAAACTCCCTGAGATGGTAATAGGAAGAAACCTTGAGAGGAACCAGACTCAACAGGGAACCCATCCTCATCTGGGTGAAACAGAAAGCAGTAAATGATCTGCATTTATACAGTGTGTAGGGTGGGAGGCAGTTCAGCTATAATAGCTGATGTTAATTGATGTTAATATGGAGTCCAGGTAGTTATTGAAGACCCAGGTAGACTTGTAGGAAGTTCCAGTCCTGAACTATCGAACTGTCAAGTTCTCAAAGAAACAGCTGCCAACACCAGTCGAGGCCAGAACCATCTTCTAGGTAGAGAGAATCATCCCCAGACACCAGACGCATCCCAGAGAGACACACGGCGCATCCATGTGACGAGATCTTCAGCCAGAAGCGGGGCACCAGGATGGGTCAGACAGGTCATCCCATAGATGCCCCTAATGGGCTGTATAGAGCCGTGATTATTGTGGGGGCACCAAGTACCTCTTACCCCCCCCTCTGAGAGAGCTCGGCCAATCAGCTCTCTCTAGACCACAGCATCACTCCGGATGATAGGACGAGCACTTAACCACTGCACCACTTTACCACCGCGCCACTCAGAGACCACACTCTCAACCCTTCTATACAGTATATTCATCCAGCGTACTTTTTTTCTAGCTCACCTTGTTCTTAGCTACCAGCTCTACATACACAGGCGTGTCCATGAAACTCCCTGCTGTAGTATCCGTTAACGCAGGGCTGAGCTGAATAAGTTATCAGACGTTAAAGCTGTTAAAGCCTGATCACTGATGTCTGACCCTCAGTAAGAACTCATGCTGACACTGAGTGCAGATTACAGTCTGCTTAGAGACCGAGGCTAGATTAGCGCCTTGCTAAGCTAACGCACTAAGCTTCTCCTTAGCCGCAGTTGCTGAAGTGAGATCAGAGAGATCAGTGTTTGGGTCCTCGTGGTGTGTTTGTCCTGGACACTCACGTATCCTGGGTTCCAGGCGGGGTACTTGGGTTGCACCTGCACCTGAATCACCACGTATGCCACCAGTACCACCAGCAGCATCACAGGACTGATCCCCAACCAGCACACACGCCAGAATATGTTGGGCTTTCGCCCCGTCATAAACTCCAGATCCTCACTAAAGCTGTGGGTTCACAAAGACAAAACAGGAAAATGAGGCATCGGCTTAAAGGCTTGAATGTGTGGAAACTCCTCAATATTTATAAGATACAGTGGAACCTCGGATTACGAGCATAATAATTTGTTCCAGGAGCGTGCTAGTATTCCAAAACACTCGAAAACCAAATGTAATTTTCTCATAAGAAATAATGGAAACTCAAATTATTCGTTCCACGGCCCAAAAAAATAAATACATAAAAATAATTAACACAAAAAGTGTAAAAGTAAAAATGAAAAAAAAAATAAATAAATAAAACTAATTAACACTTTACTTTTAAAAAAGGTAAAAAATTAATCTCGACAGATAAGTGTTTCCATTTATGCGTGCAGGCGCTGTGTGTGTGTGTGTGTGTGTGTGTGAATCTAAAGTAAGCTCCCCTCTCCCCCTTCTCATCTTACACAGTTACCTTTCCTCCACTCTTTTCACACACATGCGTGGACAATAAAAACACTGTTTTATCGAAAAAATATAAACAAGAAATCTCTCTAACGACACTCGATTGAGCAACACACTAACAAAATCACTGCTGTAAAGTAAAAATAAAACAAATTAACCTGCACTTTACCTTTGAAAAGAATCATGACAGAGCAGTGTTTCTGTGTAGAGCAGAGAGAAAGAGTGTGTGTGTGTGTGTGTGCGTGTGCGTGTGTGTGTGTGAAGGCAAAAGTAGGTGGGGTCTAAAAGTCATAAAGTTACGATTATTATTATTATTGTTATTATTATGATTATTATTATTATTATTATTAGCGATTTGATGTGGTAACATGTGATATGACGTATAATACACAGCAATATGAAACATTTACACCAGCAGCTGCTTTACTAATCAGAAAAAAATCTAACTAACCGTCCCATTCCATAGAAGCCGACCACAGCGATGATTTCAAAGAAGGCGATGATGAGGAGCGGGACGGAGCCGACGTAACTGTTAAAAATCTCCAGCCAGTAATTTCCTGAGCTCATGGTGAAGATCAGAGCCACCAGGAACGATATGATACAGATTACAGCTAGAGAGAGAGACAGAGAGAGAGAGACAGAGAGAGAGAGAGAGAGACAGAGAGAGAGAGAGAGAGAGAGACAGAGAGAGAGAGAGAGACAGAGAGAGAGAGAGAGAGAGAGAGAGAGAGAGAGACAGAGAGAGAGAGAGAGAGAGAGACAGAGAGAGAGAGAGAGAGAGACAGAGAGAGAGAGAGAGAGAGAGAGACAGAGAGAGAGAGAGAGAGAGAGTTTAAGTCGGCTTTATTGTCACTTCAACCATATACATCCCGGGAACGACTGCAGGGGGCTCCGAGCCACCTCGGCCGGGATCATCGCTCGCGGGCGTACGGCCTTCTTTAAAACGTCTGCAGTCTCATCACCATACTGCGCTCGAAGGCTTCTGTCAATGTCAATCACTTTTACGTCTTCATTCAGCAGAAATTATATCACAAGTCTCGGTTTGATTTGAGTGCCATTTACTTTTGTTTAAAATGTGTTTAAAAAAACAAAAACTAATACTTTAATAAAGGGAATGGTCATGTGGTATCCATTCCCTGCTTGGTGTCCTATCACCTTTATTATGGATTAATGTGTGTGTCGTTCGTACCAGTGAAGAGTTCTTTAGGAATCCACTTCGGCACCATGTTCAGGTCGAGCAGCGGAGTGAGGACACCCTCCAGGTTGCCGAACATGGAGGACAGGCCGAGGCTGAAGAGCATGATGAAGAAGAGGACAGCCCACACCTGGGACGCAGGCATGGAGGTCACCGCCTCTGTGAACACGATGAAGGCCAAACCCGTTCCTGATGCACTCTGGTCCAGAGAGAGAAACACACATGAGAAGCTAGGGCTGAAAACAGCAACTGTGTCTTCGTCTACTTCCACGCTAGTCCCCACCCTGATCCTCATTCATCAGTGTGTTTGGTAAAGTTGTGTGTTTGCTGATCAGTGAACAGTCGCATGTAGTGACACCCACAAAATTCCATAAAAGCGAAAAAGTACACAAAGGTAAGAGCATGAAATGAGCGATCAGGGTAAAGGTCTGAAAAGAGAAAACTCACTTCTATGCCAAAAGAATGGAATATACCGTAGATATCTGAAAAATGATCAGGTTCAATCCTCCATCAGCAGAGGAGTGTGTTTACAGATCAAACAGATTATGACTCAAAATTTATGAGCTTGTCTTGGCTTGCTTTCTTTTTATCTTTAAGTCTTTAATCCAAAGCAATTACATAAAACGCGAACTAAGTGCATGAAACGGACTAAGTGCACTAGATGGCGCTCTGAGTGAACTAGAATGAGAATCCAAAGCTCTTCATCTCTCTGGATAAGGGAGTGTCTGCTAAATGCCTAATCAGCATCAAGAGTTTCTACTCCACAGAATATTCCAGAGAGAACAGAGCAAGAACCGACAGTTTGGAGGATTGAGCTCCGTCAGCTCTTATATTAGATAGTCATCTAATGTGTACATTTGGTAGGAGGCCATTTCTTTCTTCTGAATTCATACGATGCCATGAAAACCAAACATCAGATAAGAACGGTATCTACTGTCACCCTAACAAACTTAGTGGCATGAACAAGTCCAGCTCTCAGTCTAATATCATTTGGCGATCTACCTGCTCCACCACATCTCCTGAACCTGGTCATGATCTAGTGAGTTAAACCAAAACATCTTTCAGCTGCTAAACCTGTAAGTTGTCCTGGACTTCAAACCTCCAGCACCGTTCTCAGTAAGCTTTTAGTATAGTCATGTACATACACACTACACATTCCGATCTATTAAACACCCTCCTGTTAGAATTGATCAGGTGTTTCTTCAGTGCACATTGAGGAGGAAGTGATTTGGATCCGCTCATACCTGATCCAGAAACCTCTTCAGATCGCAGTGTCTCAGATCCAGGGAAGTAACCTGATCAGGATAGGAGCTGTTGAGGTAGGACAGCCAGTCGTTATAGTTACTCAGGGTGATGTTCTGATCAGAGAAGTCGAACTCGTTGGTTAGTTTGAGGATGTTACTGTGGAGAGACACACAACGTCTAGGTGTGATGTTACAGCTGGGACAGGGTACATGTTAATATCACACACACTGCATTGCTGTGAAGCATGATCATGGGTTAACGCACTCTCCATGCTGTGTATTGTAGTGTGTGTCCACACTGTACACAGCACACGGTCGACATTTACATTTACAGCATTTGGCTGACGTTGTTATCCAGAGCGATTAAGCGTTAAAACTCGAGACCTTCTGATGAGTAGGCCTATGTCTTTACCACTGATCTACCCCTGACCCCAGTTCCTGCAGCAGTATCGCTCAAATCTAAACCCATGTGATCCTGCTACCATGAGCACTATTTCTGGAACATGTCCAGCTAATCGCACCCTCACTCACAAGGTGGCCATGTGCATGCTGTGTGCATCTGCAGATCCTTCTACCCGATCTCCATGATGCCTTCACAGCCTTCGAGCATGCACTATTAGTGTACTGTAGCTAGAGGGTGAAAGTGCGCACCTCTGGATGCAGTTGTTGTTGTTTGTAGTAGCTTTGAATCCCAGAATGGAGAAAATAGGAATGGAGGCGTAGAGCGACGTGAGACTGTTAATGCAGCCCACCAGCAAAGCGTCTCGCTCACAGTTATTCCTGAAACACACACACACACACACACACACACACACACACACACACAATTTTTTGTCGCTCAGATTGTGTGTGTGTAAATCTCTGTACCCAGTGTGAGCGTGGTTGTGTGTCATAGAGCTCACTGTATGGGGTTGTAGCTGGAGAAGGCGATGAGGCCTCCGAACGCCAGAGATAGAGAGAAGAAGATCTGAGTGGCAGCATCTAACCACACCTGAGGGTTTAACAGGACCTGCCACTACACACACACACACACACACACACACGCACACACACACACAGTTGCATTATGCCAACCTATCTAAACTCCAGGTTTATTGTAATTGTTTGGACAACAAACCACAATATAAGATAAATGGTTTTAGCCACTAAAAAAGGACTCTTTAGTGTGTGTGTGTGTGTGTGTGTGTGTGTGTGCGTGTGTGTGTGTGTGCATTTAACTTACGTCTGGTGTAAAAAGGTACTCCAGTCCGTCGGTGGCTCCAGGAAGTGTAAGAGCTTGTATGAGAAAAATTGTTAACACCAGGTAAGGAAATGTAGCTGTTACATACACCGCCTGCACAGAACACACACACACACACACAAACACAAGAAACCTTTTTTTAGTTGCTAAAACCAGCCATTGGTATTATATTGTGAGAAACACACACATATTGTTAGAAGTATAAGTCATGTTTTATGGTGTGTCTGTAAAGTGAATATTTTTCAATGTTGTGTAAATATTTTTGTGTATCAACAAGGGTGTGTATATTGTTGTTTGGTAATTTAGTGCATCTGTTGTGGCACAAGTCCACTGAGAGTATTTTTAGATACTAATTCCATGAAACCTTGGATTACGAGTAACGCGTTTAGCGAGTGTTCCGCAAGATGAGCAAAGATTTTTAATAAATTTGAACTTGTAAAACGATCAAGTCTTGGTTTATGAGTACCGAGTATCATGTATCACGCATGCGCTTCTTGTTGTGCCGCTGTGCGTCACGTGATCACAACTGAGCCAATGGTTTTTCTCTCTTTTGCGCTGTGGAATTGTGGGTAATCGTCTCCGCTGCTGGGTCTTAGTGCTCGTCTCTTACTGGTATAATCAACATCTGTACACGTGTGTACTGTTTACTATAACACTGTGACCATGTGTGTGTGTAAAACATATTTTATTTTGTGTCTGTATGTGTGTGTGTACAGCGCGCGTCTCATTAGAGAGGTTTAGGATCCATTTGCTCTTCCTGTATCAGCTCCTCTTTGTGTCTGTGTGATAGTGTGAGTGTGCGCACGTCATTGAACAGCATACCACTTCCCTCCTCTTCTCAGCTTAAGACACACAAATACACAGACACACACACTCTCTCACTCTAAAGGAAACACTGCTCTGTCGCGATTCTTTTCAAAGATAAAGTGCAGGTTAATTTGTTTTATTTTTACTTTATATTTTGTGTTAATTATTTTTATGTAAATTTTTTTTGGGCTGTTGAACGAATAATTTAAGTTTCCATTATTTCTTATGGGAAAATTGGGATTTGGTTTACAAGTGTTTTGGAATACGAGCCTGCTTTCGAATTATGCTCGTAATCCAAGGTTCCACTATATAGTGTTGTTAATGTTTGTATACCATTGTTTAGGTGTGTCTGTAGTTGTTTAATGTATGATGAGCGTTGTAGGATTGTACAGATGTGTGTAGTGTTATGTAGTGTTATGAATGTGTGTAGTGTTGTGAAGGTGTTGTGTAGTGTTGTGAAGGTGTGTGTACTGTTGTGAAGGTGTTTGTAGTGTTGTGAAGGTGTGTGTAGTATTGTGTGTAGTGTTGTTAAGGTGTGTGTAGTATTGTGAAGGTGTGTGTAGTGTTGTGTAGTGTTGTGAAGGTGTGTGTAGTATTGTGAAGGTGTGTGTACTGTTGTGAAGGTGTGTGTAGTGTTGTGTGTAGTGTTGTTAAGGTGTGTGTAGTATTGTGAAGGTGTGTGTAGTGTTGTGTAGTGTTGTGAAGGTGTGTGTACTGTTGTGAAGGTGTGTGTAGTGTTGTGTGTAGTGTTGTTAAGGTGTGTGTAGTATTGTGAAGGTGTGTGTAGTGTTGTGTAGTGTTGTGAAGGTGTGTGTAGTGTTGTTAAAGGTGTGTGTAGTGTTGTGAAGGTGTGTGTAGTGTTGTGTAGTGTTGTTAAGGTGTGTGTAGTGTTGTGAAGGTGTGTGTAGTGTTGTGTAGTGTTGTTAAGGTGTGTGTAGTGTTGTGAAGGTGTGTGTAGTGTTGTGTGTAGTGTTGTAAAGGTGTGTAGTATTGTGAAGGTGTGTGTAGTGTTGTGTAGTGTTGTGAGGGTGTGTGTTGTGTTGTGTAGTGTTGTTAAAGGTGTGTGTAGTGTTGTGAAGGTGTGTGTAGTGTTGTGTAGTGTTGTTAAAGTGTGTGTAGTGTTGTAAAGGTGTGTGTAGGGTTGTGAAGGTGTGTGTAGTATTGTGAAGGTGTGTGTAGTGTTGTGTAGTGTTGTGAAGGTGTGTGTAGTGTTGTGAGGGTGTGTTTAGTGTTGTGTAGTGTTGTGAAGGTGTGTGTTGAGTTGTGTAGGTGTGCGTAGTGTTGTGTAGCATTGTGTAGCTGTGTGTAGCGTTGTGCGGTGACCTTTCCGATGGTCTCGATGCCGCGGATGAAGCAGATGTAGACGACGGCCCAGGCGGTAGCGACACACACCACCATCCACCACTGCAGCGAGCCGCTCGACTCGATGTTCGGAGAGATGTTCAGTGTCTCACGGTACCAGAAATAATTCACAGGCGTCCCCATCACACACTCCCACACGTACTCTACACAATACACACAGTGTCTACATTACTCTGTGTTTATGTGTGTGTGTGTGTGTGTGTGTGTGTGTAGTATGTATACCTGTCTGGTTTTCATTTAGAGGACACTGTGACCATGGCAATGGATCCTGGAAGGAATTAAAGAAGTACCACAGGACCCAGGCCAGGATGGTGTTATAGAACATTCCTACAAGGAACGAGACCACCATCGACGCCATGCCTACACACACACACACACACACACACACACACAAAGAGGTAAAAAAGAACTGTGCTTAGACTGTGATTAATCTGACTGTGAGTACCATGTGATTGGACTGAGATTGGACTGACCGACTCCACCCAGGTAGGGTGAGATGGAGCTCCACACTCCGATGCTTCCCTTACGGAGACTCTGTCCAATCGCCAGCTCCAGGTAGAGCAGAGGTAATCCCTCAAACACCAGTGCAATCAGATATGGGATTAGAAATGCACCTGACACACACACACACACACACACACATTTTACATGTCACAGTAAAACATTAATGTGTTGATTTTTTGGCCAGAGAGCAGGTTTGCTGTGTATTGACAAAAGTCTTGTCCTTTAGTGATTCAGAATATCATAAACGCTGGGTATAATGGCAGACCATCCCGCTGTAATGATGCTGTAACTGTGCAGTAAAACACACTGAGGTTTTATTGACGTGTGAGATGGAGTCGAGATGTTTTTGTTTGGTCAGTGAGGAGTTTGTGATCTTGTAAAATCGTCCATTACGCTGCTGTGGGTGAGCTTTTAAACTGAAGCATGGTATTTGAGCGCGGTGTGTTTCTTAGGTCCGGTTAGTGAAGGACTGAAGCATTTCTGTAGTGGAAACTTGGAGGTCTGGATGTGGTCCTGGAAAACCACCTGCTCTCACATTGTGGCACTTTTCAGATTTAACTGATCAGCTAACTAAAAGCCTTTTCTGACTGTAAGGTGCGGTGGTGGTTCAGTGTGATGAGGTTCTGAGTTACTGACCAGAAGGTCGGTGGTTCGAGCCTCAGCTCCGCCTAATCATCGCTGTTGGCACCCTTGAGCGAGGCCCTTAACCCTTTCTGGGTCTCGGTGTGTGTGTAGTCGAGTACTGGAGTAACTTCTCGATGTGTGTGTATTTGGGTCCTGGAGTAACGTCTCGTGTGTGTGTATTCGGGTCCTGGAGTAACGTCTCGGTGTGTGTGTAGTCGAGTACTGGAGTAACGTCTCGGTGTGTGTGTGTAGTCGAGTACTGGAGTAACGTCTCGGTGTGTGTGTAGTCGAGTACTGTAGTAACGTCTCGGTGTGTGTGTAGTCAGGTACTGGAGTAACGTCTCGTTGTGTGTGTAGTCGGGTACTGGAGTAACGTCTCGGTGTGTGTGTAGTCGAGTACTGGAGTAACGTCTCGGTGTGTGTGTAGTCGAGTACTGGAGTAACGTCTCGGTCTGTGTGTATTCAGGTACTGGAGTAACGTCTCGGTGTGTGTGTAGTCGAGTACTGAAGTAATGTCTCGGTGTGTGTGTATTCAGGTACTGGAGTAACGTCTCGGTGTGTGTAGTCGGGTACTAGAGTAACGTCCCGATGTGTGTGCAGTCGGGTCCTGGAGTAACCTCTCGGTGTGTGTGTAGTCGGGTCCTGGAGTAACGTCTCGGTGTGTGTGTAGTCGAGTACTGGAGTAACGTCTCGGTGTGTGTGTAGTCGAGTACTGGAGTAACGTCTCGGTGTGTGTGTAGTCGTGTACTGGAGTAACGTCTCGGTGTGTGTGTAGTCGAGTACTGGAGTAACGTCTCGGTGTGTGTGTAGTCGTGTACTGGAGTAACGTCTCGGTGTGTGTGTAGTCGTGTACTGGAGTAACGTCTCGGTGTGTGTGTAGTCGGGTACTGGAGTAACGTCTCGGTGTGTGTGTAGTCGGGTACTGGAGTAACGTCTCGGTGTGTGTGTAGTCGAGTACTTGAGTAACGTCTCGGTGTGTGTGTAGTCGAGTACTTGAGTAACGTCTCGGTGTGTGTGTAGTCGAGTACTGGAGTAACGTCTCGGTGTGTGTTTAGTCGAGTACTGGAGTAACGTCTCGGTGTGTGTTTAGTCGAGTACTGGAGTAACGTCTCGGTGTGTGTGTAGTCGAGTACTGGAGTAACGTCTCGGTGTGTGTGTAGTCGGGTACTGGAGTAACGTCTCGGTGTGTGTGTAGTCGAGTACTGGAGTAACGTCTCGGTGTGTGTGTAGTCGGGTACTGGAGTAACGTCTCGGTGTGTGTGTAGTCGGGTACTGGAGTAACGTCTCAGTGTGTGTGTAGTCGGGTACTGGAGTAACGTCTCAGTGTGTGTTTAGTCGAGTACTGGAGTAACGTCTCGGTGTGTGTGTAGTCGGGTACTGGAGTAACGTCTCGGTGTGTGTGTAGTCGGGTACTGGAGTAACGTCTCGGTGTGTGTGTAGTCGGGTACTGGAGTAACGTCTCGGTGTGTGTGTTTAGTCAAGTACTGGAGTAACGTCTCGGTGTGTGTGTAGTCGAGTACTGGAGTAACGTCTCGGTGTGTGTGTAGTCGTGTACTGGAGTAACGTCTCGGTGTGTGTGTAGTCGGGTACTGGAGTAACGTCTCGGTGTGTGTTTAGTCGAGTACTGGAGTAACGTCTCGGTGTGTGTGTGGTCGTGTACTGGAGTAACGTCTCGGTGTGTGTGTAGTCGGGTACTGGAGTAACGTCTCGGTGTGTGTTTAGTCGGGTACTGGAGTAACGTCTCGGTGTGTGTGTAGTCGTGTACTGGAGTAACGTCTCGGTGTGTGTGTATTCGAGTACTGGAGTAACGTCTCGGTGTGTGTGTAGTCGTGTACTGGAGTAACGTCTCGGTGTGTGTGTAGTCGTGTACTGGAGTAACGTCTCGGTGTGTGTGTAGTCGTGTACTGGAGTAACGTCTCGGTGTGTGTGTAGTCGAGTACTGGAGTAACGTCTCGGTGTGTGTGTAGTCGTGTACTGGAGTAACGTCTCGGTGTGTGTGTAGTCGTGTACTGGAGTAACGTCTCGGTGTGTGTGTAGTCGAGTACTGGAGTAACGTCTCGGTGTGTGTGTAGTCGTGTACTGGAGTAACGTCTCGGTGTGTGTGTAGTCGTGTACTGGAGTAACGTCTCGGTGTGTGTTTAGTCGAGTACTGGAGTAACGTCTCGGTGTGTGTGTAGTCGGGTACTGGAGTAACGTCTCGGTGTGTGTGTAGTCGGGTACTGGAGTAACGTCTCGGTGTGTGTGTAGTCGAGTACTTGAGTAACGTCTCGGTGTGTGTGTAGTCGAGTACTTGAGTAACGTCTCGGTGTGTGTGTAGTCGAGTACTGGAGTAACGTCTCGGTGTGTGTTTAGTCGAGTACTGGAGTAACGTCTCGGTGTGTGTTTAGTCGAGTACTGGAGTAACGTCTCGGTGTGTGTTTAGTCGAGTACTGGAGTAACGTCTCGGTGTGTGTGTAGTCGAGTACTGGAGTAACGTCTCGGTGTGTGTGTAGTCGGGTACTGGAGTAACGTCTCGGTGTGTGTGTAGTCGGGTACTGGAGTAACGTCTCAGTGTGTGTGTAGTCGGGTACTGGAGTAACGTCTCAGTGTGTGTTTAGTCGAGTACTGGAGTAACGTCTCGGTGTGTGTGTAGTCGGGTACTGGAGTAACGTCTCGGTGTGTGTGTAGTCGGGTACTGGAGTAACGTCTCGGTGTGTGTGTAGTCGGGTACTGGAGTAACGTCTCGGTGTGTGTGTTTAGTCAAGTACTGGAGTAACGTCTCGGTGTGTGTTTAGTCGAGTACTGGAGTAACGTCTCGGTGTGTGTGTAGTCGTGTACTGGAGTAACGTCTCGGTGTGTGTGTGGTCGTGTACTGGAGTAACGTCTCGGTGTGTGTGTAGTCGGGTACTGGAGTAACGTCTCGGTGTGTGTTTAGTCGGGTACTGGAGTAACGTCTCGGTGTGTGTGTAGTCGTGTACTGGAGTAACGTCTCGGTGTGTGTGTAGTCGAGTACTGGAGTAACGTCTCGGTGTGTGTGTAGTCGTGTACTGGAGTAACGTCTCGGTGTGTGTGTAGTCGTGTACTGGAGTAACGTCTCGGTGTGTGTTTAGTCGAGTACTGGAGTAACGTCTCGGTGTGTGTGTAGTCGGGTACTGGAGTAACGTCTCGGTGTGTGTGTAGTCGGGTACTGGAGTAACGTCTCGGTGTGTGTGTAGTCGGGTCTTGGAGTAACGTCTCGGTGTGTGTGTAGTCGAGTACTTGAGTAACGTCTCGGTGTGTGTGTAGTCGAGTACTGGAGTAACGTCTCGGTGTGTGTTTAGTCGAGTACTGGAGTAACATCTCGGTGTGTGTGTAGTCGAGTACTGGAGTAACGTCTCGGTGTGTGTGTAGTCGAGTACTGGAGTAACGTCTCGGTGTGTGTGTAGTCGGGTACTGGAGTAACGTCTCGGTGTGTGTGTTTAGTCAAGTACTGGAGTAACGTCTCGGTGTGTGTGTAGTCGAGTACTGGAGTAACGTCTCGGTGTGTGTGTAGTCGTGTACTGGAGTAACGTCTCGGTGTGTGTGTAGTCGGGTACTGGAGTAACGTCTCGGTGTGTGTTTAGTCGAGTACTGGAGTAACGTCTCGGTGTGTGTGTGGTCGTGTACTGGAGTAACGTCTCGGTGTGTGTGTAGTCGGGTACTGGAGTAACGTCTCGGTGTGTGTTTAGTCGGGTACTGGAGTAACGTCTCGGTGTGTGTGTAGTCGGGTACTGGAGTAACGTCTCGGTGTGTGTGTAGTCGGGTACTGGAGTAACGTCTCGGTGTGTGTGTAGTCGGGTACTGGAGAAAAAAGTAATTTTTCTGGTTGTTCTTGGTTGTTTCTATGACCAACAAAAACTACACATCTTCAGTAATTACTGTATGCTCGTCATTGCACCACTGTATATTCCACCGGTATTTACTCTGTATATACTGTACAATTCAGAGCTTACACAAGTACATATGTATATCCTGTTACTTTTAGGCATGTAATCTTACGGACATGTTAATCCACTGCAATATTTGTACAGTTATATGTATATAGTTTTATATATATATATATACACACACATTTTTATTACCTAATGCACCTTCTGTTTGCTATTTACTGTTTACTATATTCACTACAAAATGTTGCACAGTTATACTATACATTACTGTAACATTATATATCATTATATCTATACTATATATAATCTAATCTTATTATATCTAATAACCAAAATATACAGTTTAAAGTCTAAAGCATTCTAAAGGCTTCCACAGAAGCACATATATCTCTGCCGTTTGGGTTTTAAGGTTTTTAAGGATTTAAATGATTTAGTACAGAGTTAGATACCATCTGATGTCTGATCTATGGACTTATAGATTGTGGATTTTCATATTTTGCTAAAGGATAAATTTAAGAGTAAGTGTTCTTTTATTTTCCGCAGTTTCAGAAATAGTTTTGTGTTCAGATAAAATAGTATGACTGATTTTTTTATTTACTGTAATCAAAAAAAATTGCTAATTTACTGTAAATGTCAGATTTTACTTTTTACTTGACTAGTGCATTTTCTAAAAGAACATTACACCTGTTGGCCAAATACAAGACCAAGCAAATATTACAGTCGCGGCATTGCCCCTCTGGGGCAGTTACTCAGGTGGACGTCATCTCAGCGTCACGTCACCTTTGTTTACGCCTGTGTTCACGATCACACCGAGTCCACATCCTCCTGCTAATCAGGGCTAATGTCCGTCTCCAAGCATCACTTACTGAGAGGTGAAGATGAGATTCAAATCAACCAGAAGACAGGATTTTTTCCTTCTTTCATCTTGTCCTTTCTATTCCTTTATTTTTCACTCATATCTCACCATTCTTTCATCTCCTTTTAATATTTGTGCTTTTCCTTTTCCCATATCATTAGTGTAAAACCTTTTGTTTAAACAAATTCTGAAACCTGTCCTCACGCAGCACCACTAAAGCCCTAAAAATACAATACAATACAATCAGGAGTGTGTGACTTTAAAGTGCCTTGTAATGATTCGATTGTAAGTTATCCCATGTTTATTTCACAGCACTGTAGAATTCTCGATCTTGATTGGGCAGAAGGTGTTGATTAGTCAGGGTTATAATAAATCATTTCTTCTAATACGTTATTGTTTTCATAGCAACAGAAGATTCACTAGGAGATGTACAGCACACACTCTGATGATAATAAACTGATTAAAAATCATGAAAAGCATAACTTCTTTTATTCAAGTTATTATTCATTTGAAGAGAGAGAGAGAGAGAGAGAGAGAGAGAATAAAGACTGTTTATATCTGCTATAACATAAGTGATGTTGTTTTGTGATCAGTTTTAAATGGATTGACTGGTGTTGTGTCTTCTTTAATTAAAATAATTAATTGTTGGTAAGTTTCCATGGTATAAGAGGAATAAAACACTCACACAGGGATGTGCTTTTTTTAGGACAGTTCTCAACTTCAAAGACGTATCAGAACTCGGCTCTGTGTTTTTCTGTAACCAGATGTTTTTTTTTCCCTGTCCTTGAAATGTAAGTAAAATTTAAGCAGGAAATGAGAAAAATCTTTAAGATTAAAAATAGATTACCACGGACGAGAGATGAGAACCTCCATCCACATGCGCAGCTTCTTTACAAAAACCCTCATCTTACCTCCTCCGTAAATCTGGCACAGATACGGGAATCTCCACACATTTCCGAGTCCCACAGCAAATCCGATACACGTGAGCAGATACTGAACTTTGTTGTCCCATTTGGGCCTCTCTTTGGTTTCTTCCTCAGCTCCTCTGTCCTCCATTACTTACACTACGTATTTCCCTAATAGTTCCTCTTCTCCGGCTCTGTGATGAGATAACTTCTGATCTCTGGCTTTTATTGATTTTGGAGAATCGACCAATAAGCTTTGTGTGTTTCTGGTAGAATATTCCTCACTTGTTTAATGGATAACCTAAACACCGTCGATCCAAATCACAGCACGATCATCCACATATAAAAAAAAATGATTAAAAATTTTAAACAGGATTTTATGAAAGCAAAGGTCATAGACCTTTACAGCCGTAATGTTTTATAAGGCACATTATGTTTTTATATGAACTTTTTATATGCACCGTTTCCCAGGATGCTGAGAATGTCTGGTCTTGTAAAAAAACAAAGAGCTCATTCTGTCTTAAACGGTATGTACACACAAAGAGACGTAAATATAAAAATTCAACTAAACACACATACAGGATGACAGATAGATTCAAATTCTTAATTTATTGTGACTTCATGGTGTTTTTATGCTCATGGGCACTTTATCAGATATGATGCTAAGGCTTGATTTTTCTGAATGTCTTTTACAATAACGCTTCCATATAATCATAAAGAGAGCCACTCCAGGAATACAGAGACACGGAATTCCAGCCAGGATGAATATAATGCCGCTGATCCAGTCAGGATAAGCCACTTCAGCCAGTGCTGGGAAACCCGGCTATAGGAAAGCAAAGAGAAGAAAGTTTAAAACATCAGGTACATTTTTGCATTTTCCATCTTTTTCATCCTTTTCCCGCATATACAGCCTGGCCAAAAATAGAAAAAAGGGTTTGAAATTATTGTCCTGCAACAAGCAAGAACAACAACTAAGGAAATAAAGCTGAAATGACTGGAATTGGGTTAAAATCTGACCATTACATTATTATACACCGTAGGGATAACCCAGAAAAACATCCTAAAGAAGCTGAAAACGTCCGGAATAAAAAATGTCTAGTAAAATCAGAGCTATGTTTAATAAAAAAGTAAGAGTATTCCAATATACAAACACACACAATGTGATGAGAACGCACAGGATTGGAACTAAACAGCTGTGTGTCCATAAGAAAACCACTTGTTATTGAGACTCATCAGATTCAGTTTGTTAGGGATCATAAAGACTGGACTTTGGAGTGATGGAAGAAGGTCATGTGACCTGATGAGTCCAGACTGAGCCTATTCCAGAGTGATGGGCGTGTCAGGGTGAGAAGGGAAGGACATGAAGCGATGCTCCCATCATGCATAGTGTCCACTGTACAAGCCTCTGGAGACAGTGTTATGATCTGGGGTTGATCAGTTACTCAGGTCTAGACTCAGTAACGTTATGGGGCAATAAAATGAAGTCAGCTGACCACCTGAATGTACTGAACCACCAGAGGATCACATCTATGGAGGGTTTCTAATGAGAAATCATTTTTACACATGGACACCACAGTCAAAGCTAAAGGTGCACTGATGAAATATCAAAGTGTTTGGCTTTTAATTTTGTCAGGAATTAAAGGCTTCATTCTAACAAAAGTCAAATGTTATTACTTCACATTTTCCAGGAGTGTTCATTTTATATTTTCATACAATAACTGACATTTACATTTACTGTTAGTGCTAAATATTTAAAGAGCATTTACCGAGTCAGGGTCCCAGACAATGTAGGTTGGCTTTGTGCTAACAGTTTTTATAAGGTAGAAAACAAGGATGACAAAGAGGATGAGAGGACTGAGGACTCTCCAGGTAGCCTGCCAGAAGATGTTGGGTTTATGACCAACCATGAACTCCATGTCTTTATTAAACCTGTTGTAAAAGAACTGAGTTAACCAGGAGCTTCCAAACCAGACATGACATTGTCACAGGGGTAAGTGGACACCTGTATACCTGTCAATGCCGTAGATGTAAACCATTGCAAGGAGCTCACACAGGGCTACTACGAGCAGCGGAATAGATGCTGCAAACCCATCAAACAGCGCTAGCCAGTAGTTTCCAGAAGACTGCACAAACACAAGGGCAATGATGAAGGAGACCAGACATGTCAGACCTGCAAAAGACAATCCAGAGTTAAGTCAAAGGCTGATACAGAGCAGGTACAGTCCAGTGTGAAACCAAACAACATCCCTGATGGCCTGTGGTGCACCATAAAACAACACAGAACTATACAAGATTGCGGAAAAAAACAACAACTCGGGACTACATAACGGAAATGAAAACTTTGTTTGTTAATGTGGGAAGATGGGTGGTACATAGATTGTGGTGATCATGGCACCGGGCTTATGCAGGGTTGCACAGAGTTTCACTTCACTTCAGTAAGCAAAACAATACTAAATTCTGAAGTGTTGAATTAAAAATATCAGTGTTTGTGTTATTCAATGCACTCGCCAGTAAATAACATGATCTGGGGTTGCTTCTGTTGCTCAGGTCTAGGCACAGCAATGTTTGAAGTCAGCTGACGTTGTATGTACAGTACTGAATGACCAGGTTATCACATTTTTTCTTACCTGATGACACACAACATGTTCCAGGCCCATGACTTAATCTACTGCTCCCTATAAACCCATTCATTAACATTTATTAATGGAAATAAATTCATTATTTTAGCAACTTGCTCAATTTCATTATTAAATCCTTACTGTGAGTTTAACTCGACTCTAAATGTAGCTTTGATAATGAGCCTACCTGTTAAAACAGATTTTGACCAAGTCTTGGGTAAAACATTCAGGTCCTGCAGAGGCCTTACAGCCCCTTCAACATGGCCAAACATGGTGGAAAGTCCCAGAGAGAAGAGCATGATGAAGAACAGCACTGCCCACAGTGGAGAAATGGGCATCTTGGTGATGGCCTCTGTGAACACGATGAAGGCCAGACCAGTACCTTCTACTCCCTGTGAACCAAACCAGTTCTTATTATAACTCCCTCCATATTATTTTAATCCAGAACATCATTTTAAAGTGTACCTGACTGAGGAAAGTCTGCAAGTCACAGGTCTCCAGACTGAGCTTCTGAATGATTGATGGTGATGTGCTGTTGAGAACCTGTACAACTTCATCATAGTTACTCTCTGTAATGTTCCCATCTGGAAGTTCAAATGTATTTATGAGGGCCAAAATGTTTCTGTTTAGCAACAACAACAAAAACGCAAGAGTTATTAAGTGTTCTACAAAAAAAAAAAAAAAAAACTTTAAACAAGAAAAATAACAGGTTCAATATCAGTATACCTTCCTAGACATTCCTCATATTTTTCTGTGGCTTGAAAGCCAATGATGCAGTAGATGACTGTAGCTGAATATACCGAGGTCATTCCATTTATGATAGAGATTATCACTGAATCCTTTTCACAGTTGTTGCTGCCAAAACATCAAATGTTTAACACACTTAAAGGTTCACCTCATGTCTTGATTTTTGTTGTTGTTGTTGTTGTGAAATTAGGGAAATGTCTGATTAACTTACTGCACTGGGTTGTAGCTGGAGAATGAGATGAGTCCTCCAAAAGCAACTGAAAAGGAGAACAACACCTGAGCACCTGCATCCAGCCAGGTGGAAGGGTTCAGCAACTCTTTCACCTTGAAAAATCAGGCGATTACAGAGAATCACAGTGTATCACATCACCAGGATAGTGCGAGAATGCATGTAAATTTGGCCTTGTTTAAAATAAGTAAAGGTAACCTACATCAGGAGTGAAGAGGAATTTGATCCCATCAATGGAGCCTTTGAGGGTCAGTCCTCGGATCAGGAAGATGGTGAGGACCAGGTAGGGGAGAGTGGATGTGACGTAAACGGCCTTCATAAAAGAAGAAATCATTGACAGATTATCCACTTGGAAATTAGCATAAATGTTTTCATTAAACACTCAAATCAGCAAATCTGATTCTATACAAGATGTTCTAAGTCCAACTATGACTAGAAAATGTCATTTTTACATGACAGGGGTTGGTCAATCTGCTTCAATACACCTGTCTCATTATTGTTAGATTATTGTTGGTCCACTTGGCAGAGATATTATCACTTAGCATCTCTTTCTCTCCAAACAGCTAGCTAAATATCACAAAATAAACTTTCATAAAGCAACACATGGTTTTTATTATTGTTAAATTTTTTGAGAATTTGTGGAATCTGTGAATAAATTATTTCGATTCCAGCCAGGAAGACCCACGGAATTTATTTGGTAATGGTACACCACCCTAGCAAAAGATTAAGGGAATCTGTTAATTCTCTGATTAAACAGTTTGGTGAGCCAACTATGAGAGAGGAAAGTTAATTTTTTGTTGAAGTTCACCCCACTTTGCAAATATTACACATCGACTTTATTTTGCAGTGATGTTAAGCTATTTATAGAGGTCCATTGCTTTTGTTGTTGTTGGTTAAATATTAGGGCGTGGTCAGGTGTCAGCAGCAGATGACAACAATTGAACAGGCAGGTAATAGAAGTGTGATAATTTTCACCTCTGTCTTTGTGCTTTCAGTAACTGACCATGAGGTAGTGAAGGAGAATGGAGACTGGCATTACCTTGTGCTCTTATTACTTCCCTTGGTAAGTTTAACCAAAGGTCATAGAACAAACCAACAATAAGATAAAATCAGAATTTACTACGTTATGTAGTGTAGTTATTATTATTATTATTATTATTATTATTTAACCTTTCCAGTGGTTTCAATGCCTCGAATGCAGCAGATCCAGAGAACCGCCCATGCTGCGATCAGACACAGCACCATCCACCACTGCAATCCGCCTGAGTCCTCAATGCTGGTTGAGATGTTCAGAGTCTCTCTGTACCAGAAATATTCCACAGAGGAACTGCGGCCACATTCCGACACCACGTCTATAGGGAAAAAGTGATAAGAGGAAAGGAGTAATTATCAGTTCTCAGTCTCTTCATCAGATCACCTCCTTGTTCATCATACCTGTTCTGTTTTCATTTAAGGGGCACTGGGTCCATGGCAGTGGGTCCTGGAACGAGTTGAAGAAGTACCACATGACCCAGGCTATGATGGTGTTGTAGTACAGACCCACTATGGAGGAACACAGCATGGAGGCAATACCTGAAAACACAGGGTACGTCTTCATGTTTACATTTTGGTTAAATCAAGTCAATGTTTATGTGGTGAAAGTTCTCCATATATATGAGGAGCGGCATTACTAGCTCTGAAATGTTAGCATGAATTAAAATTAGCAATATGAATTAGCCAATACCTGAATTAACCCACTGGAGGTGAAAATAGTAACCAAAGTTAAAATTATTTTCTGCTGACATTTTATTATAAATCTCACCAAGCCCAGTAAGGTAAGGGCTGATGGACCTCCAGACCCCAATGCTGCCCTTCCTCAGTCTCTGTCCGATGGCAAACTCCAGATGCAGGAGAGGAATTCCCTCCAGAACCAGAAGCAGAAGGAACGGGATCATGAATGCTCCTGGAGACACATTGAACTGCATTCAACTTTATAGGGAAGTGTTCCATCTAAACCTTTCAAGCTTGTTTTGAAGGTACAAGCTCGTAAATAAATGTAAACCTCCATGAGCTTAAGCTTTGATAGCAACAAGTTAGCCAGCTAACAGTATTCATGAGTTCATGATGGATTTATTTAAGATCAAACTTACTATATTTGACAAATTTACTAATTATGATTTCTTTGATAGTAGTAAAGTCTTCGATAATTTACTGTTGACAATGTGGAGTGACAATGCTGACATGACATCAGACATCAAATATTCCATCCCAAATTTCTGAGTAGAATTCCAAATTGATTTTTCTTTTTTCAAATTCTTTTCCTGCTGTGAGGTCATAATTTTCGAGAGAGACTGAACATGGCATTGATGTTCTAGACAACTTTGGCCTGCAAATCTCAGCCAGTTAATTCTTAGGTTCTACTGAGCATTTGCCTTTAGTTGTTCCTTTATATATAAATACAGTATATATATTCCTCTTTTTTTTCTTTAAAAACCCAAAGGTCCTACCTCCGCCATGGCTCTGACACAGGTAAGGGAACCTCCAGACGTTCCCCAGTCCCACACAGAACCCCACACAGGTGAGCATGTACTGAGCTTTATTGTCCCACTGAGGACGGTCTTTAGCCTGAACCTTCTCCATATCCTCTAGATCATCGTGGGATGGGATCCGTTCCTCCAGACCTGGGTTTGGCAGCTTCATTCTTGCTCTGTGTCCTCAAACCTCAAAGAGTCCTGCTTTCTGTGGCTTTCTCATGGTATGTATGCATAGATAAATAGGCGTACACCTATATATATGTGTGTGTGTGTGTGTGTGTGTGTGTGTGTGTGTGTGTGTGTGTGTGTGTGTAAATGGTCTTCAACCCTGTATTAATATATTAATAAAGACCTTGAGCACTTGGGCGTTTTTATCTGCAGAATGGAGATAGGGTCTAAAAAAGATAAGTGCTGATGCATACTCGCTGAGCCTGAACTCCTCATTTCCCGGCACTGACGCTGAACACGCTGCCATGAAGTGTTTATCAGAGCATGGATTCAGACTGGTGTGGACAAATTCAAACTGATGAGCTGAAAATTACAGCTTGAAAAATATTTATTTACTGTGTACAATAAATTACTTTATAACTGTAGTTAGCAAACTGTAAGAAAAAATGCATTTATATATAATATATATAATGTATATAAACATAGTTTTTTAATATGTATAAACAGAGTTTACTGTACAATACTTAATTATATAAATGCATTTGACAAGCATTCAAACAACTGAGTTTGCAAGTATTTAAAATACAAGTGTTTGTTGAAGGCATTATGTTTACAGTATATCCATATCCAGGCTGATTCTACAGGACAGTGAGGAAAGAATGACAGATGCATTTCTACCTTAATATAGTAGGAGCTGAACCAGGAAAGAAGGCTACAGAAATCATTTATGTGGAACATAATCCAGTTACATTGGCATGCTGTGCATTTAAATGTCTATTTATGCAGAAAGTTTCAGCAACATTAGTAACACAACTGCAGGTCCTTGAGGTCTTCACAGGGGGTGAAGGTCAGGATGTGATCTAACCCCGGGTACAAACCGGACATGAAGCATCACATCAACGGTCACTTAAAGCTTATTGGATTTTATTCTGCTTTTAATATTTTTTATTTAGTATTCAGCAGGGTATCTAGTGTTTAATGTTTATTAATAAATGAAAACTCCTAGTTAAAGACGTAACTCACAGCTCTATGAACAGCCTAAAATAAGGTCCAGGAGATAAAACATGGAGTTTTCTTGTGGGTTTTTCATAGCAACGCCCCACTTCACTGCACCCCAGCCCAGCTCATATTCACAAAACAACAGAATAAATTAATCTTTTGAAATAATTTTCTATGCAGACTTTTTAACATCTTATTTAACACAATGAAAATATAATTCCAATATCTTCACAGCCTTAACGCAGACAAATGCTTGTGATGTCTGGTGGCCTGTCGAGGATGGGGTGGACCCCAAGTAGGGAACAAGCAGAGATTTTTCCCTGCATTATTTAAACAGTTTGAATTATTTTAGTGCTTGAACCCCTGATTACAAAGATCATTTCAGAGCGTTTGAAAGTCAAATACAACAGTTGCTGTTTTCAGATGAGTACACTTCACAGGAATTCCATAATTCTTTGTGCTTGTCAGACTTTATGGAGAACCTGAAGGAAACGGAGCTGTGCAAGCCATCGCTGTGTCTCTATTCACGTTATAAGAACATAGATTATGTTTAAAAGAACAACTTCTTTACCCGTCTGAGCACACAGGAGGCTCCAGGGGTCATTTCCGACACGATTAGGGTACTTTTAGTTCCAGTTAATTTCTAACATAACTTTCATCTTTTTTACAGTGGTTTAGTCCTTTCCCCATTACACGTATGCCGGTCAGTTTTTTGTTCTATACTTTTTTGAGTTCTGCCTGTAGTTGAGCTGACACGCTGTAAATTTCCAGCGCCTGCGTATCATCTTTCCCACAGCAGCGCTTCCTGATGAGTTTATAAACAGCAACCAGTGGAATAAGCAGAGCAGGAATACCAGAGAGGATGAAGATGACGATATTGATCCACTCGGGGTAGTGCAGGACCTCCAAATTGGGGAAGTTTTTCTGTATATAAAAAAAGTACATTATTATACTGATACAACAGACGATTCTTCATTCAGAAAATTATGACACGTTGTTCATGTTCATGACACGGTGTTCATAGGAGAGGAATAAAACACTCCCAGTCGTGCTTTTATAGGAAAATAATCAGTGTGAGTTTGGTAACAGTTACTCTGAGTGTTTTATTCCTTTTATACTAGACATCAAACATGAGCAGAAGATGACAGGGGTAGCTCAGTGGTTAAGGCATTGGACTATGGTTCGGAAGATCCCAGGTTCAAACCCCACAACCATCAAGTTGCCACTGTTGTGCCCTTGAGCGCGGCTTTTAACCCTCAACTGCTCAGATGTGTAATGAGATAAAAATGTAAGTCACTCTGGATAAGAGCGTCTGCCAAATGACTAAATGTAAATGTAAATGACAGTCTGTACAGCCGTACCGAATCAGGGTTCCAGGCGATGTAGGTGAGCTCCCTGGTGGCAGTGGAGATCAGGAAGAAGATGAAGATGACAAGAACGATGAGAGGACTGATCACCCTCCATGTGGCCTGCCAGAAGAAATTGGGCTTGTGTCCGATCATGAACTCAATATCTTCATTAAACCTGTGAGCAGAATAAAACAGGATGCTAATTATTGCATTGCAGGAGTGACACACAAACACAAAAATAAAATAAAATAATATTAACACAGACATGGGCCAAAGATCCCACCGCTAATCTGAGAACAGAAACTGGTATGAGGACTAATCCCTGCCCAGCATACATCAGCAATGCTAAATATTTCTTGAGTTTTGGTCTATATTGCGACACACTGGACCTCCATGAGGAATAAACCACAAGGGCAAGCAGAAATGCATCACAGCTACGAGGTGCAATTTAGTTTAAACTTTATACACTGTTTCTAAAATCTCAGGTTTTTTTGTTTTATTTTATGCTGCACGTCTCCAGTGCAGTTTTAAATTTCAGCATGCTAGCATGAAAAGGATGTTTAGCCTGTTAGCATATTATAGGTGCGCAAAACATGCTACAAGATAAGACCTGGGAGATTTTATAATAGAAGAACAAAGTACAGCTAACTCTTTATCTTCACACTGCTCACAGCAATAAAACTGTGGTTCAACTTTGTGTAGCCTGTAGATTAGCAATATGATACTAAAGATAAACATGCTAATACAGCTAGCTTTTTGTTTATTCTCTGTTTCTAATGCAGACAGTGAAGCTTATAAGTCCCTGTGCTCTGATTGGTCAGTAAGTGTTAATTAATTCTCTATAATAGCGGCTCTGATGGTAATTCATGTTTTATTGTGCTTGCTCTGCTGCTAGAACATTAAGACCTGATTACGTCCGTGGACCCGAGCCTAAGAGTGATGTGTAAGACCCGAGACTGAGAGTAAGGTGTAAGACCCAAGACTGAGAGTGATGTGTAAGACCCGAGACTGAGAGTGATGTGTAAGACCTGAGACTGAGAGTGATGTGTAAGACCCAAGACTGAAAGTGAGGTGTATGACCCGAGACTGAAAGTGAGGTGTAATATCCTGAGAGTGCGGTGTAGGACCTGAGACTGAAAATGCGGTGTAAGACCCGAGACTAAGAGTGAGGTGTAAGACCTGAGCCGGAGAATGAAGTGTAAGACCCGAGACTGAGAGTGAGGTGTAAGACCTGAGACTGAGGTGTAAGACCTAAGACTGAGAGTGATGTGTAAGACCTGAGACTGAGAGTGATGAGTAAGAACTGAGACTGAGAGTGAGGTGTAAGACCTGAGACTGAGAGTGATGTGTAAGACCTGAGACTGAGAGTGATGTGTAAGACCCGAGACTGAGAGTGATGTGTAAGACCCAAGACTGAGAGTAATGTGTAAGACTTGAGACTGAGAGTTATGTGTAAGACCTGAGAGTGAGGTGTAAGATCCTGAGAGTGAGGTGTAGGACCTGAGACTGAGAATGCGGTGTAAGACCCGAGACTATGAGTGAGGTGTAAGACCCGAGCCGGAAGAATGAAGTGTAAGACCCGAGACTTAGAGTGAGATGTAAGACCTGAGACTGAGAGTGATGTGTAAGACCTGAGACTGAGAGTGATGTGTAAGACCTGAGACTGAGAGTGATGAGTAAGAACTGAGACTGAGAGTAAGGTGTAAGATCCTGAGAGTGAGGTGTAGGACCTAAGACTGAGAATGCGATGTAAGACCCAAGCCGGAGAACGAGGTGTAAGACCCGAGACTGAGAATGAGGTGTATGACCCCAGACTGAGAGTGAGGTGTAAGACCTGAGACTGAGATTAAGGTGTAAGACCTGAAAGTGAGGTGTAAGACCTGAGACTGAGAGTGAGGTGTAGGACCCGAGACTGAGAGTGAGGTGTATGACCCCAGACTGAGAGTGAGGTGTAAGACCTGAGACTGAGATTAAGGTGTAAGACCTGAAAGTGAGGTGTAAGACCTGAGACTGAGAGTGAGGTGTAGGACCCGAGACTGAGACTGAGAGTAAGGTGTATGACCCGAGACTGAGAGTAAGGTGTATGACCCGAGACTGAGAGTGAGGTGTAAGACCTGAGACTAAGATTGAGGTGTAAGACCTGAGACTGAGAGTGAGGTGTAAGACCTGAGACTAAGATTGAGGTTTAAGACCTGAGACTGAGAGTGATGTGTATGACCCGAGACTGAGAGTGAGGTGTAAGACCTGAGACTGAGAGTGAGGTGTAAGACCTGAAACTGAGAGTGAGGTGTATGACCCGAGACTGAGAGTGAGGTGTAAGACCTGAAACTGAGAGTGAGGTGTAAGACCTGAAACTGAGAGTGAGGTGTAAGACCTGAGACTGAGAGTGATGTGTATGACCCGAGACTGAGAGTGATGTGTAAGACCTGAGACTGAGAGGGAGGTGTAAGACCTGAGTCTGACCTGTCTATTCCATAGATGTAAGCCACAGCAATCATCTCACAGAAGGCGATGATGAGTAGGGGAATGGAGCCGGCGAATCCGTCGAACAGAGCGAGCCAGTATTCACCAGAACGTTGTGTGAATATCAGAGCCACGGCAAAAGACACCAGACACACGATTCCTGAAATTAAAATACACTCTGTTTATTGTCTGTAAAATAGCACAAAGTTCTTTCTGCAACTGAACAGGTCAGATAAAAAAATACTACACCTTTTGTTTTATTTATTATCAATTAGCAGTGTCAGCTTTGTCATCATCATAAATGTGATCAAACACTTTTTTCAGCAGCTTTTATAGTCCTTCCTGGCCTGACTGACCCTGATGTGAGCCTTGTTGATACAGAGTGTTTATCCTTTGGGGACGGTGAAAGCGGATCAAAGATTAAATGCTTGCTAAGTTGGTAAAATGTGGTCTTATCTAGTTTGTATTGTGTATGAAGAAGTATAATGGAGTCATAAGCATGGTCATTTGTGTATGATTGGGTGAGTTAGCAAACTAAATGGGAATCTTTATTGTTTCGTGTTACACAGTGGAGTATTTATCTGTTAAGAATATAATATGCGTTTGTAAATGCCAGTGAATATTACTTTTTATACACATGATCACATATGATCAAAATATGATATGAAGAAAAAAGATTGTGTTTGAGCGATGGCTGAATAATATCAGGATCAACTCCATCACTGTTTTTACAAGTTGTAGTAAATTGGTGACACCTGTTAGGGCTTCTTTAGGCCATCTCTTAGGGAAGATGTTCAGATCCTGAAGAGGCACCACGACCCCCTCGATGCTACCGAACATTGTGGAGAGTCCCAAACAGAAAAGCATGATAAAGAACAACACTGCCCACAGAGGAGAAATGGGCATCTTGGTGATGGCCTCTGTGAACACGATGAAGGCCAGACCAGTACCTTCTACTCCCTGGTGGAACACAAGAGTAACATGGAGTTACCCGTAATGCAAGATGTTAATTCAACTACAAGACTTGTTTTAAGTCTGACAAAAATATATCATTCTAATCCAAGATTATAAAAAATAAGAAATCATCAACAAATGTACCATGAGATGGTGTACTAGAGTGTCAGGAATTAAGCCTGGAGTCTCACCTGGCTGAGGAGGTCCTGTAAGTTACAAGTCTTTAGATCAAGCCCCTGAATTATTGACGGTGATGTGCTATTAAGAACTTGTAGAACTTCTTCATAGTTACTCTCAGTTATGTTTCCCACGGGCAGGTCAAACGCATTCAGGAGGGCCAAAATGTTCCTGTTTACAACACAGAGAGAGGAAGAGCAAGGTTTTGTTTTGTTGGAACTGTAGATACTTAGAGATTTAGAAAACTTCTCAGAGAAGCATTATAAATAGGTTGAACATTTTCCTACAAGATTTTATCACTAGAAGCTGGAGCTTAAGAACTAGGCCTAGATTTAAACCAGGAAATATATCACAGATATAATCACATACCCACTGAGACAGTCCTCAAACTTCTCCATGGCTCGAAAGCCGATGATGGAGTAGATGACAATGGCAGAATACACTGACGTAAACCCGTTGATGATGGAGATGATAACAGCATCCTGTTCACAATTGTTACTAAAAGAACCCAGTGTACACATGTCAGTTTAATACAAACCTGTGTGTGTGATGTATGCTTCTTATTTACTGAAGGATTTACTCACTGTATGGAGTTGTAGCTGGAGAAGGAGATGAGTCCTCCAAAGGCAAGTGAGAAAGAGTAGAACACTTGGGCTCCAGCGTCCAGCCATGTGGTCGGATTCGTCAACTCTTTTAACTACACAAAATCAAATGACTTAAATAAAATAAAAAAAAACAAAGTAAAATAAAAGTGTTTTCTGGTTGGAAACAATGGATTTGTCTGGTTGACTCATTAATAACGTTAATGCAAATGATCTTCCTATCTTCTGTTATCTTATGCCAACTTTTTGTCAGTCAGTAAAATGTTTACATTTATTGTCTGAAAGAGTCTGGATTGGGCTGTATTTAATGTATGTAGGATGCAGAGTATTTAAATTTATCATTAACAGAATTAAGTGTTAGTGCAAGCTCGCCAATTCATGAAATTTTCATTTAGAGGTTTCAAAAATGTCTGAGTTTCCAAATGGAAGTAACAAGCTAAAGGTCTAAATTATTGTATTGACATATACTCATATAAGGCTGAAAACCTAAAGGATGACTTCCAGCATTCACGACACACTTTATTACCAGCCTTATTAGCAATTCTGATTAAGATATTTAAGTCCAGGACTATTCTCTAAAAAAAGTTTAAATGTAATATTTTAGATAATGACATAAGATACTTCATGTAAAATGCTTTAGACTTTACAAATACAAGCCTACTGCTGAATTGCAAAATCTTTGCACTGGAGTTTAGCTTTAGTGAGGTCTGAGCAGAGAAAGAAACACCCGTCCTGATTTCTAAGTGAAAATCGATGTTTCTAAGTGGTAACCGATGTTAGGGTGTTAGTAAACATGTTGCTCACATCTGGAGTGAAGAGGTACTTTATTCCATCAACAGATCCTTTGAGAGTCAGGCCTCGAACCAGGAAGACAGTGAGAACGACATACGGCAGAGTGGACGTGATATAAACCGCCTAGAAAAGACAAGAAGCCAATGAGAGAAGGTTGTTTAGAGCTTTCTAATAAATCTGATAAGTTATGTTTAAAACCCGCAGTGACTCATGATTAACTTTGGAACTTGACTATGCTTGGATGATGAATGAAGGTTTCCTACACACATCAGTTTTATGGTAGAAGATAACACACATAAGTGTACTTATTGATCATAAAACAAATGTGGACGTTGACCCGAGACACGCCTACTTGTCCTCTCTGTGACTAGCATGGCAGATAGGAATCAATTTACAAAGTTAATCAGGTTTATCTTTGTATGAAATAACAATAAAGTTTGTCTTGCCTTCCCGGTGGTTTCAATGCCTCGGATGCAGCAGACCCAGAGAACCATCCATGCTGCAATCAGACACAGCACCATCCACCACTGCAACCCGCCCGAATCCTCAATGTTATTGGAGATGTTCAGAGTCTCTCTGTACCAGAAATAATCCACAGAGGAACTGCGGCCACATTCAGACACCACACCTGTAGAGGAAGACAGAGAGACTGAGAAGTTGTTCTCTGTTTGGAGAAACTTCTAGATATATAGAGATGTGGAGAGATTGATGCAGTAGTTCTAACAACCACATTAACACACACAGTAATAAACATTACCTGTTCTGTTTTCATTTATGGGACACTGACTCCATGGCAGTGGGTCCTGGAAGGAGTTGAAAAAGTACCACATGACCCAGGCTATGATGGTGTTGTAGTACATTCCAACCATAAGGGACACCAGCATGGATGCTGTACCTGTGGAGAAGAAAGTGAGATGATAGAGTCTCGTCCTACACTCACTGCTCATCTCCGTGGTGATCAATCATTCTATTTAAAGGAATCCTTAAACTTAGCCAGAGCAAATTATATTTACTTTGTTTTACCATCACACAAAGCAGTAGTAGATGGTAAAGGGCCCAGCGCAATACAATTATTTTTTTTCAGAATCAGAATCAGAAAGAGTTTTATTGCCAAGTACACCTGGGGAAAAAACGGTCCTTGTGCCTGACTGTCCTGGTGTTCGATCTCTGTAGCGTCGACCCGACGGCAAAAGTTCAAAGAGAAGGTGGCTTTGGTGTGAAGAGTCCAAAGTGATATTCCGAGCCCATTCTTCACTCTGGATATATACAGTATACAGTTCTTGCAGCGAGGGCAGGGGAGTGCCAATAATTCTTTCAGCAGTTCGAACTATTCTTTGAAGTCTTCTGAAGTCTGCTTTTGTAGCTGAGCCAAACCAGACAGTGGACAGGACAGATTCAATGACAGCTGAGTAGAATGAGAGCTCCACACCGAGGCAACCATCCGCGGCACCATCAGGGGTGATATCCAATTTTTCACACATCACAATTAACCCTTTCATGCATGAATTATGAGAACCTCAGTCAAAATTGTCTTTTTCTAAGTGTTTTTATTCCTCTCTAGGCTTACAATTAAAATGCAATTGAAATCTTTTTCATAAACCTACTTTTCATGGAGTTATAAATATGTCCACTCAGTTGGACACCATGCGTTTGAACCGAAGGAATATGCATTTAACAAAACAATAGAAGAAAATGATCTACTGTGTAAAAATAATATAGAACCAGTTGTTATAATTTGGTGTAACATCCAGGGCACAAAAAAAAAATATATGTCTGTTTCCATCAGTTAACAGGTGCTAAACATGCCCTTACGAAAAGTGCCGACTATAATATATTGAACTAAAAAAAAGAAAAAAAAATGGTTTGTGGATCATCAAATGCTCTCTCTTTTCCCCTGTTGTTCTGGCAGCAATTCATCATCACTGCTACTGGCATCATCCTCACTTGACTCAGATGGTATACACTCCACTATCCTGTAGGCCTTCCTATCACGCCCTACATTATAATAACAAATATCAGTTGATTTATGAAAAAATGTCACTGCCTTTTAGGTTAATCAGGAACAGCAAAGTTACAGTATTAGTGCCCAAGCACTACAGGACCCTCTTGTTTTCCTAAGGATTTTTTTCCCCGCCCTTTTGGGGTCTTAACATGCTAGAAAATTGGCAGACAGGTTGGAATCTGCTGCCATTAGAATCCCTGAGATGCACGCAGTTTGCTGCATAGCTCATACACACTTGCACGTACAGTACAGGCCAAAAGTTTGGACACACCTTCTCATCTATCTGTCATCCATCTGTCAGCAGAGCTGGGGCTCGAACCGCCAACCTTCTGATCAGTGATTCAGAGCCTCCTTCTGTTATGCTGGCCATCTTTGTTCTACTATAATGATGGTGATGTGTAAGTTCAAAAATTTTTCTTTTGCTATTAATAACCGGTAAAGTTATTCCGAGCATGTACCGTGTAATTCACAGTTTAACTTGTGTTTAAGTCACTAGCTTTATGAGCTACACATGTGAAAAATGTGATGAGTGATCAAAAGATTTGATTTTTGTATCAACCAGCTGTTTTGCCTAAAACGATCATATTTTTGCTATTGTAAAACAGGAATGCTACGGGTGGATTTGCTATCAGGATGCCAACATGTCTACACCAAATAATTCCTCAATTATTAAGCAATATGGAAGATACAATCCACTCATTGCTGTGTTCTGAGTCGTAGGTTTCAAAATTGAACACTACTCCATCTGTACTTATGATTCTATCTGGTGTTAAACCATCATAGGTACATGTTGTACCTTTAAGTTTTAAATTGCAAGGTCATCCATAACTGAATTAGTACTTCTGAAGTTCTTATATAATATATTCAAGTTTTCATGTAATAGAATTTTGCGGGCTTTTTGACTTTTACACTCACCGACTCCGGATAAATACGGATTGATGGACCTCCAAACTCCGACACTTCCCTTCCTCAGTCTCTGTCCAATAGCGAACTCCAGATGGAGGAGAGGAATCCCCTCCAGGACCAGCAGCAGGAGAAACGGGATCATGAACGCTCCTGCAAACACGTTGGTATTCTTATTTTTGATCATCTGAGATTATTATTTTTTATTGGACATTTTTCCAAAGCTCAGGCCTTTTTTGTCTCACTTATACATACTTTCATCCATTTTCTTTATCTCTGTATTTAAATCTTTACTCAAAACTCACTTGTTTTCTAAATGTTACACTTCCGATCCGTTAACTTGTCCTCTGCATGTCTGAATTTTTTTTTCTTGACTTAATTGTTTCTCTACCTTAGTACTTTAATGTCTGTTCGTATTATCTCATTTTGTTTACATTCATTGTAAAGTGTCCTTGAGCTCTGGAAAGGCGCTATATAAATACAAAAATAAAATAAAAAAATAATAATTATTATTATTATAATTATTATTATTATTATTATTTTCCTTTTTATATGGGACGATTAAAAACAGAACGTAGGAGTTAACACAAGCAATTCTGGTCCAGGGTTCTGGTTTCAGCTCATCACTATTCTCATGAGGTTCCTGTCCAGGAGAGGTCTCTGTGGGAGAACTTCTCCATTATGTATCTGTATGATGTGGACCAGTGAAGGAGCAGAAGCTGTTCACAGTATTTGTAGAAGTCACTGACAGGAGGAAGAGCTCCATGTCGTGCTGAATTCAGATCTGTAGATCAGTCAGTTGATGGTTTACTAAAGTTAATATCCTTAAAAAAGTTAATACAGGTCTCTTACCAGACTGCTGTACCGATAGACTGGCAATAAACTAATCTTATTTTTATTATATTTTCCAACCCAGTGGCGACATAAGAATATCTATAATGTTACTAAACTCATCACTAATTAACTTCTAAAGATAGTGCTGCTTATCTCAGAATAATCTGCCTTTCTGATAGCCTGGCCTCGATTCCATGATGACTGATTTCATTCCCGATTCCTTATCATATCATATCTCAGCGTGCACATTTATAACCTCAACCACATACTGTACAGTAAAATATATAGACATGTGCTTTCTCTAGAGCTTTTATTCTAACGATTAAACACAACATACAACTCTAATATCATCTGTTTAATTGTCAAACATACTTGGACACATTCATTAAAAATATATATAATAATAGCAGCCAGAAGACGAGCCTCGTGTCTAAATGCTTCCAGTAGATTATTTCAGACTTAATATAGTTAAGAGCTAAGAGTTATTGTTAAAAAGATGTCCCACTTGAGTGAGAACTAACCTCATGAACTGCAAAAATCATCAGCAGTTATCCATTTTTATAAGTAATTTGTCTAAACTGTAATGGAAACAGAGTTAATCTCAAACTGCAGGAGCTCAAGTAGAGCTGAGGCAGGGATGTCCCAGGGGTACGGCTTAGTATTTAACTTGAGTTCTGCTAATTATTATTACGGAAAATTTAAATATATATATATATTTTCAATTTTGTGCAGATTAGGTATGACCCAGTTGTCTCTCATGTTCACTCCAGCCCCTGCACCTGAGCACCTGTGAATCATTCAAGCAAAAAACCATCTAACTGAAGTCCTGAGCCAGTGAGAAACAGGTGCAGGTGATGAGAGATGATCAGGAGGTGATCAGTAACTGCTGATGCTGAATGCTGAGGGGTTGGAACAGACGAGAGGGGAGATGAGCTCGCTGCTGAGGCTGGTACATACTGTAGGTACTTTATAGCCGTCTCAAGAAAACATCTGTAATCATATCTTTCATTTAATCTACATCATTCGATTTCATTGGGAGACATTTGCACATTTGTGACTTATTGTTTTTATAATGTACAGTATATGACGCCATTAGAGGGAAAATGAAAGCTTGGAAAGATGGAGCACTGAGTGTATGGAGCTTATCTCAGAATAATGTACATCAAATGTAAATCTCATACATACAGTATAATTTTCACGCGGATCAGTGTTAACGTGTGAATAACTACTTAACTTTACAAGGTATCTTAAAGGTTGTTTCCGTTCTGGATCGAGTACAGATAGAGTGCACATGCACAGGTTTATGTTCTGCTGTACTCTAGTAAAGCTAACGTTCCAACCCAAGAGACGAAGAGATGAGGGTCCACCTGAACCCTGGAAATTCCAGTCATCTTTACAACTTGGGATCTACTAAGTGTGTTTACTGTATTTATTGTAATTCAGGGAGGTGACTGTATGATCTACATCTCTCTCTCTCCCTCTCTCTCTCTCTCTCTCTCTTTATATATATATATAGGTTTCTATGAGTGTTCCCTAAAGAGACTTCACCTTCCCCCAAACCTGTAAAAAAACCCTTAGTCATGGACCAAAGGATGTATTATATGATCACTAAAAGGTCAATATTTAACCAGCATTCTCTTTAATTATCTTTCAGCTCGTTGATGCTGCTCTCAGTTATGAGCAATAAATAGAACAAGCGTGCTCCCTCTGGTCCAGGTGGATGTTCCAGATTCATAAACTAAAGGTTAAAAAATTGCACTCTTAAAAAGAAAAAAAAAAGTAAAATAATTGAGCTTAATGCAAAACCCTTCAAAACACGATTTGCCTATTTTAACTATTGATAAAAACACTGAGGAAACACATCATCAATATATGAATAGATCACCAGGAAAGTGTCAGATTGTTTTAAATTCAGAGAAGGTTCTTTTATTCATCTAGTACCCTTAACCAAGGAACCACTGATAAACCCAAGACATAACAATAAAGAGCACCATATCAAATCAGGAACATCCTCAATCCTCATCAAGGGTTTAATCTCATCTTTCCAAAACCGTTATGGAGAACCCAGACATGACCGTTCCTACCTCCGCCATGGCTCTGACACAGGTAAGGGAACCTCCAGACGTTCCCCAGTCCCACGCAGAACCCCACACAGGTGAGCATGTACTGAGCTTTATTGTCCCACTGAGGACGGTCTTTAGCCTGGACTGTCTCCATGTGCTCCAGGTCGGCGTGGGACGGGATCCGGTCGTCCAGACCCGGGTTCGGCAGCTTCAGCTTCATTCCTGCTCCCTGGAGAACGCTGGCCTGTGTATACACTCTGTGTGTGTGAGAGTGAGTGAGTGAGTGAGTGAGCTAGACTGAGGCCACCTGTGTGTGTGTTCACCAGACAAGTGCTACTCCATTAATAGTGACCTTCAGCATCTGCTGAACTCGCTGTTATCTGTGGATCCATCTGAGTGAGCGAGATAATGTCAGCTCAGCAGGGTAAAACTTCATCCTCAGTTTACAACTGTGTGGGGACCCTTACTAGAACACACACACACACACACACACACACACACACACACACACCACAGGTGTAATAAAGCTGCATATGTCTTATGGTGTTTATGTGGTGTTCAGTTTATCAGTGAAGGTTCTGGTTAGTGATAAACACACTTAAACTATGACTCTGCACTTTTAAATCATCAGCATTTATTCCCCTATCCTGCACACACACACACACACACACACACACTGTTATATATTGCATGGTATCAGCACTAGATTACTCTCTGAAAAAATAATTTAAAAAATAGCGCAATAGCGCAGCACCTCTGTTCATATCTACATAAAAATATCATAAACAAACTGTATCAGTCAGGATTTAGGCCTCACTCAATCAATTCTTTTTCTTTGTTTTACTAGAAATATGAACCTCTCCTGTTCCCCAAATTCTCCACACAACAATTCAATTCAATTTTATTTTTCAATTCAATTAAATTTTATTTGTATAGCGCTTTTAGCAATTGTTATTGTCGCAAAGCAGCTTTACACAGTCAAAAGAATTATTTAAGTTTGTATGAAATGTGAATTTGTATGAATCAAAATGGTCAGTTTGTCCCTGGTGAGCAAGCCGAGGGCGACAGTGGCAAGGAAAAACTCCCTGAGATGGTAATAGGAAGAAACCTTGAGAGGAACCAGACTCAACAGGGAACCCATCCTCATCTGGGTGAAACAGAAAGCAGTAAATGATCTGCATTTATACAGTGTGTAGGGTGGGAGGCAGTTCAGCTATAATAGCTGATGTTAATTGATGTTAATATGGAGTCCAGGTAGTTATTGAAGACCCAGGTAGACTTGTAAGAAGTTCCAGTCATGAACTATCGAACTGTCAAGTCCCCAGAGAAACAGTTGCCAACACCAGTCAAGGCCAGAACCATTTTCTAGGTAGAGAGAATCATTCCCAGACACCAGACGCATCCCAGAGAGACACACGGGGCATCCATGTGACGAGATCTTCAGCCAGAAGCGGGGCACCAGGATGGGTCAGACAGGTCCGGAGGGCAGAGGGAGTCTGGATCACTGGCAGCTCAGGAACGACATGTGTAGCTCGACAGAGAGAGAGAAAGAGTGAAAGGGGGGGACAGGAGGAGAGAGGAAAAAGAAAGAGGGGGGGGGAGAGAAGACGAGGAGAGATGGCAGTTAGGTATGGTCACAGTCACACAGTGTATAATGTGAATGTATATTAACTGTAGAGTGCAAGCAGAGACTCCGGCAGGACTAACTATGACAGCATAACTAAAAGGGAGGAGCCAGAAGGAAACACAAACATGAGGGCTTCCTGACATGTAAAGCAAACAATCACCTCACCGTCAGCAAACCTGAGTGATCAATGAGAGTGAGGAAGACAGCATCCAAACATACCAGTTCACCATAATACTCTACGTCCATGAGTCCCCCAGATCTGCTCCTTTACCTATGGCAAATCTATTTATAAAAATGCTTGGCCAAATAAATAGGTTTTTAGCCTGGACTTAAACACTGAGACTGTGTCTGAGTCCCGAACACTATTTGGAAGACTATTCCATAACTTTGGGGCTTTGTAAGAAAAAGCTCTGCCCCCAGCTGTATTTTTCATAATACGCGGTACTGACAAGCAGCCTGCATCCTTTGATCGAAGTAGGCGTGGCGGATCGTAAGACACTAGCATTTCGCTCAGGTACTGCGGCGCGAGACCATTTAATGCTTTATATGTCAAGAGTAGTATTTTAAAATCAATGCGAAATTTCACAGGGAGCCAATGGAGTGAAGATAAGATAGGGGTGATGTGCTCATATCTTCTGGTTCTGGTGAGGACTCTCGCTGCTGCATTCTGGACTAGCTGAAGCTTATTTATGCATCTAGCTGAACAACCAGACAGTAAGGCGTTACAATAGTCCAACATAGAAGTGATAAAAGCATGAACTATTTTTTCCTGCATCGTTTAGCGACAATATATTTTTTATCTTGGCAATATTTCTGAGGTGAAAGAATGCTATCCTGGTAATATTATCTACATGAGCTTCAAATGAAAGACTGGAATCTATAATCACACCACTTGATGGAACAGAAAGGCCATCTAAAGTTACGGTGTGATCTAAAATTTTACTCCTAGCTGTATGCGGTCCTATGACTAGAACTTCTGTCTTATCCGGATTAAGCAGAAGGAAGTTAATTAGCATCCAATTTCTTATGTCCTGCACACATTGCTCAATTTTAGTAAGCTGTTTTTTCTTATCAGGTTTTGCTGAGACATATAACTGTGTATCGTCAGCATAACAATGAAAACTAATACCATGCTTACGGATTATGTTGCCCAGAGGAAGCATGTAAAGGGAAAAAAGCAGTGGACCTAAAACTGAACCCTGCGGAACGCCAAACTCCACTAGAGAACAAGCAGAATAATCACCATTTAAGTCTACATACTGATAACGATGGGTCAAATAGGATCTAAGCCAGGAGAGGGCTGTACCCTTAATTCCCACTACATTTTCTAATCTGTGAAGAAGAATAGCGTGATCAACGGTGTCAAAAGCTGCACTGAGGTGGAGTAATACAAGCATAGTTACACAACCCTGATCAGAGGCCAATAGGAGGTCATTTACTACTTTAACGAGTGCTGTCTCTGTACTGTGATGAGGCCTAAATCCTGACTGATACAGTTCATGTATGCCATTTCTATGTATATATGAGCATAGCTGCTCCGCTACTATCTTTTCCAGAATCTTAGAGATAAAGGGGAGGTTTGATATCGGCCTGTAATTGGAAAGCTGAGAGGGGTCAAGGTCAGGTTTCTTAATTATTGGTTTGATAACTGCTAATTTAAAAGATTTTGGAACATAACCAATGCTGAGTGAAGAATTAATTATTCTCAACAGGGGTTCTGTTATTGCTGGTACTATCTGTTTAAGAAAATGTGTCGGTACAGGATCTAATATACAGGTTGATGAATTTGCAGAAGAGATGAGTGAAATTAGTTCATTCTCTTCAAGGGGAGTAAAGTATTCTAGGTTCTGATCTGACATGGCTAGATTAACATCTGCATCAATTACATTGTTCGGTTTCAAAACCTCAATTTTATGCCTAATATTTACAATTTTATTATTAAAAAAGTTCATGAAGTCCTCACTATGGCATGATGTTGTTATGGAGATTTCTGCAGTGGTCTTATTTCTGGTTAATTTGGCTATAGCATTAAATAAGAATCTAGGATTGTTTTTGTTATTTTCTATAAGAGTGGAGAGATATGTTGATCTAGCTACACTAAGAGCTTTTCTATAGTTCAGGATGCTCTCCTTCCATGCTATTTGAAATACTAGTAATTTAGTTTGACGCCATTTACGTTCTAATTTCCAAGCGGTCTGTTTTAAAGTGCGCGTGTGATCGTTATACCAGGGAGCAAGTTTCTTAACTTTAATAATTTTTCTTTTGACTGGAGCTACATTATCTAAGGTATAGCGAAATGTCGACTCTAAATATTCAGTCGCCTGATCGAGTTCTGTGGGGTCAGACGGTGATCTAATCGAAGTTGGGAACTCTGGGAGATTACTGATAAAACTCTGTTTGGTAGTTGATGTGAATGTACGTTTCATACGGTAGCGCGGCGCTGTGTGTACATTATTACTGTGACACACTTGAATTGAGACAAGATAGTGATCTGAGATAACTTCAGATAGTGGTATTGTAAAAAAATGTCTTATACTTAATCCGAATAATATTATTAAATCTAAAGTGTGACCTGGTTTATGAGTGGGTCCTACTACACACTGATTTACTCCTACCAAGTCCAGTATGGACATAAATGCAGTTCTCAGAGGGTCTTCTGGGTTTTCAAAATGAATATTAAAATCTCCAGCAATTAACACTTTGTCTACAGAAACGACTAGGTTTGAGAGGAAATCTGCAAATTCACTAAGAAATTTAGAGTACGGCCCTGGAGGTCTGTAAATGACAATTAGCGGAATCGACTGAGCTGACTTAATATAGTTAAATACACTTATGTTACTATAAAGAATTTCAAATGAATTAAATTTGTGTCCGTGTTTTTGTACAATAGTCAAATTATCATTGTGAATAACTGCGACGCCTCCTTCTCTACCAGTTAACCGAGGCTGGTGTATGTAGCTGTATCCAGGAGGACTAGCTTCATTTAGAGCTACATACTCGTCCTGTTTAATCCAGGTTTCTGTTAAACAGAGTATATCAAACTCCTGATCTGTGATAATTTCATTAACTATACCTGCTTTAGATGCGAGAGATCTAATATTTAACAGTCCTAGCTTCAGGTCAGAGGTGCCGGCTGCGCATTCAGTGTGATCTAAGTTTGTGGTCTTTATGTTAATTAAATTACTAAAACAGACTTTCTGAGTCTTTCTAAATTTGTTTTTAGCTCGGGGAACAGACGCAGTTGGTTTAGCCTGTCTGTCTGCTCCCTGGCCTGGGCTCTGGATTGTCACCGATTAACTAGGCCTCTTCTGAGACTATGAGCTATACTGAAAGAAATGAGAGCAGCACCTTCCCGAGTGGGATGGACACCGTCCCGCCCTAACAGGCCAGTTTTGCCCTCAAAGTTCTTCCAATTATCAATGAAGCCCGCGTTGTTTTCGGAGCACCACCTGGACATCCAGCGGTTCAGCGACCATAACCTGCTGTAAGCTATGTCGCCACGTCTCATTGGGATGGGACCAGAGCATATTACGTCATCGGACATTGCCTTCGCTAATTTTTAACACCTCTATAAAGTTATTCTTGCTAACCTCTGACTGACGAAGGCATATATCATTAGCTCCAGCATGTACTATCTTGTAGAACCTGTGCTGTCCTAGAGCCTTAAGATTACCTGCTATGTCTGGTGCTCTGGCTCCTGGGATACACCTAACCACTGCTGCTGGCGCCCCTAAAGGCCTGGCTAATTTCACAACACATGATGTATACACTACTCACAATAAGTTAGGGATATTGTTATTTATATGAGTGCTTTTCCTATTTGCTCAGAATTTTAATGAAATACGTAAAAGTTCCCTTTGATATTACTAATAATGTATGAGAAGAAACACTGTTTTCATTAGTTTAATATTCATTACACCAAAAATTTAGACAATAACAGGTATAGCCCCAAATAACAAAGATTGACAATGTCAGTAGCGGGTGTTTCCACCCTTTGCCGCAGTGACAGCTTGACAGCGGCGTCTCACGCTCCCCACTGGCCTCATGATGTTGTTCTGAGGCAACGCGTTCCACTCTTCCACAAGTGCTACACACAGTTCTGCCAGGTCACGTGGGGGTGGGGTACGATCATCCAGTCTCTGCTTCAACTGGTCCCAGACGTGCTCTATGGGGTTCAGGTCAGGGGACATTGATGGCCAGACCATATGAGACACTCCAACTTCCTGAAGTCGAGCTGTGACCATTCTTACACGATGTGGTGGAGCATCATCATCCATGAACAGAGAGACTGTTGCACCTCCTCCACCAAAGCAAACCCTGGGGACCATGTTGACCTTAGCTTACCTCACCTTCTCCAGCAACGCTGACCACAATCATTTCTGTCCACAGGACGGTAGACCACTGCTGCATTGTCCAGGTCACATGGTCTTGTGCCCACTGCAAACGTTCATGGCGGTGTCTTGGTGTTTGTGGAGTCACCTGCAGCAGTCGTCTGGCATTCAAGCCAAAGCAATGGAGTCGGTTGCAAATGGTTTGCCTGGAAACCCTAGTACCCCTCGCATCTCATAAATGGGCCTGCAGCTGTGTGGCAGTTGCATAACGATTGTTGAGTACATAGGTCCTTAGGTACTGGTCATCGTTGCGGTTCGTCACTCGTGGGGCTCCATTCCTGGGTCTGTCATGCCAGTAGTTCTGTGTCTTGATGCAAGTTCACGAGTAACATCTGACCGCCTGCCACCGACCCGAAGGCGCGCCATGGCCTGGTGGCGCTGCTCGTCTGTTAAGTGACGCCGTGTGTTCATGGCTGTTTAAATAATGATCTTTTCTAATTGGCCTCATTATAAGGCACACCTGTACACAATTCAAATTCAAATTCAAATTTTATTTGTCACATACACAGTCATACACAGTACGAAATGAGACCATTACATGGAAAACACAAAATGAGGTGTGTTTATCACCCCAATACAATTGCCTCCCTATCCCAAAAATGAAACAAACACTGTATGTATGACATCCACTAAGTCTTGCACAATATCCTTAACTTATTGTGAGTATATGATTACTAGTAGGTCAATATTTAACTGTTATTCTCTTTTATTATCTTCCAGCTCATTGATGCTGCACTCAGTTCTTAAGATATGAGCCATAAATGGTACAACCCACTTTTAATGCTCCCCCAGGTCTAGGTGGATGTTCCAGATTCTTATAAACTTCTATGTACCTCTAGAAAGCCATGCAGAACTACTAAATCATTTTTAAACCCAGCAGGACCTGCCCACACCACCACATCAGTCAAAGGGAGGGCTATGTTTCTGATATTTAACAGCAGCAGGGGTGACAGTGAACCTGGAGCTCTTAAGCATTAAACAATGCTCTTTCCACCTTCCTCTGGAATTTACCATGGTTGTAATCAGAGTTATTTATATTCCACCTTAGGTGGACACAGACACTGTACAGTACATGGTGCTCTAACTCACCTGCCCCCACTAAGTGAAAAGGTCATGAACCATTGCTACACTCCATTCAAAGATGGCACACTCTCATCCAATCTTTGGAAAATCACACCATGCCAATACAGTACAAGCAATGCAGAAAGCTCAGAGGTTTTAAGGGAGGGCCTGGACTGGACTGACCAATTGGTGGCCAGACTGAGACATGTTTCAGCACAGCTACAATGAAATCAATGTGTTTCTGTGGGATTTATCAGGAAACTAGCAGCTGATTACACACCACCATCTAAACATTGCTTAAGCAGAAGCTGTAGATGAATAAACCTTCCACTAAAATGTCACACCACTCCTTACTCTCTGAGGCTCACCACTGGGAACACGGACGTGTACAAGGCTGCACCCTATATATCACTGCAGAGAGCAGTGAAGGAGGCAAAGCACCACTAACGTAGTCACAGTTCTAACAGAGTGTCTCTGGGAACCAGTGGATGGTACAGTACTAAGAATCTTTATGGTAACACTTTTCCCCAACCAAAAAAATAAGTCAGTCAAAAAAATTGTCTCAACTATAGTCTGTGGCTTGCCAAGTTTTGTGATACGTTCGGAGATGATTAGCTTGTAATAATGATTAGCTAAACGTTTAACATTTATTGGACAATATGTTAAATGTTTCTAATATAGAGGATCTCAAGGCTAGGCTTTAGGTAGCATGTACCAAAAGAGGTGCCCTTAAATAGCCTTTAAGTGCTGTTTAAAAAGTTACCGTATTGGCAGTGGCTGTTGGAAGGCTCACCAAAGTAAGAAAATATTGAAGACAAGAGGTATGTTTATGATCTCTGGATGTATTTTTCTAGATGGTTTTTTTTGTCCAGGCAGAAGACAGAGGTGTTTGTGGTCTCTTGGTGCCAGGGGTGTTTCTGGGATTTTCAGTTAAGGGGGGTCAGCCCCCATAGATGTTTAACACATATTTGTCTTGTTCAGAATCAGAACACAAACTTGATCACACACAGCTGTTTACTGTTTCAACCTTTTCCTATGTACAGGTACAATCAGAACAATGTAACCAGAAAACAGCATATAACTTACATTGATTATCAATATAAACAACACACCTATGAGGCTGGACAATGGAATAAACTGTGTGGGAGCCAATAATGTTAAACATTTATCTGTTCAGTCTTTGACAAAAATTTCATAGCTTTAGGCTATTTATTGAAAGGCCCGGATTCGATTCCCAGCCAGCGCCCAAACCCCAGCCACTGGATGCAGTGCCGGTCCCAAGCCCGGATAAAATGGGAGGGTTGCGTCAGGAAGGGCATCCGGTGTAAAACCTGTGCCAAGTTGTAGTGCGGACCGGGTATTCCGCTGTGGTGACCCCTTGTCGGGAGCAGCCGAAAGACCAACAACAACAATAATATAGACAAACATTGTTTTAATGTAATTAAACAAAGCATCTTTTTATTATCATTCTTTTTTTGTTTCTATTCATTAAAAAAGTAACTTTTTTTTAATTCAAATTGACAAAACCCCTACTCTAGGGCTAATAAATGCATTTTACAATTTGGGACATTATTTAATACAATACAATATTTATTAAAAAAAAAAACAAGATTTTTCTATCTCTGTAAATCACACTGCTATACAGTTAAAGCGAGTGCACTGAATGCTGTCTGTCACTATGTTTAATCATTTATGTGCATAACTCTATGGTAGTTAATGCCATATGTACTGTGTAATGTTTTATATAGACAATTAGGTTTTCCAATTAAAACCCTCATGACATTTTGTAAACTGTATTTATGAGAAAGGACTGCACTGATGCAGATATAACAATTTATCAAAAACACACACCTTGCCTTAATACATTTACATTTACATTTTACATGCCTTAATCCTCCCTCTGTGACGGTGAATTGAAGACGGCACTAAAAGACGGGGAGGAGCCGAAGGAGCCGAAGTCTGTCACCGCTTTCATATCAAATTTAAAGGGGCCGATGGGCGACCAGCAGTGTGTGTGAAGTTTATGGAGAATATGGATTTAAGGGGGGCTGAGTACAAATGTTAGGGGGACCCCCTAAAAGTGATCTAGCGTCTAATCTCCGCAATGATTCTGCACCTTGTCCTGGACATATAGTGTAAATGCTTATAATAATAAAAGTGATAATATAACTCTCATAAACACCTGCATGTCCCTTCAGCTCATGGGATAGGTGCCATAGTAATAACAATAAAAATAATTATACTAATAATCATCAGTAAACAGCCACTAAAAAAAAGCTTTATTCATTGTCAGTTGTATTGCGTTTCTTTACACCATAGCAATATAACTACTGTGTTTCTGTAATTATATCAGATAGATAAACATGTCTAATAATTTATTCGCCATTTTTTTAAACAAGAAATATTGATATCAGCAGATATCAAACGCTCCGCAGAGGCAACCCGGTGGTGCTGGTGCTTGAAACCCCGACTGTCCAATCAGTAACACAGTAACCCACAGCCTTCACCATTAGTGCCACTAAAACATCATGAGAGATGGGTAGGAAATGGAACCCAGTACGCAAGAACGTGAATCTTCCACGATACCACTACACTGGAGCGCATCTCATTTACTGGCTATTTATTTCCATTTCTCTCTCTCTCTCTCTCTCTCTCTCTCTCTCTCTCTGAACACTATTTCACATTAACATATGCAGATGACTTCCTGCCTCCCTGTGCTCCCTGTGAGATGTGCTGAAAATGAGGTTTTAGTGTTTTACTGTTTTAGAGTGCGGGGGATAAATAGATAAGAAAGTGATAATAAGGTGATAATGACAGTTGCAGAAGCACAGACGAGTGAAAAAACTGTTCATGACGTTTAATGTCTTTCGAACACTCAGCATGACTCAACACTTTTAAGAGATTTACTTGTGATTTGAAGTTACTCACAAGAACCCTTGTCATGAAATTTAGCTAAAAGTCTGAGACTGCTTTAATAGGAAATGTGTGTGAAGTTTAAAGGAGATGGATGTTGACTTTAAAGTGACCGCTCTCTGCTGAACATCAACAACTCCTGATGGAGATCGTCGACAACACCAAATTCCTGAGTGTCCACCTTGAGAAGAACCTCAGCTGGTGCCTTAACACCAGCTCCCTGCACAAGAAAGCCCAACAGCGTCTCTTCTTTCTGAGAAGACTGAGAAAGGCCCAGCTTCCACCACCGATCATGACCACCTTCTATAGAGGAACTATCGAGAGCATCCTGAGCAGCTGCATCACTGTCTGGTTTGGGAATTGTGCCATATCAAACCGCAAGACCCTACAAGTATGAAAAGCCGACTTGTACCTGACTTGACTTAACTCCTGATCAAGGGCACTACTTGGTGTGTGGAACAAGGGAGTCTATACTCTACATAGTGCCCTAGCATTCCATTTAACACTATTTGGGATTCGACCCCAGAACCCTGAAGTTACCGGAGCTGATATTCTAAAGTGTAATAAGTGTAAATATAAAATAAATTCCCAGGACTGTCCACCACCTGGTTTATTCTCCTCACCTTCTGACTACAGAGTACCACTAAGAGTTTAACACCACTCTCACCTTCTGTTCATTACAATTAATTACTGTCGGTCACCAGCTCCGCCGGTCATGGTTGGTTAATGGGGGCGGAGCAAAATAACTGGAACAAATCATGATCTGTTGATAATAAATGGTGTCCTAAATATCACAGAGATATTGTATATTCTTCTGTGTTGTTTATGGTGGTTGGAATCCAGTAGGTTTCAATACTACCACCTGTGGGTCTCGTTCTCTCTCATCTTCTCAGGCTCTTTAAGCTTACATTACATAAGCAGGACATTACTCAGCCAATGCCAACTGAAATAAAGTTTAATTAACAGATACACTCTCCTAAGCTCTAGCATGACCTCTGACCCCAATGCTTCCTTCATATGTAAATATGATCACAGTTTTCAGTAGTTTATTTTAAACCTGTTCATCAACCTTCCTCATCCCTGTTAGGCCTGAACATGTAACTCCTCTTTATATTTCCTTAGTTTTTTATGTTACTTCAGATTATTTATTCAGTTATCATATATTTACATGTTCAGAAATTACACCTGTAATGTTGCTTAAATGTGGGCGTGGCCTGTTCTCACCAAAATAAGAAAAGTAGGAAGTTTCGTCAAATACGATACAATACAATTAGCTAATAAAGTACAGTACAGGTACCTATTAGGAGAAGTGAAGGTGTCCTGCTTGTAGCTATTTCCCCCTTTCCTTTAGTGCCCTCTACTGGCTGTGTGAGGTATGACTGATCTAAAACTTAACTTTTCCTTCTGTAGTGGGTTTTCATCAGAGGTGGGAAGAGTAATAAACTATTGTACTCTAGCACGAGTACTGTTACTCCAGTGAAATAAAAGTTTAATCATACACAAACACTGCATCACTGTTTACATTCATGACAACATTCAAGAAATAACACACTTGATAAGGAGAGGATCCAACAAAGCACATTCAGTATTATGTGTATGACGGCACCAGTATATACTCGTTCTGCCGAAGCTCAGAATCAGAAGCAGAAATGAATAACTGCAGTCAAGCATAAAGCAAAGGTAATAATAATAATAATAATAATAATAATAATAATAACAATAATAATAACCAGAGCATTACAATGACTACTACTACTAATTATAATAATAAATGGAGAAAGTTCAGCTCATACTCTTTACAGTGATACATAGCTTGCATTAGTCTAAGATTAAGCTTAATAAAATTGTGCCTTGTGGCAGATGCAAATGCGAAGAAGGTACTCTCACTCATACTTTCTGGTTTTGGTTTAAGGTAATTGTATTCCAGAAAGATATATTTAATTGATATTCACATGTTTATGAACAAAGATCCCCTGGCTGTAAGGTTGCTTTGCTTGATTATTCTGAATTACCTCAAAATGTGCGGTTGTCTCTTGTGTTTTGAATGACAGCGGCTGAAAGGATCATTTTGAGACAGCGGAAGTCATCACTTTCTTCATCTTTTTAGAGATGGCTAAACAAGATGCTTTGCATCTCGACAAAATATACGCTACATAGATCAGTAATCCTGTAATAGTTTTGTTTTTGGGCCATTCTTTGGCTTTTTGTACAGATCGACTTACATTTGTGTCTGATTATATACCTGAGCAGTTGAGGCTCAAGGACCCAATGGTGGCAACTTGGTGGTGGTTTGAATCAGGGACCTTCCAATCAGTAGTCTAAGGCCTCTGAGCTACCCCTGTGTTTGGTATTTAAGTCAGGTTTTAGTAAATAATGTTAAGGTTATCATTTACATGTGATATAAAAATCATATTTGATTTTTGATGCCATTGCTGTCTATAAAAGTATTGATGAAAACTGTGTTTAGGTGATGTGGTCCTCATGGGCAGTGGAAGTGATGATATCCATACGGGCGGTGGAAGTGATAAGGCCCACTCGGGCGGTGAAGGTGATGAGGCCCACACGGGCGGTGAAGGTGATAATATCCATACGGGTAGTGGACGTGATGAGGTCCACACGGGCGGTGAAGGTGATGAGGCCCACACGGGCGGTGAAGGTGATGAGGCCCACACGGGCGGTGAAGGTGATGAGGCCCACACGGGCGGTGAAGGTGATGGGGCCCATACGGGCAGTGAAGTGCCATGCAGCATTGTTTTAGATTGAAGAAGGTCCAACTATACAGAAATTGAAGATTTCAGTTCTGTTTACATTTCTATCTGCTGTCTGTTTTATTTTCACACTGTTTCTTTGCTAATTATTTTTTATTTTATACCGGAATTTATTAGTAAAACCTTCAGGTATTCTTATACCTTCCTGGAAATGTGAACATATTTCTATTCTGTCTGAAGTTAGAGGGGGACAGTACAATTTAATCAGAAGCTGGAGGGGGATAGATTCTGACAACCTGTTTCTGAGTACAATCATTGTTTTGGTTGGAAAAAAAAGAAAAAGGTAAAAACTGAACAGAATGATTCAATAGTCAATTGCAAAAATTGTGGAAACAGTCATGTGGCAAAGAAAGAAAAATGCGCAGCATTTGGACAGATGTGCCACAGTCGCTCAATAGTTCAAGACTGCAATTGTCTCCAATAACTAACTGGACTCCATATTAACATCAATTAACATCAACTGTTATGTTGAACTGCCTGCCAACTAACACACAGTATGAATGCAGATCAATCCCTGCTCTCTGTTATCACCCAGATGAGGATGGGTTCCCTGTTGAGTCTGGTTCCTCTCAAGGTTTCTTCCTATTACCATCTCAGGGAGTTTTTCCTTGCCACTGTCGCCCTCGGCTTGTTCATAAGGGACTATTTGACCATTTTGATTCATACACATTCACATTCCATACAAACTTAAATTATTATTTTGATTGTGTAAAGCTGCTTTGGGACAATGCCAATTGTTAAAAGCGCTATACAAATAAAAGTGAATTGAATATATGCATTCATACTGTTAACCCCTCCATGGCCGAGCATGAAGAAGGATTTGTCATTTTGCACATAAACAGAACTTCAATTGAGGTGAAAGTCGATACTTGAGTGAAGCGTAACACGATGTCACAAACAACCCTTGAGAAAATTGCAGAAAACAACCAGTGAAACAGGAAAGTACGCCTAACCTAATGGCTTATGGTGGAGGTAAAATTGAGATGAAAGGATTAGTTCCACTGTTGTGTAGCCTTGAAAGACAGAGCCACTCACGCCCATTTTTCTTGGTGAATAAAGATGGTCCAACCACTGCTAGGATATCATGCATGTTGAGAAATGCGGATTGTCAAAATGAACCCACATGTTCATCTGGTCAATGTGAAGAACAATACTGAACAAATTCAAATGAGATTTGTTCACTGGCTCCCAATTACTTATTCCATGATACTTGACCCAAGCCTGCAGCCTGTAATTCGCCCTGCACATCACATTCCACTGGCAATGCAGGACCATGTTAAAACAGAGATGGACCACATGCAGAGTTTGGGTGTCATGACGCCAGTTTCAAAGGCCAACAGACTAGATAGATGGACAAGAAATCAGACTGTACATAAATCCTAAAGATCACCTAACCCAGATGTTGGGGCAACTATATTTCCTGTGCTGGATGCAAAGAACTTTTTCTGGCAGATACAGTACACCTTGATGATGATCTGAATCTTCTATGATGACTCCATTCAGCACTCCATTTGGGCTTAGAGGTTTCTGCATATGACGTTTGTAGGTCATGTTCTTGAATCTTTTCCATCTTGTGAAACATTTGTGTTTGTTTGTTAACAACAGCTGGTTTATTTAGGCATTTGAAGAATGAAAATATTACATTTTAATACCAGAAACTGCAGACATTATGGTTAATTTATGTTTAAAATCATGTAAATATTAAATATCTATTATATTTAAAGTGTATTTAAGTATAAATGTTTCATAAATTAAAAGTGCGATAAACAAAGTTTTTAAAAAAAAAAGTTTTATTTGTCCTGCATATGTCATTAAATATAAATAAAAAAATAAATAGAGAAGTGCCACAATTATCAACCTCAAACAGATACAAAACAACTAAACAGCGAATGATGAAGCAGTGACATGAAAAACGTCCATCTCAAGATATTTTTTATAAAAGGTTATTTTAAGAAATAATTTTTATTCTTATTAAATTATAAGAACTAAAGTAATATACACAACACATGAACATGACAAGCAGCCGGACAATTCATCCTCCCGCTTAGTGATTGTCACTGACGGAGTGTCTTTTGCCATGTGCTTTCTGTAGCCATGCATCTATACACTGGCATTTATGTGTGTGTGTGTGTGTGTGTGTGTGTAAGAGAGAGAGAGAGAGAGAGAGAGCACAAGACTGCAGTAATAAAGAGAGCAAAGCATGAATTTGTGTTACAGGTCAGAGATATGTGTTTTTTACAGTATGCACCAAAATATACAGTACTGAAATGAAATACCGAACCAATATCATTTGTGAGTTTATTCCTCCTGAAAGAAACTAACATTTATAACACGCTATTAGCGTGTTGATTTGCTCACTTAATGCAGACATGGTTCTTGGCGAATCTTCAGAGTTGAACACACACTTATAGACACCAGGTGGTGTAAGATCAGGGTAATGGGACGGGTGTGAGAAGGAATTGTTCTGTGACCCTTTTTAAACGTGGTCCACGGTCACAACTGCTTCAGTATGAGCTGAAAGACACCTCATCCATGAATACTATATGTCACACCGAAACCAGGAACGATGGCGCCGGTGCGTTTAACATGCAGTCTACCTGTACATTCAACTCAATTTAATTTAATTGGATTTTTATTGTATAGCGCTTTAAACAATCGTCATTGTCACAAAGCAGCTTTACACCAATCATAACCCGCCAGGAGCCTAAATCCTGTTTACATGAAATAAAGCCGCTCCCGAGCAGGTTCAAGCTTACGGATATGTTGCTATGACAGCAAATGCGAGAAGCGCATCGAAGAACGAAACAATCCAAGATCAGGACAAATCCACAACAATCAAATCCAGCTAACTGAGTTAGCAACGTACGAAGACCGGACCCCTGCTCATCTTGACCGTGTTTACATCCCTAAAGGCATTGAGTTGCTGCCATCTAATTGGCTAATTAGTTTTAATGAGCAGTTAAACAGGTGTACCTAATGAAGTGGCAAGTAAGGGTACAAAAACATGGACACAAATTTAATTTATTTAGTCTGCCCAGTCAATATTTCTAAGCAGTATTTACACACCCTCATACTCCTGCGTTTGTTTTTTGAATTTTGTTGTCAAATCACCAATCTGTCTCCACAGAGCTTGATTAGATGACTGAATGCACTCTTGATAATGTAGCTCCTTTTAAAAGATAAACCCAGCATCCTGCTGGCGTTGTGGTTAGCACTGTGGCTTCACACCTCCAGGGTTGAGGGTTTAAATCCAACCTCAGGTTCAAAGACTTGCAAATTAGCCTAATTAGCATTTTCAAATTGCCCATAGTGTGTGAATGTATGCTTGTGCTCTATGATTGATTGGCACCCCTCCATGGTGTCCCCTTCCTAGTGCTCTGAGTCCCTTGGGTTAGACTCCAGGTCTCCTGTCACCCGGTACACAATAAGCACTATACAGACTAATTGACAGCGAGAGAGAGAGAGAGTGAGAGTGAACATCCAGGAGGACTGACTTCATTTATTGTTACACACTTATTTGGTGTAATCCAGGTTTCTGTTAAACACTGTATATCAAACTCCTGATCTGTGATAGTTTAAACAGTAAGCAAATTCACATGCTTGAACTTGAGTAACATCCAATCCATATAGCTTAATCCATAGCGTTTAATATGATGTTGGCCCTTTGCAGCTATAACAGCTTCAAATCTTCTTAGAATTGGATGTTACTCATTTGCATGTGAAGGCAGGAGAGCAAATACATTTGGAAATATAGTGTATTGGACATCGCCTTCGCTAGTTTAAACACCTCTGTAACGTTACTCATCCCCCCCTCCTCACTGGTGCCCCTAAAGAACTACATAATTGCATGTGTCTGAGGATAGAGTCTCCTATAACCAGAGTTTTTTCAACCGGTTTTGGCTGCTACTGTATAACTTAAGTAAGAACAAGAACCGACCTGCTTCACCGATTAAAAGTGACTTTAATAATTTTACTCTTTTAAGTAAAACATGTACTTAAACACGTACTTAAAACAAGTTTTGTGTGCTATTTCAGGTCTGTCATTTAATACTTACTTGATATTTATTTAAAAAAAAAAAACAGTCTGCACACACCATTTAGAAATTCCATTGTTTGTTTAGCCAAATACAATGAAAGAACCACTTATCAAATCCAGCTATTTGGGATGGAAATTTCCAAACCTTTAGGTCAGCACTGGTGCTGTGATGGTGAACCAAAATGTTACCAACTTATTGATTCTCTGATATCTGTGGAGAACTCATCACAACTTTCTCAGCAGGTTTGTTATTTTTTGTCCCCGTGACCTTAATATCAGTTTGGTAATGTGCACAGATGACAGATGAAGCCACATCCTGCTGAATCTAGCACATTGAATGAGTCCCTTTTATCTAGGTCACCACTATTGGCAAAAAACTATCGATCTGTGTACTATATTTGTATCATGTCTGCAACATCACTAAGAGTTTGGTTGAAGAATCAGGAAAATCATCCATAACATTAAACCTGCTGTTAGGTGAAGTGAAGAACATAGATGATCTATGACCTGTACCTGCACTACTTAAAAATATTGCCAAGCTTAGGAGCATCTTATCCTGATGCAGAAAAGCTAGTTCATGCATTCATGACCTCCAGACTGGACTATTGTAATGCATTACTAGGTGGTTGTCCTGCATCCTCAATAAACAAGCTTCAGTTAGTCCAAAATGCAGCCGCCAGGGTTCTCACTAGATCCAGAAAATATGATCATATAACCCCTATATTATCATCCCTGCACTGGCTACCTGTTCAGTTTAGAATTAATTACAAAATAGTATTACTTACATACAAGGCTTTAAATGGTTTAGCTTCCACATACCTAACCAGTCTTCTGATACGCTATAATCCACCACGTTCCTTAAGATCACAAAACTCTGGACTGTAATTCCCAGAATTTCAAAATCTACGAAAGTGGGTAGGGCATATTCATATTCAGTTCAAGTAGGCTTTATTGTCACGTTTACCATATACAGTTAGTACACAGTAAAACGAAACAACGTTCCTCCAGGACCAAGGTGCTACATGCAACATAAACTTACAACATAAATTAATAAAAACTAACTAAATAAGCTAACTAAGGAAGACTATCTACAGGTTTTACAGACAACATAAAGTGCACGTGCAAATGTGCAAACAAGCAACAACAAAGTGACAGCGCGACAACAACGACATATCAGAACATAAAATATGGTGTTAAGGTAGTAAACATAGCAGCAAGAATTGAGGAATTAGTGCAAAAAGTAATGAATATTGTGCAAAAGAGATAAACAGTGAAGCATTTACAGATTTGTGTGTACGATAGTTTGGTGGTGTAGGTCAGTGTGTCTGCGCTTGTGTTGATTAGTCAGTCCAGTCCCAATGTTTTGATGTATTGATGTTTTGATGTAGTTGAGTTAAGCTGAGTGATAATGTTTGTGTGTGTGTGTGTGTGTGTGTATGTGTGTGTGTGTGTGTGTGTGTGTGTTTATCAGTTCAGTCCCTTTTTCTTGAGGAGACGGATGGCTTGTGAAAAAAAGCTGTTGCACAGTCTGGATGTGAGGCCCGAATGCTTCGGTACCTTTTTCCAGATGGCAGGAGTGTGAAGTGTGTGTGAGAGGGGTGTGTCTGATCAGCCACAATGCTGGTGGCTTTGCGGATGCAGCATGTGGTGTAGATGTCTTCAATAGAGGGAAGAGGGACACGCTGGAATTTGGTGTTTTCGACAATCTCCACAGAGGAGCCCTTGATGCTCAGCGGTGAATGGTCACCTCGTGTCCTCCTGAAGTCAACAACCATCTCCTTTGTCTTGTCAACATTCAGAGACAGGTTGTTGTTGTTACACCAGTCCGTTAGCCTCTGCACTTCCTCTCTGTACGCTGACTCGTCGTTCTTGCTAATGAGACCCACCACGGTCGTGTCATTAGCGAACTTAACGATGTGATTCGAACTGTGTGTTGCTACACTGTCGTGAGTCAGCAGTGTGAACAGCAGGGGACTGAGCACACAGCCTTGTGGGGCCAACTCTTGGCATATATAACCTCGGCCAGGTGACGTCATCTGATGGTGCACCTGCAGGTTATAAATAGGAGTGAACCAGAAACATTCCTCAATGATCAATTTTGTCTGAAAGGACATCCGGTCACGCAAGCAGTGCGACATTGGAGTGCAGCACCTTGTTTCCGCTTTTTCAGTGAACAGGGTTACAGCAAAGTAACCCAAAACGTTCCCTTTCAAAAGCTACACTCGATGCTGTGGGAAAAACGCTATGGGAATGAGAATACCAAGAGAAGGCCAAGGAGGTCTCAGAACTAGCTCTGGGAGGCTGACTCGAGGACCTGTGAGCCCGGAGTAGCATAAACATGCAGACTATAGAATCTCACAAATGTGTGTGGAGAGGACCAACCTGCCACATCACACACTTGCTGCAGAGAAACACCTCTTGCCCGCGCAATAGATGAGGCAATCCCCCTGGTCGAATGAGCCCTGATTACTAGAGGCGAAGTGTGACCACGCGCCTCATAGGCTAGGGCAATAGCATCTCTCACATGATTTGACAGCATTTGGCATAAAAAGGCCGCTCTGACTTACGCCACTGGCTAGTGCTAGTAAAAAGTGTGTACTAAAGGCAGTAAGTGAAACCTTGTAAAAGGCGGAGGACAAAGGGCTTTGAGGAAAACTGGGTGAGGATGCAGAATAGCTCTGACTAGCCCAGGGGCAAAGTCTAGGCAGGACGGGAAGCCTGCAGATCTCCAATTCTCTTGAAAGAAGTAACTATAAGAAAAAACATCTTGAGGGTCAGAAGCCAGACAGGCGCTGACTCTAGTGGTTTGGAAGGGGTGTCAACCAGACCCCATCAGGCAGAACATGACAAGCCGAAATAGCAGCTACATACATTCTGAGGGTACCAGGGCATAAGCCCGGCTCTTCTTGCAGAGCTCCAGCACTAAAACCATTTGGCAGTGGACTGGGTCTACATGTTTTGCCATGCACAACTTTCAAATACCCTCACCTTGAGGGCATAAGTTCTTCTAGTGCATGAAGGTTCCAGGGCTCCTTGGACGCAGCTGCCATGAGACCTAAAAATCTCTGAAAGTGATAAACAGTCACTTTCTGGCCTAGCTTGGTTTCCTTCAGGTGTTGGAAATGGATTCGGCACACGCAGAAGACACCTGTGACCGTATTGCGATCGAATCTTACATGACACCCCAATATGTTGTGTTTTAAGCAGGAAAGAGAACGCTTTTATGGCGTTAAATCTCAATCCAAAGGAACGGTGATGAGCTAGGACGACATTCCTATGTTGAAGCGCTAGCTCCTGAGACTGAGCCAAATTCAGTCGTCTAATGTGCGGGGTGAGCTAGACCAAATGGAAGGACCCGATACTGGTAGGAGGGTTTTAGATGTTCGGCATCCTGAAACATGGCAGGAAAAGTCATAAAAAGTAAAATTTCTTGGACCTCCTGGGTGTGCCAGGAAAAACACTTCATCTTTGAGAGAAATTCTACGCGCCCCTCCCCGGCGGGGAGGCACCCCCAGTGCCAGTCCCTAGGTCCGACTTCTTTAAGGCGGATTGTGAAGGGTGGCACGCCACACCCCAGATTAAGCTTTTCCCCACCAGGGAAGATGTCAGTTTACGTGGCTTAGTGGAGAGTGTGTGCTTTTTCAGGGAGGATGATGTCCCAGGAGAGAGATAGCCACAAGCGTCTCTTCTATCTGGAACATCATCATATAACCGCACCTTCGCATCAACAATATTCAAATAAATCAAAGTTGATGGCACGAAAAACACTGGATAAATAAGGCTATTCCATGAAAGAGTTATAAAAGTTGCCAAGAAAGAAGGGAGAAAGAGAGCGCCGCTGAGGCTCTTGAGAAGTGGATGGAAAACTTCCTGATCCGGCGAGAACGCAAGAGAAAGGGGGATTCCCGTCACGTGCACGCCTGCCAGATTGCACTGTTTAACCCAGGAATGCGCTGTGGCTTAGGGTTCTGCTTTAAGAATGCGAGCCGCACGCAAAGCACTCGAAACAACAATGTGGAAATCGTGCTCCGAAAGAGTGGAGGTACTGATCTCCTAACAAACTTTGCCATATCGGTGAGTTAATACTTTTAAATTCGCTTGCACCCATCACACGCAATCACAATACGGTCCTGAAGACAAAAAAATCTGAGGAATGTATCCGGTTCACTCCTATTTATAACCTGCAGCTGTGCTTCATCAGATGACGTCACCTGAACGAGGTTATATATGTCAAGATTTGACGTGTTTGATACACACATGCTTCACAGCCGGCAACACAGAAAGAAGTTCCCATAGCGTTTTCACGCAGCATCGAGTGTAGCTTTTAAAAGGGAACAGTATTAAAGTCAGTTTTAGAATCTAGAATCCAGAAGATGACATATCCAGAAGAGACCTGAATCACCGCAGGTCTTCAGAATCCAGGTCTTAAAGTGGGGAGGGGTGCAATTTTAGTTTCTCTAAATGTATAGGTGAGAACAGCTGATTTACACCTGGGGAGGGTAAATAATTTGCATTTAAATTTTGTCTGTCATTGTAAAGCACACACAGTAACACTAAAAGAACTACAATCCAGGACAAGAGCCCCTGCATAAATATTATTTAGTACAACAAAATTCCTCCGCGCTCGGGAAACATTTATGCGTGCTGTTGAGTGCTGATTAGACTACATAGGAAATTAAAGAGAAGAAGATAAACATCATTAGCCCATGTTTAGAAAAGCAGTTTTATTTAGACTATATAAAATAATTCTGCATCTATTTTTAGGCGTCACAATGACGAAAAAACTTTATGATTTTGTAAAATAATTAAAGTAAACAGGGTGCGCTATTGAGTATTGAGCGCGTCAGAAACTGAACCAAAACTCTGTCTATACTCACCTCACAGATGTAAAATATATACTTATAGAAACCGAAATGTCTGCTTTTAAACTTATGGAAAATAAATTTTAGATTATGTAATTCGTATGAAAAGTGAATTATATGCGCATCCACTGCTGTGGAGACGACGAGAATACAGGATTACCAAAACCAAAGAGATCACTAATTTATTTAGAGTCACCTATTCGGGCCAGCGGCCGATAAATAACGTTAGGATTTCGGGCTCCGCACTATAAAAGCACGGCGTGGAGTTGAGTCCGGGAAGTACGCGGTGATGCGGTGGAGCAGGACAGAGTGGCATGCGAGTGGGGCAATGTGACGCGCCCCAGGGACAGTCCCAGCATGGCACTGCCCCCGGATCTGCACGTGCACTTCATGCCTTCCCCTTTCTTTCAGTCCTCCCTCCTTTAACCCCTTTCCTATCCTATTTTACATAAATAAATAATCCCTTTCCCCGTAAGACCCGTGTCCGTGCTTCATGGTGCCGTCTGTGCAAATAGAGTCGAACCCGTTACAGATATCAAATCAAAATCCTGAGCCCAAACCTAATTTAAAATATATTAGCAGATATTGGAAGTAAACAACAATAGCACATGTTTAGAAAACGTTTAGAGATTCTTTCCGAGGCTGCATTGGGCCGGTTTTGCGCAGAGCGCCGGGAGATTTCCTGAAGCTTAAATCTTCGAAAACTACACCTGTGACACAATAACAGTAATATTTCAAACATTTTGCAGGCTGCCGTTTGGAGAAACCAGAAAATAAAGAATAAACCAGTTGTTGGGTCAAAATAACCCAACCAGGTGTTCATTTGTAAATGACTTACTAAATCCCATTCGACCCAACATGAGCAACACAACAATGTGTTTAAAGTACCCGAAATAACCCAGAATTTTGACCAGAATAAACCACCCAACGATGTGTTCACAGAAACAACACAGCATTTTTAGTGCGTCTTTTTTGAGTTATTGTAATGTTTTATTCTGAATGTTTTATTCTGTTTTATTTGTTTATTTTTTAATGTATTTTTTAAAATAACAATAAACAGATATAAACAGAGATAGGCTATATAACAGTTCATTATTTGTAGAAATAAAATTATTAGCTAATGAACTTGATCATCTGTCCAAACAACATTTAACCAATGTTTGTTTTTTTGACTCATTATTATACAATAAATATCAATATCTCTTGTTCAGATTTTTCATTTTTGTTGTATAAAGTTCTCAGATGTGGAAATTACAATCACTGTAGTATTTCTTCGATACAACATATTGTTATTGCCAGAGGCTCAACAACAGCAATATGAGGACCAGTGGCTACCGGAGTTCCACTATGCTCTTAGCTCCGCCCATCGTGAAACCCCGGGGACAACCTCAGTGGAGCTATCGCTGGACAGGTCACTCAAGGGAAGTCAGAAAGCCAGAAAGGCACGAGGCACTTGTTTTCTTTGTTTGTTTTGGTGCACCTTTTCTTTATTTTGTATAATACACTTTTATTTCTGTGCTAGTTGGTCATGGTGTTGTCTTTTTTGTTCACGGGTTTTAAAGCATCTCCGACACAAAGAATAAGATCCCTCGTTTAGTGTAACTCAGTTTATCCAAATAATCTGACCGTTACAGGATGAAGAGAGGCATGTATTTGTGGCTTGCAGCTCAGCCTAAATCATTTTTAATAAGGCAATAAAAAAAGCTTGTTGACAGATGGAGAGAGTGTAGTGAAAATCAAGGAGATTATGTTGAAAAATTGAGCAATGATAATTTTATATGTATCATTGTATCTAGCATCGTATCATCAACTGCTGTTCTGTTTTAAATAATGGGATTAAGTGCTAGGAGATATTCAGAAGTCTGCAATAAGTGGAACCTTTAGAAACTTGATGTCGATCCTGATTCTCCACAGGTCTGACTAATTTCTGACACCAGGCCCGTAGCCAGCCTAGTGCTAGGGGGGTTCTTTTTTTTAAAAAGTGGACCTTTTTTCTCAGTATTTTGTATTTGAGTATTTACTTATTTTGTATTTCATTTTGAGGTTTAAATACTGCATTTTAGTGACATGTGCTGGATTAGCTTGTCTGCTGGTATCATAATGTTCATGCTTTTAAAAAAATATTACCAATAATTATCTAATAATAATAATATACAAATATTACGGGGAAAAGACGATCAGTTAATGTACTTACAAGACTGTGGGATGAATAGAAATTATTTTTTGTGGGCTTATTTTATTTTATGTTTTATGTAACAATTATTCATGATAAACTTCATTTGAATGTTGTCTACACCACGTATAGACACCAGACAGCATCACCCATGGTTAATAGAATAATTTAATAAATTTACTAATTTAATATAATAATTTATTAATTCAAAATAAAATGTTAATAAATCCTAATATTATGCATGGTCAAGCAGGTTTGTTTACGCATTGAACTCGTCGTTCTTTCTTTTCTTTTCTTTTTGATGGATTAACATTTTTAACATAATAAATTCACAGATCCATCAGATAGGCTACTGTCTGTTAATTATGGAGTTAATTATGTGCCAAAATTTAACAAACAAACACAATCTGCTTTGCAAAGAAAAAAAACGACTTTCTCACAAATGCAGCGTTTTGCAAACAAACACAATCCGATTTGCAAAGAAAAAAATTAAACTTTCTCACAAATGCACCCTCCGTATTTTCTCACACATGCACCCAACCTATTTTCTCACAAATGCAATGGAGCAACTTTCTCTTCCAAAACAGCAGATGGCGCTATCGGTCAATTTACTCTATTCTCCCGAGACCTCAAACAAAGTGTTTATATGATTTACCCCCTTATGTCCCAGAGGAATATGAGTGGGGAACAGTTTTGAGGTGTCTATTATATATCCAGACAGCCAGAGATATTAACACTCCACTATCTTTAGGATAGAGCCCTGTAGGGGAATAATAGAGTTATATCAAACCACAGCTGCAATCTTGAGGTAGTAACAGACTTACTCTGTTTGGTCTTTTTGAGCATATGTTCAATATTCTGCGATAATGACGCTGCTGCCTGCTTTCTCTTCCGTCTCTCCTGCTCTTTTCGACCCATATTATACACCGCTGGATGCCGCCGCACACATTTAAAAAACGTCAGACGTGCAGACTTGTCACATGTCGCGTTTTTTTTGTAAATTGTTTTGTAATAAAGTGTTATTTTAAATAATGCCCAACAATTTTAATCTGTCTAAAAAAAAAATAATTATAATAATAACAAAAAATTCTGGACCTTTGGCAGTGGGGGGTGGGTCGTTCGAACCACCCGAACCCCCCCCTGGCTACGGGCCTGGACACAGTATTAGAAACCTGAATGCCCCCTGGAATGCACTTAAAACCTGAAATTACTTCTAAATAAAGCATCAAGAATAACATTAAAATGAGATTGAATTATTAATGAATGTGTGGGGAGAAGTGCACATTAAATGTTTAAAAAGCTATCAGGTGGTATACAAACACACAGTTATCCAGTGTGTGTGTGTGTGTGTGTTGTTTGTGATGTAGACAGGAAGTTAGATCTTGCCCTATCTGCAATGTGGTTTCAATCTGGAACCCGAGGGCGCGCTGGAGCAGAGCTGTCATTTGCTCCAAAACCTCGAGATGGAAACACTTTTGTTCTTCATTCTGCTGTCGCATGCAAATATACACACTGTTACTACTGGTATGTTGATTTTATATTTATATTTATGATAATTATTAAACTCATAGAACTGGTTATAAATACATTTAGATAAACAGCATTGAATAAAAAATAACATTTCACAATTATAAACAGTATGAACTGTAAGGATATAATGTCCTTTGATTTTAAATCTAAACAAGAAGTTATTAATCACAGAAAAAATCTATGGTGATTTTTTTTTCATCGTTCATCGATTAATAAATACATGGTCCGCTGTGGTGACCCCGTGCTGGGAGCAGCCAAAAGACCAACAGCATCAAATAATAAATACACTGGAACATTTGATTGTAAGTAACTCGTTCTGCAAGCGTTTTGCAAGACCAGAATTTTTTAAAAACAAATTTTAACTTGATAAACGAGCGTGGTCTTGATATTCAATTAAATCTTATTTGTATAGCGCTTTAACAATTGTCATTGTTGCAAAGCAGTTTAACACAGTAAAAATAATTATTTAAGTGTGTATGAGATGTGAGTGTGTGTAAATCAGAATGATCAGATCGTCCCTGATGAACAAGCTGAGTGTGACGGTGCTGAGGGAAAAACTCCCTGAGATGGTAATAGGAAGAAACCTTGAGAGAAACCAGACTCAACAGGGAACCCATCCTCATCTGGGTGATAACAGATAGCAGGGATTGATCTGCACTCATACTGGGTGTTAGGAGGCTGGAAGTTCAGTATAACAGGAGATGTTAATTAATGTTCATATGGAGTCCAGTTGGTTATTGGAGGCTCAGGTAGACTGTAGGAAACTCCAGTCCTGAACTATCGAGCGACTGCAATCACGAGTCTATCTTTTAAACCAGATAGAAAGGAGAAGTGGCATGAAGCTGTAACAAATGAAAACTTTTGGGTTATTTTATGAATGTTGTTATTTATTAATTGATGAACAATTTAAGTATTCAAACACTTTTGGAGTTGCTATCTATCTGTAGTTATTCTACAACAATAAATAAAACATTTTATAAGCATGATCAAAGATATGTCTAAAAAAGCAGATTCTACACATTTGTATTTTTGTAGGCTGTATTTCTCTTAGCCCATAGCCTTCAGTTCCTCAATTTCACTAGAATCTATCTGATGGACTCATCAACATAAATTTCCCATAAGGTCCCTATGAGATGGTTGGCTTGGTCACACAAGCCCTCTCTCTCTCTGGGGTGAAGTTACTGTACACTATATTTGGTTAAAATCTTAATCTTCTCCTTCAACACAGTTGCTTGGTTGATGAGATTCAATTCTCCTTGTATATGCTACAATTCTCCCATAAGCAGGTCCATGTCATGGTCATGGTGCTCCATCACCGTGCTTTACTGTACTTTATGTCTGGAGTTCTGGACCTCATACACACAAAACCCTTTCATCTTCAACAATGACATGCTGGATTATTACCAAAGAGTTGTGTTTTGCTTTTGTTTGATGAGAGGACAGTTGCTATAAAGTATGCAAAAATAGATTAATGAAGTTTCATTTAACATTAGCCCTGAATCATCGGTGTTAAACTAAAGGAAAACCTCAGACTCCAAACACTTCAGGAGGTGAAGGTGAAACTGTGCCCTGTGCATATTAAATCAAACTATACATTTAAAATGCTTGTTATTTTTTCAGATTTGTCTCTTCTAAATTTAACATCGCCGTACACACGGACTGTCCAAGAGAAGGGCAGCGTTTCACTGCAGTGTGACATCACCGATCATGAGGAGGTGGCCTGGTATCGACTGAGTTTCTACACCTTAACCCTCCTGATCTCAGCACAGAAAACCCGCACTGTGAAAAGCCTCCCTGTTTATTACAGCAAAGATGAGAATCGATTTGTCCTGAGGCCAGACAGTCAGATCACCACAGCTACCTTCACCATCAACAACATCATGAAGGAAGATCTGGGGCTGTATTTCTGCGGAATTACAGCCGAGCCTGCTCAGATGCATTTCGGCAGAGCGACCAGACTACAGTTTGAAGGTCTGTGCACTTTATTGCACGCTTCATTTTATTATTATATTAATATATTGCATGTAAATGAAAAAGCAGATAGAAGATAAACATCCAGTGATAAAGACGGTACAAATAAAGTAGACACGTCACCAATCAGAGGAGGTCACATGACCATTATAGCCCAGAGACTTCGAGAGGAGGTCTAGTGAACATATTTATTTGTTCAATATAAAGAAGAAAAGAAATAGTTGGGGGTGTGCTGGTACAGGAAAATAATCCACAACCAGGTGGTGTGATGTAACTTCATGCAAACCAGAAACTCTGATTTCATCCAAGTTGATTAGTTTCCAAAAACAGCACATATGCATCATTTTATTCTCTGAATAGCTCAGCAGCTTAACAAGCATTTCATATTTACAATTACATTACAGGCTCTGGGTTACTGATCAGAAGGTCATGATTCGAGTCCCATTTGCACATTAGCTTTACTTTAATGCATATGCGATTAAAAAAAGCTTTCTTCCTCATTCAGAATTCACATATGCACACAGGAAAGGGAAATGTGGGCATACACACACACACACACACACACACACACACACACAATAATAATAATACCATGTGGTTTGCTGGAGAGGATGTGAAATAGTGACTCAGTAAGAATTTTCATTGTTTTAATTCTAATCAGATAAAGAAGAAGGACCAAAAGAAACATTTTCGACCCTAAAACCTCCAGGAGAGAGAGACAGGGAGGAGAACACGGGTAAGACACTGGACAATTCACTATTAAATATGCATACAGATGCATTTCTACATTCAGTTTCTCACGGTAAGTGTGTGTTGTGTTCTCCAAGAGTTGGAACTTTGAGCACTATAGTCATTTTGAGGTTGAATCTCCGTGTGAAAAAACAGAAAGTGGTCTGCGGTCGACCCTGAGCCAATAGGGTACCAGATAAGATAAACACCTCTGAGAGACTAAATACGCTTAATTGTTGCCTGTTCTTATTCCACACCGGTTTTCAATAAAATAACCCTTTGCATAACATTTCATCCCTAATAATCTCTCTCTCTCTCTCACCAGGTGAATCGAGTGTGTGTGTGAGGATACTGATGTTTGGAGGTGTGGGCGTGTCTGCTCTGCTCCTCCTCCTCACTACAGTAGTTGCCTTTAGTGTGATCAGACACAGAAAACAACAACATCAGTTATAGTATAAATAGTTTTGGTTTTAGTAACAGATTAATCATGTCTTGAGGTCACATTATTGTAAATAAGTATTAATAAATCAGGAGCATTAATGTTGTTCAGTATCCTGTTTTACCTTGCTCTGCATTTTGCTTTATAAATGTTTTAGCATCTGTTATAATAAATAATAAATGCTCACAGTACCCAATCATAAATTACATTTTTATTGTTACACAAAATATTATTATATAGAAAGTTGATGGTAATGGATAGTAAATTGTGGCGTGTGATGTATTTTCATAACTGTCCTGATCATGGTGAGACAGACCCTGAGTGCAGGAGATTAGTGTGAACCTGACAGAGCACAAAAATGGTACTATACAGTATATATAAAAAACGAGTGTCAGTGACAGAGACAGGTGTGTCAGAGTGTTAAAAAGGTTTTTATTTAATGCATAATAAGGACAGCGTCATCTGTTTGGGCTGTGATGGTATTTGATCTGTGGATAAGAGCTGATGAGATGCTGTGGTTTAGTTGTACATTTAAAACTATTAGAGAAATATCAGTTTAAAAGTTATTGAAAACACATATTTTTTGTGGACTCATACCTGTATGAACTTGTTAGGTAACTGTTATTACTCATTTGGCATGGAATGCGTTATTTTATATTGAGTTATTTTGACTTTTTATTATTCTTTCTTGAGAATGTGTTTTATGTAGCACTGATAATTTTTAATGCAACAAAATCCTTATTTCCACATTATATCCTCATTGTGCAGGTATGTTACAAAAAATGTTGTTTTAAAAGGTTTAATGGATTAATTGTAATTTGTCAAGAGTTGAGAATGATTAAATGCACGTAATTCATAATGAAAGTAATTTATTGAGAATGTTTATTGTAACTGTTAATATTCCACTACGATCACAAAGCTAAAAGATTTCATTCGATAAAGAATTTAAAATAATAATACTGTTTTGAATAAACAGCAGAGCTGATGAGACACGCTGTGGAGCTGATTTATTTCTCATGCAACAAAATCCTTATTTCCTCATTATATCCTCATTGTGCCGAGCCGCCCGGGCAAGACCGTCACACTGGCCTAACATCAAAACAAGCACATGGGTTATCGTCTGTAGTCCTTCATTTGTTTTACAGTTTTTTTTTTTTTTTATAAACATATGGGGCTCAGGATTGTGCAGTATATAGTGACGTCTCCTTTATTTCAGCACAAAATAGGCAACATGATTTTTTTTTTACCAGCTATACAAACACGACTGAGCCAGTCAAACAATTAGAAACTGGGTCACACAGGCAAAGAAATAGCACAAATACACAGGATCATCTGTTTTTATGGTTGTTTTCTGTTGTTTTTATGACCCCAAAAATAATATGTTTATTTTGCCTTTACCTGTTTGAGAGTTCTACATTTTTTGCATCCTCATTTCTATATCCTTGTAGTGGAAAGATTTACCTTTCATAAAAGTAGCGATAAATGTTTCTTCTACCTGACATATCCAAAAATCCAAATACACAGTTTGAAGTCTGAAGCCTCCTCATTAACACACACCAGCAAAGCTTCTGTATGAGCACCTTTCTTTAATCCTCATTTAGTAGTCTGTCACAGTAGTCTGAGTTGCCGACACGTATCTGTGTCGTTTGGGTTTTAAAGGTAAAGAGATGTACTGTATATTCACTCTCTGCCAATATCTTGTATATTAAAACGTACCTGAGGTTTCACAGACCGTCCTTAATTAGAGTTTAATGTGGAAGTCCTGCTAGCATTTACTGTTTACTAATTAACTAAAGGTACATTTGATTATTTGACACATAATGTTAAATAAATATAACATATCGCATGTGTTTCTCTGTAGATTTTTTAATATACTGTATAGAAAAATAAACAATCTTTTAGTTTCTGGTTCTGTGGATTTGGGAATGGTTGATGCTCAGTACACCCTGTGTAATGCAACTTTTAGAAAACCAGTTGTTCAAGTTCAAGTTCAAGTAGGCTTTATTGTCATTACAACCATATACAGTTAGTACACAGTGAAACGAAACAACGTTCCTCCAGGACCAAGGTGTTACATGCAACATAAATTTACAACATAAATTAACAGAGACACTAAACTAGCTAACCAAGAGGCCTAGTTAGCTGGCTAGCAGAGACAGGACAGAGAGACCTAACATAAATTACAACATAAATTAACAAAAACTAACTAGCTAAGTATAACTACAGGTTTTATAGACAACATAAAGTGCACGTGCAAATGTGCAAACAAGAGCAACAACAAAGTGACAGTGCGCAACCACGACATAACAGAACATAAAATATGGTGTTGAGGCAGTGGGTAAACAAACATTCCTTAAAACAGCAGCAAGAATTGAGAAATTAGTGCAAAAAGTAGTCCAGTAATGATCATTGTGCAAAAGATAAACAGTGAAGCATTTACAGGTTGGTGTGTACGATAATTTGGTGGTGTAGGTCAGTGTGTCTGCACTTGTGTTGATTAGTCAGTCCAGTCCCAATATTTTGAGGTAGTTGAGTTAAGCTGTGTGATAATGTTTGTGTGTGTGTGTGTATGTGTGTGTGTGTGTGTGTTTATCAGTTCAGTCCCTTTTTGTTGAGGGGACGGATGGCTTGTGGAAAAAAGCTGTTGCACAGTCTGGATGTGAGGCCCGAATGCTTCGGTACCTTTTTCCAGATGGCAGGAGTGTGAAGTGTGTGTGAGAGGGGTGTGTCCGATCAGCCACAATGCTGGTGGCTTTGCGGATGCAGCGTGTGGTGTAGATGTCTTCAATAGAGGGGAGAGAGACCCCGATGATCTTCTCTGCTGTCCTCACTATCCGCTGTAGGGTTTTGCGGTCCGATATGGCACAATTCCCAAACCAGACAGTAATGCAGCCGCTCAGGATGCTCTCGATAGTTTCTCTATATAAGGTGGTCAGGATCGGTGGTGGAAGCTGGGCCTTCCTCAGTCTTCTCAGAAAGAAGAGACGTTGTTGGGCTTTCTTGTGTAGGGACCTGGTGTTGAGGGACCAGCTGAGGTCCTTCTCTAGGTGGACACCCAGGAATTTGGTGCTTTCGACGATTCCCACAGAGGAGCTGTTGATGCTCAGCGGAAAATGGTCGCCTCGTGTCCCCCTAAAGTCAACAACCACCTCTTTTGTCTTGCCAACATTCAGAGACAGGTTGTTGTTAGCCTCTGCACTTCCTCTCTGTACGCTGATTCGTCGTTCTTGCTAATGAGACCCACCACGGTCGTGTCATCAGCGAACTTAATGATGTGGTTCGAACTGTGTGTTGCTACACAGTCGTGAGTCAGCAGTGTGAACAGCAGGGGACTGAGCACACAGCCTTGTGGGGCCCCAGTGCTCAGTGTGGTGGTGCTGGAGGTGCAGTTCCCGATCCGTAATGACTGAGGCCTACCGGTCAGAAAGTCCAGGATCCAGTTGCAGAGGGAGGTGTTTAGGCCCAACAGGTTCAGCTTCCCAATCAGTTGTTGGGGGATGATAGTGTTGAATGCTGAGCTGAAATCTATGTACAGCATTCGAACATATGTGTCCTTCTTGTCCAAGTGTGTGAGAGCAGGATGAAGTGTAGTGGAGATGGCGTCGTCTGTTGAGCGGTTAGGACGGTACGCAAATTGCAGTGGGTCCAGTGAGGAGGGCAGCAGGATCTTGATGTGTCTCATGACGAGCCGCACAAAGCACTTTATGATGGTGGTTGTGAGTGCAACGGGACGGTAGTCATTAAGACAAGACACAGTAGACTTCTTGGGCACGGGGACGATGATGGTGGCCTTGAAGCACGTAGGAACGACGGCGCTGCTCAGAGAGATGTTGAAGATGTCGGTGAGAACATCTGCCAGCTGTTCAGCACATTTTCTGAGCACTCTGCCTGGGATGTTGTCGTGTCCAGCAGCTTTACGTGGGTTGATTCTGCATAGAGTTTTTCTCACCTCAGCTGTAGTGAGACACAGCACCTGGTCGTTCGGAGGAGGGGTGGTCTTTCTCGCCGCCACGTCGTTCTGCCTGTCAAACCGAGCGTAGAAGTTGGTTAGCGCATCTGGGAGGGAGCCGTCACTGTCACAGGCAGGTGATGTCGTCCTGTAGTGAGTGATGGCGGTGTGATTGTGGATTCTCTGGGCGTGTGCGCGCTTCGCCTCTCTGATGGCCCGAGAAAGTTTGGCCCTTGGTCTTCTAAGGGCCACCTTGTCTCCCGCTTTGAAGGCAGAGTCTCGGGTCCTCAGAAGTGCACGCACTACCGCAGTAATACACGGTTTCTGATTGGAACGTGAGATGATGCTCTTGGAGACAGTGACGTCATCGGTGCACTTGTTAATGTAGCTGGTCACTGATGACGTGTACTCCTCCAAGTCAGTGAAGTTGCCGTAAGTTGCAGCCTCCCTAAACATGTTCCAGTCAGTGCTCTCGAAACAGTCCTGAAGAGCTGAGGTGGCTCCTGCTGGCCAGGTTTTCACCTGCTTCAGAACCGGTTTTGACAGTGAATTCCCATGGTAAATAAAAAGGTCTGCATCTAAAAGTCACAAACTCCACTAGCGATGAGCAATAAATAGAAACTAGCACCATTGCACCATTTCGTGTTGATAAACACACAAGCCGCCACCAAGAGTCTTACCGCACAGAGCTGCATTTCTGTCGCACGAAACGAGGCTAGCTCGTCTAGCCGAATAGCGGCGTCCGGTACTCTGTCGCTGAGCCATCGTGGATGTCATTAACCGGCTTATTTAGGTTGAAAAGTGTCTGGCTGTTGTATGTACGGACACCAGTTGCGACGATATCCATACACAGAGTAAAATAAACACGCTACACACAAAACGTAAACACCGTAGCACCATTTTGACTCCAGAGCGGCCGCTGCGTGCTACTGCCGCGTCGCCGTCTTGGATCCTGTTTATGTTTATTGGTAATAACACTTCAGCTTCCTCTCACCTCCCAAAACATTACAGTATGAGGACTGGCTCTGCTAAAATCACCTCTAACCCATCATGTGACCTAATACACAGCCATCGACTCCTAATCATGAACAGATTGATGTCCATTGCTGCAACCCCAACAGACATACATGAACATTCACAGTAGATAGAAATCAGATTTTCTAAACCTGGCTAGAAAAAATTCACCTAGTGATGAGCAGTAAGTAGGTTCACAAACAACTGTTTACATGGTACTCATGAGCTCACAACCTTCACATGAGAACTCATACAGTGTTAAGAAGGATGTGGTTATGGTCCGTCTGAAGAGAAACAACACTGACTCCATGCACATCAACTACATAATGAAAACCACAGCAAAGCTCACAGCTGATGCAGAATATCGAGAAAACCTTACTGCAGAGCTGTGAGTAAGACTAAATCACCTGGTGTGTAAAAGTCTGTGTTCGTTGTTTTTCTATCTGCACCTTAGGGTCATCCTGATCTCATTGGTCATCCCCCCCCCCTCCCCCCCAGCTCTCAGGCTCTACACCAGAATGCTTTCAGATCTGCATCCTAAGAGGCAACCTCAGAAAGACTATAAACATGTAGAACGTACAGTATGATTATTAATGATGAGGACAGTGAGATGTGTTTAGCCCTGTCTTTTCCTCTCTTTGTCCTGGTGTTTTTGGGGAAGAAAATGTTTCTTTACCTGAGAAGAAAAACATTGAAAAGTGTTACTGAGTCAGTATGTCACACTCTCTTTAGCAAGAAGGAAACAAAAAGCCACTTTTAAAGCATGCATGTGATTGCGCACACATTTTTCTCTCATGTGGTTTTATATGAATTCTAAAGAAAGAGAAGCCTTTTCCTGTTACAGGCCAGCAAATGGGCGAAAGGGCCTCAAATACGACATTCTGAGCAGCAAACCAGCTTCAACGAATGTGGAGACGAGAATGTATTCTGAGCTGCTACAATATCATTTCATTTACAAAAAGACTGCAAAAAAATTGATTGACAAAGCTTCCACTCCAGCTGTGTGGAGACATCGATCACATGCAAATACACCTGGTTTAAACCTGTGTGAGGAGTGATTTATCATTATTATTATTATTATTATTACAGTAACATTTACATATTTGCTTTAAATTTGATCTTGTAGCACTTTTAATATTCATAAGACACTCAATAGCTAATAAACATGATTAAGAAAAAATCACACCCCCGCATGAGCACGAGAGAGAGAGGGAGGCTCATAATCACACATGCAGCACAATCCCACTATATAGTTAAAATCTTTATTTTTCATTTTCTTTTCTTCTCTTCTTCTTTTGTATCAATAATGATGTTCATTTGACGATGCATTCTCCATTCATTATTATTATATGATGTTTCGTGTTTGATTAAACTCAATGCAGATATTGTAATTTTCTCTGTTCTAATGCAGTGTAAGGTGTGTGTGTGTGTGTGTGTGTGTACGCTGGGGCGTTGTGTGCATGTGCAAAGTCTCACTCCAAGATTTGGAGTTGGAATATATTTTAAGAATAAAAATTAGACGGTAAATTTGTCATCATTTATTATAAATTAACAGGAATGATCAAACCACAGACATTTTTGATTAAAATATTTTTGGACTTTAACATGTAATTTATCTTTTAATCATGTTCCCATCAAATTATCACTTTGTTAGGTTTGTCATTACTTCTAAGAAGCGGATAGCGCTGTCCTCCGAGTGTGTTGAGTGAGTGAGCAGTTTGAAAAGATCCGGCTGGCGTCATGTGGTTTAGAGAAAACAAGTAATAGTCTTCGGCACTTCTGACTGAGTGGCAGTATTGGAAAAGACTGAATTAAGGAGTCTTAATTCAAACTTCCCCCTCTTGTCAATAAAATACCTGGTATGGGTCCAGAGTGGGTGGCAGACACGCGTTAAGTTAAGTTGCACTGTCTTTCTGTCGAGTTTGAGCCTGGCGCAGCATTTGAGGTTCTGCTGTGGATTCCTGGGGCTTTGGTCAGGGAAGGTACAGAGTGGTGGAGATGGTGAACTTCCTTCCAGCTGGCGTCCAAGCCAGTTGCCTGTATACTCAGCATTTAACCAAGGGATATTGTAAGTGGGTGAGAATATCATGCTAGTACTGAATCAGTGAACATTGGGTTGCCCCACTGTGGTTTTGACGTGGTTGGGTGGCTCCTATCAAATCTACAGGATAAAGCACAACATAATTCTTTTAGTTGCTCCGTGTCTTTGTGTCTCCTTTTCCCCCTGTAATGCTTATGGAGAAGGTAATGACAACATGTTTAATGTACAGACATGTTTTGCATAAACAGTATAACACCCACCAAGACAGGTTGCTGCTTTCTGAATAATATGACTACGCAGACATTTTAGTGTGTGTGTGTGTGTGTGTGTTGCCTTTTGTGGTTAATGCCTCTCAGCTCTAAGGAAGTGGAAATTTTGTTTCAATTGTTGTTGCAGAGATGGAACTGTACATATTGCTCTTTTTTCTGAAATGTACAGATGTGCAGGCCTTTGCAACTGGTATGTTTACTTTTAAATTATATTCTTTTTTAGTGTCAGTATTATTACTATTATTTCTGTAAAAAACAAGTTCTTATTTTGTTTGAATGGGTTTACTCCAAACTGTCAGTATTTAATGATTGCATGTAAATCAAAGAGCATCGTTGCAATTTATCCTGATATGAATTTGTTTCAGAGAACTCATCATTCCCTCACACACTGACTGTCAGGCCGGGAGATGACACCAGACTGCTGTGTAACATCACCGGGTATGAGGTTGTGTCCTGGTACCTTCTAAATGATATGGAAGATTTTACACTCCTGATTTCAGCAGAGAAAACCCGCACTCGTAAAATCCTCCCTGTTAATTATAACCAAGATGATGAACGCTTCATCCTGGAGCCGGACAGCGAGGTTAACACGGCCATATTCACCATCAATAACGTCAATAAAGACGACCTGGGACGTTATTTCTGTGGAACTAAAGCCAGATTTCAGGACCATATGCACTTTAAGAAGGTGACCACATTGCAGTTTGAAGGTTTGTGTTCTCCTGTAATCGATAATTTGTTAACACTGCATAGGCTATTAATCTACATAATAATCACTTTTATTAATGACAGGATCCATGAGTTTATAGTTCAATAAATAGTCATCATTCTATTTTTGAAGTGTGACATTTCCTCAGAAGCGGCAGGTATGTGAGGTACTGTATGTTGACACGCTAACTTGTTGCTGCTAGAGTGGAAATGTCACACTGCAAAAGTAGAATATTAAGTATATATTGAAATAACTTATACATTACAAAATATTATATTTAAATGTTTGTAGCTTGTGAATCAGTGTGTTTTGATTCATTTACAGGATAGATTTTGTCATTACTAAAGAAATGAATAGTCTGTGCAATATTAACTATTTATTCATTACAATATGTGTAGATAAATTACATACAGTGGAACCTCGGATTACGAGTAACACGGTTTACGAGTGTTCCGGAAGACGAGCAAAGATTTTTAATGAATTTTGACTTAAAAAACGAGCGTTGTCTTGGTTTACGAGCTCCGAGTATCATGTATAACGCATGCGCTTCTTGTTTTGACACAGAGCGTCGCGTCGTCACAACTGAGCCAATGGTTTTTCTCTCTCTGGCACTGCGGGTATTCATCTCCCCTGCTGGGTCTTAGTGCTCGTCTCTTACTGGTATAATCAACATCTGTGCACGCGTGTACTGTTTACTATAACACTGTGACTACGTGTGTGTGAAACATATTTTATTATGTGTTCGGAAGCGCGTGTGTGCAGCGCGTGTATTGTTTCTTATAACACACGTGTGTTCGTGCGAGTAAGGCAAAAGAAATTTTCAATACAGAGGTTAAAAATCAATTTTCTTCCTGTGTGTGCGCGAGCGCAATAAGACACTGTGCCGGCTGTGTGTGTGTTTGTGTGTAACCCTCATTCACAAACACACATGTGCGCACAGAAATGAAGGCAAGAGGCACACACTCTGCTCTCTAAAGAAACTCTGTCGCAAATCTTTTCAGAGGTAAGGTGCTGGGTCATTTGCTTGTTTGTTTTACTTTACAGCAGTGATTCTGTTAGTTTGAGCTCACACGAGTGTCATTGGCGATGTTCATTGCTTTTTAGATAAAACAGTGTAGCGGGAGAGAGGCGTCGATTTATGACCTCTGTTTACGGAAGTGTAGGCCAGTGCGGGAGATGCATTGTGGGTAATGCAGTCCGGTGTGTGTGAACGCGAATGTGAGATTTAAGTTAAGATATTGAGCCTGAATTTTGTTCTTCAGTAGTTTTTTTAGTTGGATTTAAGTGCAGGATCCACCCGAAAGTTTGTACTATAACCTGACAATGCAGAAAATAAAAGAACGGGCATCGACCAGTTTGTCCATCTCATCATTACACGAGCATGGATTAACGAGCTGTTACGCTGTCGCGAGCAACATTAAAATAAAGCGGAGAAGCATTAATAATTTAGAAGAGAACAACAGTCTTTCCGTTAATGTGTGTGAGTGTGTTTAAACGAGAGAAGAAAGTTTTAATGTGTAAGATGAGGAAAGAGAAACAGGAGGGGCTGAAAGCAAGAGTCTCCACTTACTCTAGCCTCTCACACACACACACACGCACACACACATTCACAGCGCCTGCATGCACAAAGGAAAACGCTTATCTGCCGGGATTTATTTTTAACTTTTTTGAAAGGTAACGTGCAGGTTAATTTGTTTTATTTTTACTTTATATTTTGTATTAATTATTTTTATGTATATATTTTTTTGGGCTGTAAAACAAATAATTTAAGTTTCCATTATTTCTTATGGGAAAATTAAATTTGGTTTACGAGCATTTTGGAATACGAGCTCACTTCCGGAATGAATTGTGCTCGTAATCCGAGGTTCCGCTGTATTACTATTATGATTAACTTACATTAAATTTATGTTGTCTTTGATAACAATGAATAGTACATTAAATGAATGCCAGCTCTCATGCAGGCTCTGTGTTATGTTGCTTTTCAATGATACCCACGGATGATGGGTCATTTTGCTTGTCCACTTGTCCAGCAAAGTAATGAACTGTTGTTCCCTTCTTTCTAGTTTTACCCCCTAAAGTATGAAATTTTACTTAAAATTCCTGAATACTACAGTATGTGCAGGACACCTCACAGGGAGCTACTAGCCAATCAGAACACAGCAAATGACCCTTGCCCATTCAAACTCTCAGATGCCACCTACCTTTGTATGATGTCATTTTTTACGACACTGAATGCCACAAAGTTGGCTGTACATTATATTGGGTGTTTGAAATAGTGAAATCAGCAGCAGTTGTGTAAAACTTTATACACACAGACAAAACTTAAAGCTGCATGGCATCATCCTAATCAGACTGCTCCAATCACAACTGTTTAAACCCCTATAATAGAGCTGTGTAGGACCATCATAATCTGATCAAAAAGATTTGAAAAAGAAAGTGAAACTTATGAAGGATGAGGTTGTTTTGCTTGTAGAGGAGCAAATAAAATTTAAGGAAAAAAATCATTTTAATGTGTGTGGCATGAATGATGCCAACAACTCCAGGAAAACCAGCGATGCGCATAATGGTGGGAAATCTCAGCTATGACAAACTCGAATCATCCTTATTATAAAGCTGTTATCTCCACTGTTACCAAAAAACGTAAAGTAAAAGTCACCTATGGAGACACCTAAAAGTAGGACCAAAATTCCATCACTTTGAGAATCTTTGCCCACTTAGAAGAGATTTCGTACTCTGAGACGCTTAGGAAATACTGTATGAACCCAGATCACACAGTTAAAACACACAAAACATTGAAAAAATTCAAACAAAAAAGAGCATCACTCTAAGCAGTCACTCTAATAACTAATTATTTGACACACTGTAAGGATGTTAAAATTCCAAGGTAAAGGTTTAATCTTATCGGCTCTCTATTTCAGTGGAAAAAGAGGAACCAGAAGATGAAAAAGATGACATGGAGAAAGAAGGCAAGAAATAAATAAGATAGAGAATTTGTGTGTAATGTAATCACTTTACTTTTAGAATAATTCTAAAAACCCTCTCTTTCTCTCTCTCGCTCTCATCAGGTGAACCAACTGTGTGTGAGAAGGTGTTGATGTTTGGAGGTGTGGGCGTGGCAGCTCTACTCTTTCTCCTCTCTACAATAGTTGCATATAGTGTTATTAGATGCTGATCACATTTAATAGACTGTTGAATTAATTTAACAAACATTAATACGCTGAGATATGAAATAACAATACTGTAGCTTTAAACAATGACTCAAGGTGTATCTGTTTCTTCAATACCTGGACTAAGCCCCACCCAAAAAACACCCTTCTTAACTGTGTTTGTCTGATGATACTTAGTATCTACATTATGCAATGATGGAAACTTCAGAGCACTTTTTGTAAGTCGCTCTGGATAAGAGCGTCTGCCAAATGTCTAAATGTAAATGTAAGCTTTTTTTTGTCTGCACTTTCTTTTATCCTACAGCAGGGGTAGCTTAGGGGTAGCTTAGTGGTTAAGGCAATGGACCGGAAGGTCCCAGGTTCCACGCCACCACCAAACTGTCACTCTTGGGCCCTTGAGCAAGACCCTTGTCCCTCAACAGCTTAGATGTAATAAAGAGATAAAATTTTAATCACTCTGCACAAGGGTGTCTTCCAAATGCCAAAAAAATGTTTATTTACACACTGCTTCCTGTAAAAAAAACAAATAATGTTTGTTGGTAATTTAAATTTTCATTTAAGAGCCTTTGTTTCTTCCCTACTCAAAGTTGTGATTGTCAGAGATTCTGATATTTCTTTTGTAAAGTCCACATTTGGATGAAGTCCACAAGTGTACGTATGTCTATTTAACTGTATTTTCTTTATTTAAATTAAATAAATAAATAAATAAATAACTAAATAATGTCCTGTTATGGGGTTTTTCTCTGCAGCAGGGTCCGGAGCACTTGTTTGGATAGAAGGAAAATGAATGGGCCAAAACACCCCAAAATCTGTTTGTTACTGCACATCTCATGTGTACTGTGAAACTGCTTCAAGGTGAAAAGGCTTGTCAGTGCTGCTCAAGTCACACACAATATAGAGTTTACATCTGAACTTTATTCTCAGTGAGGTAGCTGCAGAAATCCCCATTTCACCTCTTGTAGAAAATAAAAAACAGAATCACTGATTTGGAGAGGATTCCTCCCACCTAAAGTAACTTGCAATCTCTAGAAATTGAAGCTAATCACATTCTCAATGGCACACAAGTCTTTGCACATCTCTACTTTGCAATATCTGCCCACTTTGCTTTGCAGAACTGCTCAAGTTAGGTTAAATTTGATGGTGACCATTTGTGGACTTCAGTCTTCACAGATTTTCAATAGAAAAGTAAGAACCACCACTCAAGGTAAATGTTCGTATTAGGTGGTAAAATGATGGCTCAGCCCTCAATAGCACTTTAGTGCAAACTGAATTGTATTTACAGCGCTGGAAATTTACAGCCTACTGGTGATGTATATTTACAGGTGCACTAAAAAAAACTCAATATACCAAAGAAACAAAACAGCAAAATAAAGGGAAACAAGTCTAGCAAAATAACACATCACACACACACACACACACACACACACACATAGTATCCACAATATACCAGTTGAACGTTCGCTCAAGGCACCACAGCTGTACTCTTGCTCTGATTTGGTTAACAAGCAACTAATTTGATTCTGGCCTTCTCTTTTATAGGCCAGACTCCACCCCTTCCTGGGACTTCTCATACTGTAAAATGGTAGGTACAGAAGGTATAGTCACTCATTTGTACTTTTACTTTATGTCAACCACAAACCCCACATATTAACCAAAGTAAAGTGAAACATTCATTACAAAACAATAAATTTAACAGTTTAATTTTATGATGTACACACAAACGCGGGTACCCCTAGTGGCATTCAACATCGGTTTGGGCTCGCTCTGGTGCACTGCACCGGTGACGCGCAGTCAGTGGCATCATAACTGCGCCGCCCGATTGCACTGTTTGGCCGACTTAGCGCCTCACACTGAAATGCCAACCATCGCCCACATGGTTAAATACACCAACGTGAAAAATGTTTGGGATTATTAATACTGATGGAAGGTGCTATCCGCGCCGCCAACAGCAGAACAGCTGGAGGGAAAATAAGTGTGATTATTACAAAGGTAAGCATTGTGTGTGTGCCAGTGTTGCCCAGCAGTGATACCTAGGCCAACCTTGTCACACAAGAACATTCAACTTTTTCTCCTTCAACCACATTGTCCTGTTGAAAGGTAAAGCTTCTTCACACTTCTTGACAACTTTCTGTCAAAGGCCAGCAGATTTTGGGGTGCTTTGCCCCATTCATTTCCCTGTTGCAGAGAAAAACCCTATAACAGGACATTACCACCCCCATGTCTTACTGTAGTGTAATAACTGATGTTATTTGGGTGGTGAGCCATGGTGGATTTTTGCCAGATGTATGTTTTGCTGTTGTGGCCAAATAGTTTAATTTTAGTCTCATCTGAACACCTGCATTTTTGCAAAGCTCAGCCATGACTCCATGTGCCCTTTCTTGAGGAGTGGCTTTTATCTTGCAACCCTCCCATGCCACATATGTGAAAAAATTGTGATATTGTTGTCACTTGCACACAATCACCGCTCTTTGTCATAAATTTCTGCAACTGCTTCAGAGTTGCTGTAGGCCTCTTGGTAAACTCTCTGACCAGTTTCCTCCTGGCTCTTTAAGCCAGTTTGAAACACATCTTAATCCTGGGAACGCCTGTGTTGTACCTTTAGTCCTTAATAATAGACATCACTGTGCTTCTAGGCTGTAATAAAGCCTTTAAATTTTTTTTTTTTTGGTGTTCCACAGGGACACAAAGCCAGATGAAAAACAAGATCTTAATAAATTTGAGCAATGTGTGAAGGACATTGGACACTGGATGCTAATTAACTTCCTGTTGTTTAATTCTGACAAGACAGAAGTTCTGGTTGGAACTAGGACCACATGCATCTAGAAGTAAACTTTTTGATCACAGTGTTACTGTAAATAACCTTTCTGTTCCAACATTTGCCGTAAAAGACCTCAGTGTGATTACAGTTTCTGTCATTTGAAGCTCATGTAGATAATATTACCAGGATAGCATTCTTTAATCACAGAAATATTGCCTAGATTAAGAAATTTCTTGTCGCTAAACAATGCAGAAACATTAGTTGATGCTTTTATTACCTCTAGGTTGGACTATTGTAATGCCTTACTGTCTAGATGTTCAACTTGGTGCATAAACAACTTCAGAATGCAGTATTGATAGTTCTCACTACACAACTTCTTACAGTGTTATTTGTTAAGATAACAGGTAACATTGTGTTCTTGGAAACTTTGGAGACATAGACTAAATAAACTAAAAAAACTAAATTGAGCCAGCTTTCCTAAGATGCCATCACATGATTTTATAAGACCCCTGCCCCCCCAGACCAAGAACAACCTTAAAGATCCCAACCAATCTGGATTCAAAGTGGCACATTCCACAGAGACTGCCCTTCTGTTAGTCCTTGAGAAGCTCCATGCTGCTAGATCAACTAAACTATCAGCTGTCCTCATCCTCCTGGACCTGTCAGCTTGATGCAGTAAACAAAAAATTCTATGGTCTATTCTTACAAGAATCTGTGGAACAACGTGGCAATGGTTTGCTTTCTACCTAGAAGATTGGTTGTACGAGGTGACATGAAGAGGATCCACATCTGCCCCATGCAGACTCCCTACTGGTGTCCCACAGGGTTCAGTACTTGGTCCTCTTCTGTTCTCCCTCTATACTCGGTCTCATCGTAAAGTCATATAATCGCATGGCTTTTCATTTTATTGTTATGCAGATAACATGCAACTTAATCTCTCCTTTTCTCCCATAGACATTCAGGCTTCCACCCGGATCTCAGCTCACTTTGTTCAGTGTATTTTTTTCTATTCTTCAAGAACATCCTCTTTAAGAACATCCTCTTCTTTAAAGCCTGGATGCTGGATGGAGAGTGATGCTCAACTTGTTTCTTCAGAATTCCTCATGGGTATTTAAATTTTTGCAACATAGTCTTGAATGTATTTGTCAGGAAAAATACTTTGTGCTGTATGCAAATTAAAAAATCTTGTTTACTAACCTAGAAACCCAGTGTAAGTATCTATCCAGTGACGGAAATTTCAAAGCACTTTTTGTAAGTTGCTCTGGATAAGAGCATCTGCCAAATGCCTAAATGTAAATGTCTGCCAAATGCCTCAATGAAATCGATAGACCACATTTGGGGGAATATTTTGTTGTAGAGTGTCCCATAGAAAATGCTGATTCTGAGAGGAACTAAAGGTTTTTTGACAAATCTGTTGGGGTTATGCTGAGCACTGTATGTTGTTTGAAGCCTCATCAGTTTGAGGAAGACAAACTACCCGCAGGATAAAACCCTGAACACAACCAAGTTTCGATGTTGTTGCACACTTGAAATGGAAGTATACACACTGTTCTTTCTTCTGACTACACATGTGCAAGGCTTTGTAACTGGTATGTTTACTTCAAAGTTCCTCTAATTTTATTAGTTTGATAATGTCAGTATTTACTATTATTAGTACTTAAATACATCTCTGAATGCGTTGGGACACATCATCAGTGATGTTTTCTGAGATTCGGGTTTCACAACATCAGACAGCCTCTCTCCACTTTGCAGCTCCTAAGATTCCAAGCCTGGAAAAGATCTTGCACAGGGAGTGAGTGGCAAAGCCTCTGCACCCTACTTCTATGGGCTCACAGAAAGCCTTCCAGCCCCTCCTCCGACAGTCCTCTATGAGCTCCTAGTACTTGAGCCGCTTGCGCTCATTTGCCTCTTCCATGCGGTCCTCTCATGGGACTGTCAGTTCCAACTAAAGAACTTGGTTGGAAGATGCAGATGTTAAAATTATATCGAGTCTCAATGAGGTTGATGTCATAAATTCCGGGAACTTGAGCTTCCTTCTCAGGTCAACCCACAGCTCCCAGTCTGATGCCAATAAGAGTAGGCTGGTTGATTTTCCCTGTTCTTGCAGCTGCTCACTAGAAGGCAATTCTTCTCTGGCTGCCAACATATTTGTTGTTGGCCACTGCATGTGAAATGGCCTCTGCTATACACTTCAGGACCTACAGTATATTACTATATTAAACAGAAATTATTTCCAAAGTATAGTCTCTAAAGTAGTGTCTGAGTATTTCTGTTTTCAATTCTTTGTGTATATATATATATATATATATATATATATATATTTTTTTTTTTTTTTTTTTTTGTGTCAATATGGGGTGCTGTGTGTACATTAATGAGGCAAAAAAATGAACTTAAATGATTTTAGCAAACGGCTGCAATATAACAAAGAGTGAAAAATTTAAGGGGGTCTGAATACTTTCCGTACCCACTGTGTATATATATGGCAATATGGCTCCAAAAAGAATGTCGGATATACTGATTTCATGTAAAGAGCATCGTGGCCTTTTTTCCTGCTATAATATATGTTATGATATAACTCTGTGTTCCCTCACACACTGACTGTCAGGCCGGGAGATAACACCAGCCTGCTCTGTAACGTCACCAGTTTTAAGGTTATCTCTTGGTACTGTCTAAATGATAGCGGAGATTTTACTCTTCTGATTCCAGCAGAGAAAACCCGCACTCCTGTTAATTATAACAAAGATGATGATCGCATCATCCTGGAGCCGGACAGGGAGGTTACCACGGCCATATTCACCATCAATAACATCACTAAAGACGACCTGGGACATTATTTCTGTGGAACTAAAGCCAGATTCCAGGAGCATATCAGTATTAAGGTTTTATTTATAAAGTGTGACATTTTTACAGGAGGTTACCATGGTAATCACATCAGATACCTGCCAAGAATATTAAGCATATATTTGACTATAAACTGACATAACTAAACATTAGTTTTCCTGACAGTTTTGATGGCTCCAAGAGTTTAGGGGAAAATACGTAAGCATCACAGTCTATTATATTTACTAATTCCTCTGCTGAAGAGAGAAGTGTTAGCCTTCTTTTACAACATACTGTTTGCTTTATCAGGACTGACCCGGCTCCCTGATCCCAGCCTCCACACACTACTTTTGTTTAGTCTTACTGAGTAAGGTACCAACGGTGTGAAACACATTAAGACTATTTTCAGTTTTCCGTGATACAGATGCCTCCATCATTTTAAAATCCTGTAAAAAGATTATACTGTAATGCTGGACACACCCCCTTAGGCTCGCCCATGCCCACCTGCACTGGCTTTTATTACAGACCTGGTACCAAGCGCTAGCCGCGCCCTCATGCAGATAATTAGTCTAAAAGGCTGGCATCTGTGTGCAGATGTAGAGCTGTGCCCTGTAACGAGGCAGTGCCACATTACTCTGGCATCTGATTTAAAGGAAAAGGAAGAAAAGGAACTTAAAGTAAATGAGAACACATTAAAGAAAAGGAATTAAAAGAGAAAGCAACAGGGAAAGGAATGAAGCTATGGCTAACAAGCTAACAAAGCTCAGTGGCTCACACCGTGGCACTCAGATTAGTTTGAGCTCTATGGTGTACATTCTCATCCTCCCTGGATGATCTGACTGAGATTAGATGAGTGTGGTTTCGGGTATATTCTCATCAGTGTTAAATAAAATGAGCATCACATACAGCAGACGTTAAGCAGTCACGCTAATAAATCATTCACTCATGACTCACTTCATGTGAAGAGGATGTGAAATTCCAAGGTAAAGGTTTAAGCTCATCTGCTTTTCAGTGGAAAAAAAGAAACCAGGATATGAAAAAGAGGATGCGGAGAAAGAAGGAGAGAAAAAACTAGCCCTAGAGAATTTGTGTAAAATATAATTACTGTTTATAACCAGTCTAATCTCTCTCTCTCTCTCTCTCACCAGGTGGACTGAGTGTGTGTGTGTGTGTCTGTGTGTGTCTGTGTGTGAAAGTGCTGATGTTTGGAGGTGTGGGCGTGGCCACTCTGATCCTCCTCTCTTTTTCTGTAAAGTCCACACTCGTAAGCCAGAAATAAGAAATGAAATGATGTATGTTTACCTTAATTGTTTATTTTTAAACACAGTACTTATTTATTTTTTTAACTTTTGGATTTAATGTGAGAAATTCATTCTGTTCATTGCTTGTGTTCTGTTCTTGCGAAAAGCAAAGTTTAATTTTATATCCATATCCAGGAAACCAATCCCAGAGTTCTTATAAAATAGGTTTCTGGTGGTCACTTCTCTATCCGTCCCCCAAACTTTACATCAAGTTTATATAATCTTTATAAATTTCGCATTGTCTGGTGGGATTTGCATACAGTTGGTAAAAATAGTAATTTGAAAAGAACACTTTTTTTTCATTTGTTTTGATTTATTTAACCCCCAGTTGCTCTCTTCGCATTGTGTATGAGGTTTCTTAATAACTTGATTTGGTTTATTGATTTGTTGAGCAATTCCATCACATACCCATACTGCTTCAGTTTAATTTTTATTTAGTTTGTCGCCTGATTTTTCTCTGTATATATTAGAAAAAGTTCTTCAAAAAAGTAAATGTAATGTCATCAGCAGTATCCAGTGATTTTGTCAGTGTTACCTGTTTCAGTTTTCTGTTTTAGGATCATTTTTTATTTTGTCCAACAGAGGGCACACCAAGCCAGAACTCACTCAGTGTGTGAGTGTGCAATGTCAAAAAAATAGCATCACAAGTCCCAGTTTGACTCGAACGCCCCTGGTATTGATCCTGGGACCAGCACCTGTGCCGTAGACACTCAGTATTGTCCAAAAACTGTCAATGACACACAAGTGGAGCGAGGAGTCCATGTGTATTTGTAAGGAAAGTGATGAGCTGCAGTGGAACTGTAGTCTATCATTACACATCCAATATAGACTGCTAATGAATATAATACATTATTCAAATGATAAGCTGTAACTATGACCCATACGATTTGTTTAGTAGCACAAAAACTCAATTCAGTGTTTTCTCAATAGAGTGACTAGTTTTGTCATTCGATTCTTTTATTATAGCCTCCCTAAATTCTTAACTGCATATGTGGAAAAATCTACATAATTTAAATATATACAGTACATTAGATGAAACACAATTTATAAAGCATATTTTATTGAAAAGGATAAACGCTAACCATGTCGGGGACATGGTGTCGGGGACATGGGGTCTTGTTTTGCAGAAGAACACACAGATGAGAAAAGTTTTAGGATTTTAGATCCAGCAGTAGTTTTAATCCCGATCCTGTGAATCAGCACCAGGCTGAAGCTTCAGGAAGGCCTTCAAGAGCTTATCTGCTGTAAATGTAAAAAAACACGAGACATGAACCTCCTCCAACACATCAACAGACTGCATCATTTTCAACATGGCCAGGACAGTGTCCTCCCGTCCAGGAGTCGTGTCTTACGCTGTGAAGGGTCTTCAGATGTTCTTACAGCAGTAACGTGGAGATCTGCTGTTAGCACGAGTTTAAATGACAGAACACGAGTTACAGAAGGCAAGTGAATGTGATATCAGGACACAGTAGCCATGTTCCTGCCATTACTCCAGAAGATCCAGCTCGGTATCAGACATTGTGGGTAATTTAAAAAGTAAAGTCATGTCAGATTTCGAGAGCCTTATTGATATGTGGAAACAGTTGGAGTGAAGGCTTCACAGGGTAGATTAGAGAAGGTCATTCTGTATTCCACAGGTTTGAAACCCAGCACACGCAGCCTCATGTTCACAGGAACCCCAGACTGGAATATCAGATGGGACAAATTCCTGCTCCAAAGAGACACTAAAGAGATGAAGAAAGTCTTCTTCCTACTCATTCATGAAGATGGAGGTGTGAGTTTTGTAGTTCCTTTATTTAGAACAATAAATGGTGGCACTTTTAGCAACACAAATTGTTATTATCATCATTATTTATAAGGTATTGTAATATAATAATAAGGTTCATACGCCCATAAACCAGCCACTTCATTACGCTTCCTGACACCTCATATGGTAACACTTCCTACAGTCTGTATCTCATTAAACCTATTATTATTATTATTATTATTATTATTATTATGCACAGCTTGAAACTTGAACTTTAGTGAGGCGAACACAATGAGAACACACACCTTTGTGTTACATTTTTTTAAGTGTTATATTCTCTCTCTCTCTCTCTCTCTCTCTCTCTCACACACACACACACACACACACACACATACACACACACACACACATCACACAGCCTGTGTTTTGTTTCTGCGCTCTGCTTCATGCAAATCTTGTGATTTGCCTTCCCTCTGTGACGCTGGTGTACGTCCTGTAGCTCCTCTTTTTAAACCCTACTAACTTTCCTTTTTGGTTTATCCTGTATGTGGGTAAATTATATTTCCTCTAACACACACACACACACACACACACACACACTGCTGGGCGCAGCGTATTAAACGTTTCACACGCAGTGTCCACACTTATAAACTTAAGACTGTTTTAGGTTTAAACTTCCCCTCTAGACCACTTGAGAGCGTTACAGCCCCCACCGTACAACATTACAGCTGGGTTTGTGGCTCTCATCATGCTGGAGAAGGGTCCGAGGCTCGGGGTTCTTAGGGGAACTGTAACTCGATAGCACACAGAGACGTGACGCGGGGTAGAACCTCATCTGTGTGGTTACTATCTATCACACTTAGATAGTCACACTTGTGCTACTCAGGACATTATGGGCTGCTGTACCACAAACCCCACACACTCTTTCTGCAGACATGCTGTACTACACCTGTACATTAATCCAACCTCAGACCAGCCTTTCCTCCTACAGCAGGGGCCAAAAGTTTTGAGATGACACAATGTTCTTTATTACAGACTCAGATGGTCCAGTGTTATCCCAACAGTAAAGCATCCTGAAACCGTTCATGTGTGTGGTCGCTTCTCAGCCAGAGGAGTGGGCTCACTCACAATTTTCCCAAAGATCACAGCTATGAGTAAAGAACGGTACAGAAACATCCTCTGAGAGCCACTTCTCCACTCCATCAGAAGACTTTGGTGATGAACAACACCTTTTACAGCATGATGGAGCTCCTCACCATGAGGCAAAGTCATAACTAAATGGCTCGGGGAACAAAATGTTTCAGATATAGAGCCAGGCCAGGAAACTCCCAGACCTTAATTACACTGAGAACTTGTGCTCAATCCTAAAGAGGCGGGTGATTGATTGATTGATTGATTGATTGATTGATTGATGGTTGGTTGGTTGGTTGATAGATAGATAGATAGATAGATAGATAGATAGATAGATAGACAGACAGACAGACTGATTGATTGATTGATTGATTGATTGATTGATTGATTGATTGATTGATGGTTGGTTGGTTGGTTGGTTGATTGATAGATAGATGGATGGATGGATTGATGGTTAATTGATAGATAGATAGATAGATAGATAGATAGATAGATAGATAGATAGATAGATACTTTATTGATTCTGAAGTAAATTTCCAACAGTCAGTATGGATATTAACATAATAAACAATAAACATGTTGCAATTACAGATTGTCAGTCATTTATCGTGTAGTCAGAAAACAAACAACCTTAAAACAACAATACTATAACAGAAATGACTAGGATAAAAAGAGTATATATGTCTTTATACTTAATTCAATATATTAGAATATCATCAAAAAGATGATTTATTTCAGTAATGCGATTTAAAAAGTGAAACTCAGGTATTTTATAGATTCACTACACACAGACTGATATATTTCAAGTTTTTATTTCTTTTTATTTTGCTGATTACAACTTACAGCTAATGAATACCTAAAATTCAGCATCTCAGAAAATTAGAATATTACTTAAGACTAAAAAAAGATTTTTAACACAGAAATGACTGAACCGGACTGAGAGACGATTTAAAGGCTTTGCAGGTGTTTTGGAGGTAATTAGTGAGTCTCCACTACTGAACCTGTTCACGATATTCTAATTTTCATACTACTGGGTTTTTATTAGCTGTAAGCCACAATCAGCAAAATTAAAAGGAATAAATACTTACAATATATTTACATTTACATTTAGGCATTCGGTGGACTGTTTTATCCAGAAGACTTTGTGCTTGGAAGTTTCCTTCACTGGAGAGATCGTTACACTGGGTTCCTGCCTAAGGGCCTTCAGTCACACACTGATGGGAAGGTTATTGGGGGTTTGGGGTGGGGTGTGTATATATATATCATATATATCAGTCTGTGTCCAATGAATCTGTATAATATCTGAGTTTCACATTTTGAATTGAATTACTGAAATAAATCAACCTTTTGGTGATATTATAATTTCTTTAGAGTCACATGTGTGTATAAGAGAAAGAGAATGAAATAAATCTGTGGAAATATCACTGAATGAGGATGAGTACATTTGTACAACAACAACAACAACAACAGTAATAATAATAATAATAATTAATAATTAACAACAACAATAATAATAATAATAATAATAATAATAATAATTAACAACAACAACAACAATAATAATAATAATAATAATAATAATAATAATTAACAACAACAACAACAACAATAATAATAATAATAATGTTAATTATTATTATTATTATTATTATTATTATTGTTGTTGTTGTTGTTGTTAATTATTATTATTATTATTATTATTATTATTATTAACAACAACAACAATAAAAACAATAACAACAACAACAATAATAATAATAATAATAATACCATACATATTGTCACCAAACTGCTCTCAGTGTGTGTGTGTGTGTGTGTGTGTGTGTGAGTAGGCATGTACTGTAACCGGAGCTGGTCTCTCCCTCTCTCTCTCTCTCTCTCCCTCTCTCTCTCACACACACACACACACACACACAGTGTTCCGGCAGTGAAGGACTCGGAGTGTGTGAGCGCTTCTCCTCTAACCGGATTAACAGTCACGCGGATTAATTAACGGCTGGTGCGTGTGTGTGTGTGTGTGTGTGTGTGTGACCATGGCCGCGCAGTTCCAGTGCAGGGTTCAGTTCCTGGACGACACCGACCCGTTCAACAGCACCAGCTTCCCCGAGCCCGCGCGCGCTCCCCGGTACACCTTCAGCACGGACACTGCGCTCGGGGACCAGCTGTCCGCCCTGCACGCGCTCCTGCACCCGCCGCACAAGGTCAGGGGGAGAACCCTTACACAGTGTATAACTATATATATCTATATATATATATATCATTATTATTATAATCATCATCATCAGAACAACAATAATAATAATTATAATAATAATGGACATGTCACTGGTACATGTTTTTATTCCAAATTAGTTCCCACCCCCCCCCTCTCTCTCTCTCTCTCTCTCTCTCTCTCACACACACACACACACACACACACACAGTTTGAATAAACATGTGCAGGGTGAGCACTCACAGCTCTGTGGATACACAGTCTGTGTGTGTGTGTGTGTGTGTGTGTGGAGCAGCACTTTTTCCCCCACTTTTTAACTTAGTTCGCTCTGTTTTTCTGTGTAGCATCATCTGCAAGATTGTGTTTATTTCCATAAGTTAGAGTTGCATGTGGCGGTGGTGGTCAGAGCGCTCGGGAACTGAGTGACTGATGGGAGGGTCGGCGGTTCGACTCGCAGCTCCACCAGGTTGCCGCTGTTGGGCCCTTGAGCGAGGCCCTTTACCCAGTCTTATCCAGGGGCGCTGTATCACTTATGTGAAGAAAAGAATTGTATACAGTGGGGGAAAAATTATTCAGTCAGCCACCAATTGTGCAAGTTCTCCCACTTAGAAAGATGTGAGAGGCCTGTAATTTTCATCATAGGTATACCTCAACTATGAGAGACAAAATAAGAAAAAAAAAACCCAGAAAATCACATTGTAGGATTTTTAAAGAATTTATTTGCAAATTATGGTGGAAAATAAGTATTTGGTCAATAACAAAATTTCATCTCAATACTTTGTTATGCACCCTTTGTTGGCAGTGATGGAGGTCAAACATTTTTCTGTAAGTCTTCACAAGGTCTTCACACACTGTTGCTGGTATTTTGTCCCGTTCCTCCATGCAGATCTCCTCTAGAGCAGTGATGTTTTGGGGCTGTCGCTGGGCAGCACGGACTTTCAACTCCCTCCAAAGATTATCTAAGGGGATGAGATCTGGAGACTGGCTAGGCCACTACAGGAGCTTGAAATGCTTGTTATGAAGCCACTCCTTCGTTGCCCGGGCGATGTGTTTGGGATCATTGTTATGCTGAAAGACCCAGACACGTTTCATCTTCAATGCCCTCACTGATGGAAGGAGGTTTTTACTCAAAATCTCACGATACATGGCCCCATTCATTATTTTCATTACACGGATCAGTCGTCCTGTTCTTGAGATCTATTTGACTCCACAGGTTGAGATCTTGTTTGGAGCCCCAGATCGAGGGAGATTATCAGTGGTCTTGTATGTCTTCCATTTTCTAATAATTGCTCCCACAGTTGAGTTCTTCACACCAAGCTGCTTACCTACTGCAGATTCAGTCTCCCCAGCCTGGTGCAGGTCTACAATTTAGTTTCTGGTGTCCTTCGACAGTTCTTTAGTCTTGGCCATAGTGGAGTTTGGAGTGAGACTGTTAGAGGTTGTAGACAGGTGTCTTTTATTCTAATAACAGATGCCATTAATACAGGTAACGAGTGGAGAACAGAGGAGCCTCTTAAAGAAGAAGTTACACATCTGTGAGAGACAGAAAACTAGGTGAATTTGTAGGTGACCAAATACTTATTTTTCACCATAATTTGCAAATAAATTCTTTAAAAATCTCTTCTTCCTCTTCTTCTTCTTTGTCTTTCGGCTGTTCCCTTTCAGGGGTCACCACAGCGAATCATTTGCCTCCATCTACAGTAACCCTATCCTCTGCATCCTCTTCTCTCACACCAACTGACTTCATGTCCAACATAAATCTCCTCTTTGGTCTTCCTCTAGACCTCCTGCCTGGCAGTTCCAACCTCAGCATCCTTCTACCGATATATTCACTATCTCTCCTCTGAACATGCCCAAACCACCTCAATCTGGCCTCTCTGACTTTATCTCCAAAACATTTAACATGGGTTGTCCCTCTAATGAACTCATTCTTGATCCTATCCATTCTTGTCACTCCCAAGGAGAACCTCAACATCTTCAGCTCTGCTACCTCTAACTCTGCCTCCTGTCTTTTCTTCAGCGACACTGTCTCTAAAAATTCTTTAAACATCCTACAATGTGATTTTCTGGATTTTTTAAACCATTAAACGTTAAACAACATCAGTTCATTTAGCAGACGCTCTTATCCAGAGCGACTTACATTTTTATCTCAATATACATCTGAGCAGTTGAGGGTTAAGGGCCTTGCTCTAGGGCCCAACAGTGGCAACTTGGTGGTTGTGGGGTTTGAACCTGGGATCTTCCGAACTCTAGTCCTACACCTTAACCACTGAGCTACCCCTGGGCCCTGTTCAGTACACAGTGACAACAAACAATGTTCCTCCAGGACCAAAGTGCTATATACAACATAAATTAACAAAAGCTAAGAACTATACAAAACACCAGATAAAGTGCACATGATAAACTTTTCATGATTTTGTGGTTTTCCTGAATATTATAAATAATTTTATGTTCTTAATAATTTTATGTATATTTTTGATCACACTCTATTAACTTATAAAACACTGCCGGCGTTAATTCACCTGCTCTTACTGAATTAATGCAAACAATGTGTCTTGTTGAACTGCTATCAGTGCATGCTAATGTGTGTGTGTGTGTGTGTGTGTGTGTGTGTGTGACAGGTGGGGGGTGATCTGAGATTCGAGCTGAGCCCAATATAACCCGTGGCGTCACATTTCCCGGCTGACGCGGTTCAGAATGCTCGTGAATCAGCTCGCACCATTACAACATCTTTATTTTTAATACAAACATTAAATACTTGTCATGTTTTAAAGTGTTAAACGTGTTAAAGTATCAGACGAGCTGAGACCAGAGTTCAGTCTGGAGCCGCGTCAATGGCAGACTGTACTAACCAGGGTGTAAGAGCTAGGCTAAGTGCTCTGGTGCTAATTGTCTGCAGTCAGATGTTAGCTAGCAGCCCGCACACATAGCGTTGGGAGTGTGTTCTGGAGTGTCTCTATCTGGAGATTTACATCTAAATTTACACTTATTATTATTATTATTATAAATATGGCGTGTGATGTAAAGGTCAGCTTGGTGATTAACACGACAGTAGCTTTAACAGTGCTGGGTCTGATCTAACAGAGGCTCTCCCAGTGCATTATGGGGTACGTGTCATGTGCACCTGTCTCTGACACTCAGCACGCTGGTTACCATGGTGAGCTGAACTTGTGCACGGTGTTGGAGTGTTAATCTGGACAGGTGTGCTGGTCAACAGCCGTGTTTAACACCGAGCATGAACGCGTTCACAAGTTCATCTAACAGACACAGGTTTTATTAACCTTATTATTATTATTATTGTTCTCTCTCTCTCTCTTTCTCTCTTTCTCAAGATTTAAAGGTGATTTATTGGCATGGCAGATATTTACATTCTCATTGATAAAGCTTGGAAATAAGTCATAAGAAAATAGCAGGAGTAAATAGATAAAAAAGAGACAAAATAAAAACAGAATAGTATAAAAAGGGTGATAATAAATACTCTCTCTCTCTCTCTACAGTTAGATGACTGTGCTCTTCAGCTCTCCCATAATGGCACGTACTTGGACTTGGATTCATCTCTTGATGAACAAATTGATGAACTGGAGGGGTTCGAGCCTGATGACTGTGGAGTGTAAGACACACACACACACACACTCTTCTATAACTTCTATAAGTCTGATGTAGCATGGCTACAATAGATGTAGCATGGTGGTGTAGTGGTTACTGTGGCCTCCCACCTCAAGGGTTGAGGGTTCGAGTTTGCATGTCCTCCTCATGCTTCATGGGTTTCCTCTGGTTTCCTTCCACATCTGCATTTTTAGTTTCTCTGTAGTGTGTGAATGCTTGTGCATCTGGATTCGATCCTGAATCATACCCATGGAGTCCCCTGGGATAGGCACAGGATCTGTACAGGATAAACGCTATAGAGAGATGAGAAGTGAGAGAATAATCCAATGGGGTATAATGAGAGTGGAGTGTAAAGTGTAAAGGAGTGTGAAGGAAGTCCAAGCACAGGTAGGACTTCAGGATGTGCAGGCTGAGTCAGAGAGACTGAGAGAGAGAGAGGAAGACAGTGAGAACAGGTTAATTATTCCCCCGCTACCCCTGAGGGGCAACAACCAAACATCCAAGTTTACCAAAACACGCTACTTTATAACTATGAACACATCCAGATCTGTGCGGTCACTTAAGAGATTAACAACAGACTATCTCAACAACTTTATTTGTACAGGATGTGCTAAAAGTCTCCATGCATATGTGGAAATTAACACAATTATCCCAATAATTCCATGCAGCAGTTCCAGAGCCGGCGACGTGGCTGCTGGAGCTTACTGAAAAGTATTAGGAGATATAAAATACGTTAGCATTTTCTGCTCTTATTATCTTCATATTTAGTTATTTAGGGTCATAAATGTGCCACTGTCCTATCAGCTACTCCACTCACAGTGCTAACCTGACACACTCACCTCGTTTCTTCTTTAACATCAGAAGAATTCATCCATTTCTCTCCACACAGGCCACACAGGCGCTTGTTCAGTCCCTTGTTATTATATGAACTGATTACTGCAAGTGGCAGGTCTCCCTTGGTGCACCATTTGACCTCCATTTGAGCTGATCAAGACTCAGTTTCAAGCTTCCTCACCACCCCACTGGGTTCTCCATACTGTACGTCCCCACTTTTCTGCTCTCTGCACTGGCTTCCTGTAGCTGCAGCATCAGATTCCAAACCCTGAGGCTCACCTACAAACCTAAAAACAGCCCAGCACCCACTTACCTCTCAGCTCTAATCCCACCACGCACCGCACCATGTTACCATCGGCCCTCCAGACCTCCTCGTCTGGTCAGAGATCTCTCAGGGATAAAGGAAGACATGCGTCTGGACTGCTTTCTGTTCCGGCATTGAGGTGGTAGAATGAACTTTGATGTTGATGAATCCTCTAAATGTCCGTACGGCCGAGTCTCTGACAATCTTTAAGCAACAACTAAAGAGCGGTTTATTTCTTAGACATTTGGGTTAACACCCCACAAAAAACTTCCCAACAGTGGTCGACTGATGATACTGAGTTATCATTGATGTGGACTTCAAAGCTCTTATGTAAGTCACTCTGGATAAGAGCGTCTGGAAAATGTGAATGTTAATAAACATGTCAAGGCAGAGGGTCTCCTTAGTTTGTAAGATGCTGCACTTTAAAAAAAAACATTTGGATAACCCTGAACAACACAGATCATAATCTAGGTCTAGGTTACTGTAGGGTAATGCAGAAAAAACAAGAGAGACTTTCCCTACATCACCACAGTGGCGTGTTTTTGCTTTGGGGGACATGTACAATGGTGCGGTCGGGGTTAGGAGCTCATCTGTGTCATCCAGTTTATGTCCAGGACGTCTCCATACTTCTGTTCAGACCACTCCTTGTTGAAGAGTTCAGATATTCGGTTTGGTGTCTGAACAGAATGAGAAAGGGGTCTCCTCTCTCTACTGTACTCACTTTACCAGGCTGAGGTTCATATTACACACTCAGCCTCAGCTGTTTACACCCGCTACACCACACACACACCAGTACTGCAGTGTCACTGCTGTCACAGCCTTGTGTTTTAACAGACAGATTTCTAATAGTGTGACCGTGGACAAACAGCCTTCTTTAAAACGTTCACAGTGTTCTAACAGCACCGCGGCTAAGCGTCTCATCACCGTACTGCGCTTGAACTCCAAGCTTGACGCAGCATTACGGTGAAGTGCTTATAATATGAATACGACACTTTAACACTTTAAAGCTCTGGGAATTTTGAATGCAATGAGCCAGACATCTGTGATCCTGTTCCTATGGTTTCTGTGAGTGATTCCTGTTACAGTCTAAACATTAAACACAAACTGGATCTAAATCAGACATAAACTCTGTTCTCAGAGGTAAGGAGTGAATACTCAACATGAACCATGACGTCTCCTGCAATTAATTCTGGTTCAGAGGAAACCCACCAAGCTCGGGGAGAACATGCAAACTCCATGCACACAGAGGTGTCATGTCACTCACAAGGCTACAGCGCTAATACCCCTATCTCTCCTATGCGGTTTGACTCACGGTGAGATGCGGTGTCAGGCACCATGAGTCGCCACGATTGCCCGCCGATGTTCCGCTGGCGTTCCGCGAAGTTCTGTAAGGACCGCAAGCTTCTGCGAAGACCGGCAAAAAAATTAAACATGTTTATTTTTTTACATGGAAAGATGAAAAACGTACTCACAGCGCCAAAAACTTGCGGTTAATCATGATGAACCGTACTTATGGCCACCGCGCGAAACCGCATAGGTGAGATAGGGGTATAAACACTAATTTAATTCAATTCAGTTTTATTTGCATACAACATTTAACAAGGGTCATTGTCAGAAAGCAGCTTTACACGATCAAAATAAAATTATGGAAGTTTGTATGAAATATAAATGTGTATAAATCAGAATGATCAGTTTGTCCCTGATGAGCAAGCTGGGCAAAAGTGGCAAAGGAAAAACTCCCTGAGATGGTAATAGGAAGAAACCTTGAGAGGAACCAGACTCAACAGGGAACCCATCCTCATCTGGGTGATAACAGATAGCAGGGATTGATCTGCGTTCATAGCCACCATGCCACCTTTCAGGTTAAGCAAAAAGGGAAATAAAAATTATGGTGATAAATCTTCCACCTCCATGGTTGAGGGTTCAATTCCCACCTCAGGGTTCTGTGTGCATGCAGTTGCATGTTCTTGGTGGGTATCCTCCGGGTACTCCGGCTTCCTCCCACAGTTCAAAGACATTCAGATTAGACTAACAGGTGTTCCCAAATTGCCCGTTCTGTGTGTGTGTGTGTGTGTGTGTGTGTGTGTGTGTGTGTGTGTGTGTGTGTGTGTGTGATTCCACTGGAATAAGCTCCAGGCCCTCACAACCCTGTATAGGATAAAGCAGTATAGAGAATGAGTGAAAGAGGTGATAAGAGCAGTAATGATGATGATGATGATGATGATGATCTTTCACCTTTTTTTTGTCTTTCAGAAAAGGAAAGAAACATACTATTATTCTGAGAACTCAGCTGAGTGTCCGTGTTCACGCCTGTATTGGTGAGTCTCATTTAAATCCTCTCTCTTTATCTCTCTCTCCCTCTCTGTGTTACTGGATGAGCAGGATGGATGGAGTAATAAATAAGAAGAGTAGATGAACAAACTCAAAGGTTTTATAAGTCAAAAGAATGGATGGATGGATGGATGGATGGATGATCGTGCAGGGTGTGTGCGTCCTGGATGACTGAGCAGGGTGTTTGGAGAATTCAGAAGAAAATAATGGAGGAACAAGACGAATGGATTGATGGATGGCTGTCAAAGTGGATTAGTGGATGAGATGCGGTGCAGGATGTGCGGAATGGATGGATGGACAGATGGATGAAATGTGAGAATGTGCTCATGGAATGAGAACTCTGTCTCTAAGCAGACACGTCTCTTCCTCTTACATTCTCATTGGTGTGTGTGTCTGTGTGTGTGTGTTTTGTGGTAACTGCTGTGCCTGTTATAGCTCCCAGCTGACCTGACCCACACACACACACACACACACACAGAGTGCTGAGTGTACAGTCGAGCAGGACGCAGACAGGAGTGTGTGTCTGTTTTTTCTAATTTTAGTCTCACTGGAGTCGTTTTCTTTTGGAAGGTGAAGCAGGAGATTGTCATGTCACAAACACACACGTGTCTCGCTTCAAAGGGGAAAAACCATCTGAACAACATAAACAATATAAACAGTCAATAAAGCTCAATAACAGAACAGAAGTTTTAAAACCCACCTCTTTTCTTTTCATCTCAATCCAAGCTGTTTCTTTGTTTTCAGTCCTATAAGAGGTGTGTTTTATAACACTGGACACTGAGTCACTCTGAGCACCGCATGAGCAAAAAACTAACTGTAAAAGTCAGATTTCTATTAAAAGAATGCACACACACACACACACACACACACACATACACACATGCACACGCACACACACACACACACACACACACATACACACATGCACACGCACACACAGTTTCTGAAGTTGTTTTGAAACAAAGATTCAGAGAAATACTGTGTGTGTGTGTGTGTGTGTGTGTGTGTGTGTGTGTAAAGTAAAAGTATGATCATGATCACACAGCCGATTCTGATAGCATGGAAAGAATTCTGACTTTTCTGGACTAAAACAAACCCAAAAACAAAAGTGCATCAGATTTGGTCATCTATCAGCATCAGCCGGTCCGTGTGTCCTGACTGGGATGTCTAGAATGATAGTCCAGTCACAGGGTGTGTGGTTTAGACTTCAGAATGATTATGAGCTCGAGTGATGTAGCTGAATCTCTGAGGACAAATAAAGCTGCTTGTTTTTATTCACTTGCTAGTACTGGGTCGGACACCTTCGCCTCCTGAGCGGCCCTAATCCATCCATACAGTGCGGGAAACATTTCTTAATGAGTTCTCCATATTGACATGATGTCATCACGAAGTCACTGCAGACTCCTGCTGTCTCCCGTTCCACCGCGTCTCTAAGCCGCTCCATCGGAGTGAGATCAGGTGACTGTGGAGGTCGTGTGAGTGCCGTGACCTCAAGAACCCAGTGTGAGATGATTTTAGCTTTGTGTCATGACGCGTTACAGTATCCTGTGATCATGAAGGGATGGACACGGTCAGGAACAACACACAGGTAGGCTGTGGGATTTAAACCATGCTCAAGTGGTACTAACGGGCCCAAAGTGTACCGAGAAACAAGAACCTCCCCCACACCATCACACCCCCACCACCAGCCTGAACCGCTGGTACACGACAGAAATCGAGGATCATCAGACCAGGCGACATTTCTCAGATCTTCTTGTGTCTGATGTTGGTAAGACCATGTGACCTGTAGCTTCAGTTTACTGTTCTTATCTGACAGGAGCACTCTCAGTATGGTCTTCTGCTGCTGTAGCACATCTGCACAAATGTTCGGGGTGTTGTGTGTTCAGAGACGCTCTTCAGCAGACCATCGGGTGTAACAAGATGTTATTAGAGTTCCCGTTGCCATTCTATCAGCTCTAACCAGTCTGGCCATTCTCCTCTGACCTCAACAAGACAATGTTCTGCGTTCCCAGGTGTACAGGTGTGAGGTGAGGAGGCAGTGACAGAGAGGACGAACGAGGCTCTTTAATGGTCACTGTAAAAGAACTCAGCGAGCTTCACAGGAACAGGACATTTGAGTTGCAAATAAACAAACAGAATGTCAGTCCTGTCTACTCAGTGCACAGATGTGTAGATAGCCAACAAGACTGCATTTAGAGAGAGTAGAGGAACATCACCAGTCTGAGTGAGTTTCTGTTCTTAACTGAGAGGAGAGGAACCTGATGTGGCCTTCTGCCATTATACTGTACGTAGCTCGTCAACCTTAAGATGTAATGTCTTGTGTGCACTTTTCTGCTCACCACAGTTGCAAAGGTGGTTATCTGGGTGACT